>NW_024070189.1:106499631-107089631 GCF_014754425.2 Oryx dammah | reverse complement strand
GGTTACACATGGCTCAAGGAGTCTAACTGGGCCATTATTTCTCTACTCCCCAGTCCTGAGCCTAGTTTTGTGTACTGTGTACCTTCTTTGACCAGTTGTCCCTTTAGCGCTTTCCTAATCTTAATGGGGTTGTGTCAGAGTTCTTTGTATAATTTGAGAAAAAACCTTTATTAGATATGTTTGCAAGTTTTTTTTTTTTCCCCAGTTGTGTGTGTCTGTTGATTTTCACACAGTAAAATTCTTTTAATTTTATAAAGTGCACTTGTATTTCATTCTGGATTGTTTTGTGTGTGTGTGTGTGTGTGTGTTGTGTGTTAAAACTACAAAACTTGTGATCTATTTAACCAAACCCAAGCTCATGTCAATTTTGTGTTGTGTTTTTTTTTCTACAATTTTGAATAATTTTGCATTTGAAATTTGTCTATGAATATTTTTGAGTGAATTTTGTAGAAGTTATAAACTTTGCGTCTACATTTATTTCATTCCATATGGTTTCCAATTCATTATTCTTCACCAATTTTTAGAAAAGTTACAGGATACTGTCTTCATTTGAGTTTGAATTTCCAGTTTAACAGACTCAGCAGTTCTGACAGCAGGGGCCACTGCGCCCAGTGACCTGTGAGGGAGGCGTGGTAGGCACTTTCCGTATTGAACACAAGGTGGCGCTGAGCCCGCATCGCTGACACCCGCAGGCGTGTTCCCTGCAGCCCCGGCTCAGCTCAGCTGAGGGGAGCTGCGTCTACTCAGACAGCGCAGGACTTCAGCTGGCACTCCCAGGTCAGACTCTCTACTAACTGGAGCTCGGTCTCCTTGGAACTCGCTGGGTTTTCAGCTTCAGGAGAACACGGGGCGGCCTCCACACTGATGGGAGCTGCGTTTCCTGATGACCCAGGAGACATAGAGAGGAAAAAGTGAGGAAAAATTTGGAGAAGTTTCCTGTGTGCAAATGACTGCTATTTTCAGACGATCCAGAAGGGCTGGGTGTGGAAAGCTGTGGTTTTAAGTAGTTTTATGTGTGGTGTAGACGGTGTCCCTGGACACCAAATCCACGTCCAGTTTTCCCAGCACGGTTTATTCTGGGGGCTGCCCTTCCCCTTGGCGAGTCCTTGGCCCCTTGCAATGAATAAGGGACCCATCCGTGTGGGCTGAAAGCTGGGTGCTCTGTCCTGTTTCTCTGGGCTGTCTGCCTGTTCTTGTGCTAATTTCGCACAGTTTGGGTGCCTGTAGCTTCACCAGATGTAGTGTGGAGTCAGGGAGGGAGATGCCTGCAGCCTGCTGTCCTTTCTCAGGGTTACCTTGGCTTTTGGGGTCCTTTGTGGTTCACACAAATGTTAGGAGGATTTGCTCCACTTCTGTGAAAAATACAGTTGGAATTTTAGGAGGGCTTGCATTCACTGAGTGCTTTGGGTAGAATGGACATTTTAACTATAGTTATTTTTCTATTCCATGAGCACAGGTATCTTTCCAGTGATTTATGCCTTCAATTTATTCATCATTGTCATCAAGTTTCAGTGTACAGGTCTTTAACGTCCTCTGTTAATACCATCCAACCATCTTATCCTCTGTTGCCCCCTTCTCCTCCTGCTTTCAAGCTTTCCCACCATCAGGGTCCTTTCCAACAAGTCAGTTCTTCGCATCAGGTGGCCAAAGTATTGCAGCTTCAGCATCAGTCCTTCCAGTGAATATTCAGTGTTTATTTCCTTTATAATTGACGGATTTGGTCTCCTTGTCATCCAAGGGAATCTCAAGAGTCTTCGTCAGCACCGCAATTCGAAGAAATGCAATTGATTTGTGTGTATTATTGTTTAGAAATGCAATTGATTTGTGTGTATTGATTTTGCATCTTTACTGAATTCATTATTTCTAGTAGTTTTTTTTTTTTTTGGTGAAATGATGTGGAAAATTAGAATTCAAAATCCCAGTTTCTGCCTCATCAAGGTCATCCACAACAGGGAAGAAAAGGAAGTCCTTTATACTGGGAAGTCCTAATACAGTCTTCTCACAATGCCTCTAAATTCCATGTGAACTTTGGGTGAACTGGATTTGGGTAAGGCTTGGCCTCTACGTGGAAGTTTGATGTTTTCTCTGCTTTTCTAGCATAGTTTTGACATGATGTTTTGAAAAATAATTTATTTTCCAATAATTTCAAATGTACAAACAACCTTATATACATGAAAGCAAGTCTTGTATCTTGATTAGATATATTCCTAAATATTAATATTAACATTTAAAATGGAATTATTTTCATAAGTTCATTTTCAGATTATTTATTGCTGCTGCTGCTAAGTCGCTTCAGTTGTGTCTGACTCTGTGCAACCCCACAGATGGCAGCCTACCAGGCTCCTCCATCCATGGGATTTTCCAGGCAAGAGTACTGGAGTGGGTTGCCATTGCCTTCTCCATATTTATTTCTCATGTGTATGTATAAGATAGGTTTTTGTGAATTGCTATTTTGCCCTGTAACTTTGCTGAGTCAGTTGACTAGTCAAATAATTTTTTGTTGTTATAGGAAGTTTTATATGCAAGATGGTGTTGTGATCTGTGTTCTGTGAGTAGACATGGTTGTAATTTTTCCATTCACACATGGATGCCTTTTCTTTCTTTCCTCAGAACTCTGGGTAGAACTTCCAGTATCCTACTAAGTAACAGTCATAAAAGCCAGCTTCCTGGCCTTGTTTCTGATTTCAGGAGTAAATCTTAGTTTTTTGCACTGAGCATAAAGTTTGCTGTGGCTTTGTATACTACTCACATATTGAACAAATTTCCTTTTATTCCTACTTTTTTGAGTGTTTGTATCATGAGATAGCACTGGATTTTTATTATAGCTTCTTCTTCAATAACTGAAATGATCATGTGTTTCTACTTCACAGCTTATAGTGGTTTAATACATTGCTTGGTTTTAATATGTGGAACAACCTGGCATTTCTGGTGTAGAGATCCTTGCTTATGGCACCATCCATTCAATGTTCTGTTGGTTTCATGTTGCTCTAATTGTGTGGAGAATTCTTGCATTCATATTTATATGGTATACTGGTATAGTTTTCTTTTTTATGATGTACTTAACACAAGCTGGAATCAAGATTGCCAGGAGAAATATCAATAACCTCAGATATGCAGATGACACCACCCTTTTGGCAGAAAGTGAAGAGGAACTAAAAAGCCTCTTGAGGAAAGTGAAAGTGGAGAGTGAAAAAGTTGGCCTAAAGCTCAACATTCAGAAAATGAAGATCATGGCATCCGGTCCCATCACTTCATGGGAAATAGATGGGGAAACAGTGGAAACAGTGTCAGACTTTATTTTTGGGGGGGCTCCAAAATCACTGCAGATGGTGACTGCAGCCATGAAATGAAAAGACACTTACTCCTTGGAAGAAAAGTTATGAGCAACCTAGATAGCATATTCAAAAGCAGAGACATTACTTTGCCAACAAAGGTCCATCTAGTCAAGGCTATGGTTTTTCCTGTGGTCATGTATGGATGTGAGAGTTGGACTGTGAAGAAAGCTGAGTGCCAAAGAATTGATGCTTTTGAACTGTGGTGTTGAAGAAGACTCTTGAGAGTCCCTTGGACTGCAAGGAGATCCAACCAGTCCATCCTAAAGGAGATCAGCCCTGGGATTTCTTTGGAAGGAATGATGCTAAAGCTGAAACTCCAGTACTTTGGCCACCTGATGTGAAGAGCTGACTCATTGGCAAAGATTCTGATGCTGGGAGGGATTGGGGGCAGGAGGAGAAGGGGAAGACAGAGGATGAGATGGCTGGATGGCATCATTGACTCGATGGACGTGAGTCTGAGTGAACTCCGGGAGTTGGCGATGGACAGGGAGGCCTGGCGTGCTGCGATTCATGGGGTCGCAAAGAGTCGGACACGACTGAGCGACTGAACTGAACTGAACTGTGTAATTTGATTAGCTTTGGCTTGGTGTTGGTGGTTTGGAGGGTTAATATTAGGGCTGGGACTTATGTGCAGGCTCGGTTACAGGTTATGGGTTATGGCTGGCGTTACGTGATGCCCCATGTTGCACACCAGACCACTCACCTCTGACATCCCCATCCTGCCAGCTTCTGCCTGGCCCTCTAGAGACTGCTCACTCCCCAGAGGGCAGGGGTGGTCCCCACTTGGCCTCCCTCCTGCCGTGGCCTATTCATCCATCCTCCTAGAGTCAGGACACTTCTTCCTCCATGAGGCTCCTGGATTCCAGCCTTGGAGCTCCCACCTCCCCCCACGTCCCCACAAGCTGCATCAACCATCAGGATTTGTCATCTCTAGAGGCCCCAGGAAGATAGACTCCCCAGGACCTCAGAATGCGGCTTTGTGTGCAGATGGGCGACCGCAGAGCTGCCCAGGTTGAGATGAGGTCACTGACTTGTGCAGAGTCGGGGTGAGGGGGTGCAGTTTTCATGGGGGAGAAGGCAAGGTGAGGGCAGAGACAGAGATGGGCAGGGTGAGACCTGGGGCTGACTGACCACAGAACCCACAGGAGGAGCCGGCCCCCAACACCTGGGTCTCGGGCTCCAGGCCTGAGGGGTAGTGTCCCCTATTACACCTTCCATACGCCCCTACACACCCATCTGATGACGGGGCCACAGGAATCCCAAACCTGGCCTGTGTAGGGCAGGGTACTGTGCTTGTGGAAACCCAGGGCCGTCACTAGCTGCCTTCCTCTAGGTATAACCCCCTCTTCCTGGAAGAGGGAGGAGGGATCCAGGACCCCTGCCCCACTCTTCCCTGTGGTATGGCTACCAATGCCCCCCCCAATCCACTGGGCATCTCAGGCCCGAGAAAGACACCACAGTGGTGTAGTGACCACGGCTAGTGCCCACGAGCCCACCAACCCAGGCACCCCGTTTCAGAGGGTAGGTCCTTGTGCCTCGTTCTTGGAAGAGGGTGTTGAGAGAGCAGTGGTGACTGAAGTCTTTGAATCTACGGGCCAGAGAGGTCTTCCCCAAGAGCCCAGGCACAGCTGCAGTAGGAGAGATCCATCCCTGCCCTCCTGTACCCCATGGAGTGAGGATAAAGCCCCAGGGACCCCCAGGAAGAGACATGACCCCCAGTGGACTAGATCACCCACAGACTGGGACTGAGTGTCCACCTCATTCCTTCAGAGAGAGTGCTGTCTTCACCAGGGCCACCAGACTGGCCCGTGTCCCCACAAACATCCAGCCTCAGGAAACCATCCAGACAGCAATCCCCTTCCAGGGGCCTCTGTGTTGGTAGAGCCTGCCTTCAGGAAAGGGGGCCAGCCTGAGGGAGGGTGGACGTGCTCCAGTGCTAGGCATTCACTGACTGTCCCCCTTCCACCCCCACCCCTTTCCTGCTCCCCATGGCCTCACCCCCTCATTTAGAAACCCTCCTCTCTAGGCTCCAAGCACCCACACTTCCTGCCTCAATCCCCTCTCTCCGGTTCATTTGGCCCTTTTCTGTGCCAGGTGAAGAGGTGAGTGAACGCCTCACATCAGTGTTTGCAGCAGTGTGGATGGGCTTCCCTGGTCTTCCTGTCTGGGGTCTAGCTGGACACCGGGTGGTTTCCACGGGTGTGGGGCTCACTACTGCCCAGCAGGGACCAGCTCTGACACTCGCACCTCCACACCCCTCATCCAGCCTCAGTGATGACCCAGGACCCTCCCTCAGCTCCCCTTCCTGCCCACCATTGGTCAGTGTCCTCATTCATGTGCTGACAGGTGAGGGTTGCCTCCAAATGCTCCAAAATGCTTCACCCCAACACCCTTCTCGCGGTCAGCCCTGTGTCCTGTTGGGATGCTCCACCCTTGCCAGGCCCCTACTGCCATGGCAAGGGCAGACATCACACCTTCTGCATGCACTGCAGTGCATCCTGCTGTATACACAGGCATGACCCTGCCCCAGGACTTTGGAAACTCGGCCCCATGGGAGATGTGGGATGACATGACTGTTGCTCAGTTCTGTCCAACTCTTTGCAACCCCATGGACTGCAGCATGCCAGGCCTCCCTGTCTATCACAAACACCTAGAGTTTACTCAAACTCATGTCCATTGAGTTGATGATGCCATCCAACCATCTCATCCTCTGATATCCCCTTCTCCTCCTGCCTTCAATCTTTGCCAGCATCAGGGTCTTTTCAAATGAGTCAGTTCTTCACATCAGGTGGCCAAACTATTGGAGCTTCAGCTTCAGCATCAGTCCTTCCAATGACTGTTCAGGACTGATCTCTTGTTTGATCTCCTTGCAGTCCAAGGGACTCTCAAGAGTCTCCTCCAACACCACAGTTCAAACCGTGAATTCTTTGGTGCTCAGCATTCTTTATAGTCCAACTCTTACATCCATACATGACTACTGGAAAAACTATAGCTTTGACTAGATGGACTTTTGTTGTCAAAGTAATGTCTCTGCTTTTTAATATGCGGTGTAGGTTGATCATAACTTTTCTTCCAAGGGGCAAGCATCTTTTAATTTCATGGCTGCAGTCACTATCTGCAGTGATTTTGGAGCCCAAGAAAATAAAGTCTGCCACTGTTTCCACTGTTTCTGCATCTATTTGCCATGAAGTGATGGGACCAGATACCATGATCTTAGTTTTCTGAATGTTGAGCTTTAAGTCAACTTTTTCACTCTCCTCTTTCAGTTTCATCAAGAGGCTCTTTAGTTCTTCGCTTTCTGCCATAAGAGTGGATGTCTGCTATTGGCTCACAGGTAAGGGCAGCTGGGTTCTCACTCCTGGGACCCTTTCTCACCCAGCCTGACTGTGACCTGGCTTTGTTCCCACCTTGTTGCCCCTCTGTTGGCCTCACTCTGTGAGCAGAGCAGGGCAGTGTAGTCAGTGGTGACAGGCTGAGGCACATGGGCACTGGCTGACCCATTTACACCCATGCTGACCACTCAGAATGGGCAGTGCTCCAGGGCTTGTATGGTGTGGGGTCACCTGCCCACAGAGAGGCCAGGCCTCTGCTCCTGGCTCCAGAGGTCACCTTCAGTCTGACAAGTGTGCCCTTTTCCTTGGACCTCGCTCCAGGCTGGTCTGTGCTGATGGCATGGTGCATGATAGCGTTTCCTGTGTTGCCCACGGGGTCTGGAGGCCAGGGTTGGGCACGTGGTAGCCCCATGTTGCTGTGACAGAGCCCAGTAAACCCTGCACCCTGGGACTCAGGTGGTCCTCTGGGCTGCCACAGCCGAGGAGGCTGGACCCTGCTCCTCACCTCTGTCCTCACTGAGTTTACTCTGCATCCTTCACCATAACTAACCCCAAGTATAACAGCTTCAGGGACTTCTGGGAGCCTCCAAGAAAAGGGCTTGGAGGGAGGGGAGGTCTTGGGGCCCATCAACCAGAGGGACAAGAGACCCCGGGTGGGTGTTAACTGAGTCTGTATGACCTCCCAGTAATGAGGCATTCTAGCCCCTGTGCATCACCAAGAGGCCGGCTCCCTCAGTTCCCAGGCCTGGTCCCTGCTCATGAGAAATTCCCTTGGATGTGTCCTAGTGCTGATTGATTCAGTTTTAGGAATAACATGAACGTCTTCTTGTATAGCTGTGTAAAGCTCCAAATGGGCTGTCTTAACTCGAGACTGGTTACATGCTCACAAAGCGAGCCTCCAGGGCCCCATGTACTGTGGACACAGGGCTGGCTCACTCTCCAGGAGGCTGCGTCTGTTCACAGAAGCCACCAAGCTGCTCCCCAGATGCCCCAGTCCTGTCACAACTCTTGAGGGCACAGACCCCTGCTCTCTGTCTGCTTCCGCTCCTGCTGGGCTGACTTCTGCTTGGTCTTCTCCACTCTGCTGACAGGCTCTTTAACTCTAGGTCTTTCTTTACATGCAGATGGATCCATGACCTGGCTTCTGTAGACTTCTTAGTGAGCACTGACCTGGATAGGACAGAAGCAGGCTGATCTGCAGGCCTGGAGTCCAGGCTTGCCACTACCCTGTCTTCTTCATGCCCAATTTCTCACCCCTACCAGCAAGCTTCTTCAGAGCCAATGGGATGGGGGTCTCCATGGCAGGCACAGGGATCCACGACTAGATGAGGGTGTCCACAGCAGGACTTGAGGGTCTATGGCAGGGGCTGGAGGCCACAGGGCAGGCAGCAAGGCTCCCAGCATTCAGGCAAGTCCACATATCATAGCCGTAGGCCTACACACCATGCACCGTGATATCCGAGAAGGTGCAATGGTTCAAGGACCAGTCCAGCCCGTACAGGCGCTTGACCACTGAGTGGTCAGTGTAGAGTATATGCAGGGAGCCCTGGCCATGCTCCCACATACAGTGTGGCCACTGGAATGACCAGGAGGTCAGCCAGCAGGGCCCCCCACCCAACCCCACTAAGTTACAGTAACAAACAAAAGATGCCTCCGTGCAGGAAGACAGAACATCACCAGCATGAGTCCTGTCCTGAGGAAGGCAGGCTGGCATCTGTGTGTTAGAGTGGGGTGAATGGGGGGCTCCCAAACACTATGCCCATGTCATGACCCCAGGATCTGTGAATGGAACCTTATTTGAAAGTAGGTCTTTGCAGGTATAGTTGGTTATGGATCTGGGGATTAAGTCATCCTGGATCAGGGTGACAATAAATTGATGACAGCATCCTTCTGAGAGACATAGACACAAAGGAGACACCAGGTGAAGATGGAGGCAGAGATGAGAGAGATCTGGTCACAAGCCCAGGGACACCTGGAGCCCCAGAAGTGGGAAGAGGCAGGAAGGACACTTCCCTGGAGCTTCTGGAGGAAGTGTGGCACTGGGACACCTTGATCTCAGCTGTCTGGTCTCCAGGACTGAGAAAGGATAGGCTTCTGTTGTTTACAGCCTCTGTATATGGTCATTTGTCACTGCTGCCCCAGGAAGCTCATGCAGTGGTGGGAAGCTCTCTGCCCTGATATAAAGCCTCCCTCCCATTGAGGCATCCCTCTGCACCTGTGCTGTTTATGCCAACCATGAGGTTCATGCTGAGCCCTGGCTACCCTTCTGGGCACTTCCATTTTGGAGGGTGAGGGCAGATACCAACATGTGACCAGCCCCAAGCCAAGGGCCAAGTCTCTAGTGAGCTTCCCTGGGGAGACAGGGGTGGGGGTGAATGTCAGGGTTCTGCCTTTCATCACTAGGGGAAGAGACACCCTGGACACCCTTAAGTGAGGAGGGGCATGAAGGGTCATGAGTGACCAGCTCAGAGCCCCTCCCACCTATGCCTCCCCACTGCACGCTGTGACCTGTCTCAGCTGTGAGCTCCCTAGCCTATGCTGAGCCCTGGAGCCTCCCAGCAGGTGCCAAGGTGAGGTGGCCCTGCAGACCCCACCCCTTCCTTCACGTCTGGTAGGTGGGCCACCCCTTCTCCTTGCCACACTGGGAGTGGTTCTGAAGCTGATCTGTGAGTTCAGTTCAGTCGCTCAGTTGTGTCTGACTCTTTGTGACCCCATGGACTGCAGCACACCAGGCTTTCCTGTCCATCACCAGCTCCCAAACCTTGCTCAAATTCATGTCGATTGAGTAGGTGAAGTCATCCAACCATCTCATCCTCTGATGTCCCCTTCTCCTCCTGCCTTCAATCTTTCCCAGCATCAGGGTCTTTCCCAGTGAGTCAGTTCTTCGCATCAGGTGGCCAAACTATTGGAACTTCAGCTTCAGCATCAGTCCTGAATATTCAGGACTGAATATTCAGGACTGATTTCCTTAGGATTGACTGGTTTGATCTCCTTGCAGTCCAAGGGACTCTCAAGAGTCTCCTCCAACACCACAGTTCAAAATCATGAATTCTTCAGCAATCAGCTTTCTTTATAGTCCAACACTCACATCCATACATGACTACTGGAAAAACCATAGCTTTGAATATATACACCTTTGTCAGCAAAATAATGTCTCTGCTTTTTAATATACTGTCTAGGTTGGTCATAACTTTTCTTCCAAGGAACAAGCGTCTTTTAATTTCATGGCTGCAGTCACCATCTGCAGTGATTTTTGGAGCCCCCCAAAATAACATCTGTCACTTGCCAGGAGCCACCACGGGAGATCCCACCCATGACAAGGTCATGTGGAAGAGAACTGTTAAGCAAGGCTTCAGAACTCAACGGGCTCCCTAGGCTTTCTTGAGCATCTACCCAAAACCAGAATCTGTCTGTTTTACTATTTCATGACTTTCACCAACTCCTCTGACATTAACAGGGGTCTATTCCTGACCACCTTTCTCTGGAGAAAATCAACTTAGGGCTATAGCTAATAAGTCTCCTGGACATGAGAGGAATATTTCAAATCAAACCCCCTCTGTTAGCATTATAGCTTGCTTGGCAGGTATATCCAGACCCTTGCAGCTATGCATATGATTATTTACATCCTCCCAACTGTGAGAGGCACGGAAAGCCTAAAGCATAGAGCCTTTCAAAGAGTTAAAAGTTATTAGAGTAGTGCTAATGTAGGATTTCATTATTGGGCCAATGCTTGTTGCTAAGTTCCCATATCTCTTATCCACTGTGCACCTGGGAGTGCATTAGTTAACATAGTTAGAAAGTAAGAAAAACAAATGTAGCCTTGAAATTAACCACATCAGACTTTTGAGCTAATTGGTTCTTTCTTGTAACTCACTGCACCTTTGCTTCGTGAGAATGTAACTCTGTTTAATACTTTTTGAGGCTGACATAGATTAGAAATATAAGAAAAAACATTTCAAGGGAAAATAAGTTTTCTGGTTGAGAAGCCTTTATCAAAAGAGGGTCATAAAATATTCAGAGGCCTCCAAGGACAGAAGATAATGTTCACAATATTGTTTATGAGAAAGGTTTGCAGAAAAACCCTGGTTTTGATAAAGACAAAACAGATATAATGTTTGGGCTGACTCTGTATGACTGCATCTTTCATTTCCCTCTATGCACAAGTAAAAGTATAAAAGACCCTTTTAAAAATAAAAACAAGGGGCCTCGCTTGAAGAAGCTTGGTCACCCCATGTTTTTCTTTTTTCTCTCTTACTTTTTTTTTTCAGGCTGATCCCTTGGAGCATGGAGGCTCCCTGCGTTCACTTATCTGCCCGGGTTTCTAAGACCTGAACAGGAAGATGTTCTGTGTCTTCACTCCCTCGGGAGACCGGGAAGGCACCTGTGGCCTCTGTGAACAGGGCAAACTTCTTGTCTCGAAGTTTTATTGGCTTTCTATGTAAACCAAGGAATATCAGCCTCTTTCTCTCCTCTATTTTCTTATCTACAATATTCTTTCCTTATCTCTCTCTAAATCATCCACTGATGCCATTTTTCCTTCAGGTTCCCCTGGATCCTGCAGGGGCTGGACCCCGGCAGTCACTGTTTCCCCATCTATTTGCCATGAAGTGATGGGACTGAATGCCACGATCTTAGTTTCCTGAATGTTGAGTTTTAAGCCAACTTTTTTCACTCTCCTCTTTCACTTTGATCAAGAGGCACTTTAGTTCTTTTTCACATTCTGCCATAAGGGTGGTGTCATCTGTGTATCTGAGGTTATTGGTATTTCTCCTGGCAATCTTGATTCCAACCTGTGCTTCATCCATCCTTGCATTTCACATGATGTACTCTGCATATAAGTTAAATAAGCAGGGAGACAGCCTTGACGTACTCCTTTCCCAATTTGGAACAAATCTATTGTTCCCAGACTAACACCCAGAAAAGATGTCCTTTTAACTACAGAGGACTGGAATGCAAAAGTCGGAAGTCAAGAGATACCTGAAGTAACAGGCAAATTTACCTTCAGAGTACAAAATGAAGCAGGGCAAAGGCTAATGGAGTTTTGCCAAGAGAACGCACTAGTCATAGCAAACACCCTCTTCCAACAAGACAAGAGAAGACTCTACACATGGACATCACCAGATGGTCAACACCAAAATCAGATTGATTATATTCTTTGCAGCCAAAAATGGAGAAGCTCTATATAGTCAGCAAAAACAAGACCGGGAGCTGACTGTGGCTCAGATACTAAACCCCTTATTGCAAAATTCAGACTTAAACTGAAGAAAGTAGGGAAAATCACTGGACCATTCAGGTATGACCTAAATCAAATAGATTCAAGGGATTAGATGTGATAAGGTGCCTGAATAACTATGGGTGGAGGTTTGTGACATTGTACAGGAGGCAGTGATCTGTGAGTGGTTCTGTGAGTGGTTCTGGGGTTTTGCAGGCAGAGCCCCTGTTGCTGTGGCCCCGCTTCCCCACAAGAGCATCCAGAGCAGATCTGCCCTGTTTCCTGAATCCCCCACCCCCACCCAGTATCCTCAGGAAAGGTCAGGAGTTCTGTAGCAGTGTCTGTGGGCAGTCTGCATCTGGACCCATGTTCACATCTTCCCTGGAAACAGTGAGAACCTTCCCTGGCCACAGGCCCCCTGCTCACCACCTCCCTATCTGGCCACAGGCTCAGTGCAGGTGTCCAACCAACTGCCCATCTCAGGCTCCTCATTCTGTTGTCCGAGCTGCTCCAGGCCCTTGGTCAACACCCATGACCCTACCCTGAATAGGGGTTGATGCCAAAATTCTTGGTTCTCTGTGCACCCATGCCAAACAGAAATATGGAGACAGAGTTTTAGCAGAAAAATAAAAGTGGCTTTTAATCTTTGCCATGCAAAGGGGAAAACAGAGCCTGCTAGCACCTCAAGAACTGTGTCCTCTGCCCTGGGAGTCAGAGGGGCTCTTATAGTCAGAGCTCCCTGTCCAGGGCATGTGATGAAGATCAAAGTAGCGATGGTCTTATAGTCTTCTTCTTCCATTATTTCAAAACAGTCACAATGGGTGTCAGCCAGCCCGGTAATTGGATCTGGCTATCTGGAAATTCTTTGGCCACCTCATGTGAAGAGTGGACTCATTGGAAAAGACTCTGATGCTGGGAGGGATTGGGGGCAGGAGGAGAAGGGGATGACAGAGGATGAGATGGCTGGATGGCATCACTGACTCGATGGACGTGAGTCTGAGTGAACTCCGGGAGTTGGTGATGGACAGGGAGGCCTGGCGTGCTGCAATTCATGGGGTCGCAAAGAGTCGGACATGACTGAGCGACTGAACTGAACTGGACTGATCTGGTAATTGGGTCCATTTGTCTCTGTGTATTGAAATGCTACAGGAGGATGTGGGGCGGGGAAGACGTGGTGGGTATGTATACAAGGGGCTGGATGTAATTCACACAGTTAGAGGTGATAGATGCAGGAGGTAATTGACCTAGTGTCAGACAGGTTAGCTGTATGAAGGACAGATCTGGTTATACACACTACAGATTAGTAACAGTTAAAACTAGGAGTGATTAAGTCTTTCAGGTCACTTTGTTTCTTCTCTAGCCTGTTCTCTTTATTCTCCTTATTATCCAGAGAGGAAAAAACCTCATTTCTATTTTTGTTGCAACAGTGTCCTTGTGTTAGGGGAAGCACACTGATTGAAACCTCCCACCCTGGTCAGGCCCTTTAGTAACCATTTGCATGAGTTGTTTAATGACAGGAGATCCTGATAAGGAATACGGACTAATAAGCCACCACCAACCAGAAGAGTTCAGGAAAGGTCAAAAGGAGACACCGCATGTCTGTCCACTTCCCAGAATCCCTCTCGCTAGCATCCATCTTGGCTGAGCAATGGGTGTGCCACCAGAAAAGACTCTGAATTAGAATGATTGACCAAAGACAATCCAGAAACTAATCCCATCACCATAAAACCCAAGACTGCCAGCCACGCAGCAGAGCTGTTCTCCTGGGTTCCCTTACCCTACTGTTCTCCACCTGGGTGCCCTTTCCCAATAAAAGCTCTTGCTTTTTCAGCACATGTGTCTCCTCGGATAATTCATTTCTGAGCGTTAGACAAGAGCCCAGTTTTGCGCCCTGAAGTTTGCCTTCCTGCAACACTTGCACACAACCCTCCAACCACCACCTAATGTTGTCCACTGGAGAAGGGAATGGCAAACCACTTCAGTATTCTTGCCTTGAGAACCCCATGAACAGTACAAAAAGGCAAAATGATAGGATACTGAAAGAGGAACTCCCCAGGTCAGTAGGTGCCCAGTATGCTACTGGAGATCAGTGGAGAAATAACTCCAGAAAGAATGAAGGGATGAAGCCAAAGCAAAAACAATACCCAGCTGTGGATGTGACTGGTGATAGAAGCAAGGTCCAATGCTATAAAGAGCAATATTGCATAGGAACGTGGAATGTCAGGTCCATGAATCAAGGCAAATTGAAAGTGGTCAAACAAGAGATGGCAAGAGTGAATGTTGACATTCTAGGAATCAGCGAACTAAAATGGACTGGAATGGGTGAATTTAACTCAGATGACCATTATATCTACTATTGCAGGCAGGAATCCCTCAGAAGAAATGGAGTAGACATCATGGTCAACAAAAAAGTCCGAAATGCAGTACTTGGATGCAATCTCAAAAACGACAGAATGATCTCTGTTTGTGTCCAAGGCAAACCATTCAATATGACAGTTATCCAAGTCTATGCCCCAATCAGTAATGCTGAAGAAGCTGAATTTGAATGGTTTTATGAAGACCTACAAGAGCTTTTAGAACTAACACCCAAAAAAGATGTCCTTTTCATTATAGGGAACTGGAATGCTAAAGCAGGAAGTCAAGAAACACCTGGAGTAACAGGCAAATTTGGCCTTGGAATGTGGAATGAAGCAGGGCAAAGACTAATAGAGTTTTGCCAAGAAAATGCACTGCTCATAGCAAACACCCTCTTCCAAAAACACAAGAGAAGACTCTATACATGGACATCACCAGATGGTCAACACCAAAATCAGATTGATTATATTCTTTGCAGCCAAAGATGGAGAAGCTCGACACAGTCAGCAAAAACAAGACCAGGAGCTGACTGTGGCTCAGATCATGAGCTCCTTATTACCAAATTCAGACTCAAATTGAAGAAAGTAGGGAAAACCACTAGACCATTCAGGTATGACCTCAATCAAATCCCTTATGATTATTCAGTGGAAGTGAGAAATAGATTTAAGGGCCTAGATCTGATAGAGTGCCTGATGAACTATGGAATGAGGTTGGTGACATTGTACAGCAGACAGGGATCAAGACCATCCCCATGGAAAAGAAATGCAAAAAAGCAAAATGGCTGTCTGGGGAGGCCTTACAAATATCTGTGAAAAGAAGAGAGGCGAAAAGCAAAGGAGAAAAGGAAAGACAGAAGCATTTGAATGCAAAGTTTGAGAGATTAGCAAGAAGAGATAAGAAAGCCTTCTTCAGCGATCAATGCAAAGAAATAGAGGGAAAGAACAGAATGGGAAAGACTAGAGATCTCTTCAAGAAAATTAGAGATACCAAGGGAACATTTCATGCAAAGATGGGCTCAATAAAGGACAGAAATGGTATGGACCTAACAGAAGCAGAAGATATTAAGAAGAGGTGGCAGAAGACTGTACAAAAAAGATCTTCATGACCCAGATAATCATGATGGTGTGATCACTAATCTAGAGCCAGACATCCAGGAATGTGAAGTCAAGTGGGCCTTGGAAAGCATCACTACGAACAAAGCTAGTGGAGGTGGTGGAATTCCAGTTGAGCTATTTCAAATCCTGAAAGATGATGCTGTGAAAGTGCTGCACTCAATATGCCAGCAAATTTGGAAAATTCAGCACTGGCCACAGGACTGGAAAAGGCCAGTTTTCATTCCAATTCCAAAGAAAGGCAATGCCAAAGAATGCTCAAACTACCTCACAATTGCACTCATCTCACACGCTAGTAAAGTCATGCTCAGAATTCTCCAAGCGAGGCTTCGGCAATATGTGAACCGTGACCTTCCTGATGTTCAAGCTGGTTTTAGAAAAGGCAGAGGAACCAGAGATCAAATTGCCAACATCCACTGGATCATGGAAAAAGCAAGAGAGTTCCAGAAAAACATCTATTTCTGCTTTATTGACTTTGCCAAAGACTGCAACTGTGTGGATCACAATAAACTGTGGAAAATTCTGAAAGAGATGGGAATACCAGACCACCTGACCTGCCTCTTGAGAAATCTGTATGCAGGTCAGGAAGCAGCAGTTAAAACTGGACATGGAACAACAGACTGGTTCCAAATAGGAAAAGGAGTACGTCATGGCTGTATATTGTCACCCTGCTTATTTAACTTCTATGCAGAGTACATCATGAGAAACACTGGACTGGAAGAAACACAAGCTGGAATCAAGATTGCCAGGAGAAATATCAATAACCTCAGATATGTAGATGACACCACCCTTATGGCAGAAAGTGAAGAGTAGCTAAAAAGCCTCTTGATGAAAGTGAAAGAGGAGAGTGAAAAAGTTGGCCTAAAGCTCAACATTCCCAAAACGAAGATCATGGCATCCGGTCCCATGACTTCATGGGAAATAGATGGGGAAACAGTGGAAACAGTGTCAGACTTTATTTAGGGGGGCTCCAAAATTACTGCAGATGGTGACAGCAGCCATGAAAGTAAAAGACGCTTACTCCTTGGAAGAAAAGTTATGACCAACCTAGATAGTATATTCAAAATTAGAGACATTACTTTGCCGACTAAGGTCTGTCTAGTCAAGGCTATGGTTATTCCTGTGGTCATGTATGGATGTGAGAGTTGGACTGTGAAGAAGGCTGAGTGCCGAAGAATTGATGCTTTTGAACTGTGGTGTTGGAGAAGACTCTTGAGAGTCCCTTGGACTGCAAGGAGATCCAACCCGTCCATTCTGAAGGAGATCAGCCCTGGGATTTCTTTGGAAAGAATGATGCTAAAGCTGAATCTCCAGTACTTTGGCCACCTCATGCGAAGAGTTGACTCATTGGAAAAGACTCTGATGCTGGGAGGGCTTGGGGGCAGGAGGAGAAGGGGACGACAGAGGATGAGATGGCTGGATGGCATCACTGACTCGATGGATGTGAGTCTGAGTGAATTCCGGAATTGGTGATTGACATGGAGGCCTGGCGTGCTGTGATTCATGGGGTCACAAAGAATCGGACACGACCGAGCAACTGAACTGAACTGAACTGAACGTGAGTCTTAAAGTGACAGAGGTAAGAAAGGAAGCTAGAAACAAACAAAAACCAGATGGAACCAGCTGAGACCAAGATGGCAATGGATCTGACCACCAACAGACCCACTCTCATTGTATGTTGATTTAGCTGTATTATCACATGTACTTGTGTGCTGACTGGACATGATGGGCCCAAAAAAGGCTGAAAAGGAAGTGGCACCCTCTCCCTCAGAAAAGCCCTGCCCCTTCCCCAGTGGACAAATGCACGTGCCTCCCCAGTGTTAGCCTCACTCATCCTCTCTTTGTCTTTACTCTTTAAAACTGAACCAGTCTGTCTAGGTATGTGAGAAGTTGATATGTGAACTTAGTTCCCACTTCTCCATTATTTGGCCTCTGAACAAAGCTTGTGCTGTATTTGTTCTGGTTTTGTTATTTGCCTGCTTGAACCAGAATGGAGAACAGAAACCATCCCCACTGAGGCAAAGAGCCCCAGCCAGGCTAGGGCCCAAACAGTGCCCACAGGACTTAATTTGGTAATGATCTGTGAAGGGACAATGGTCTCTGCCCTGGGTGGTGGGTGCAGTGCACCTACAGCCACAGCACCAGCTCTGTAGACAGCATGGCCCCTACCCCTCAGGCCTGGAACCTGTACTCTCATCCCCCACTTCCCTAGCCCCGCCTGACAGTCACAACTCGGTGACACTGACTGCTGGGTGTCCGGTAGGGAAGGACACAGAAGCAGCACTTGGAGTGACATCAGTTCAGTTCAGTCACTCAGTCGTGTCCGACTCTTTGTGACCCCATGAATCGCAACACACCAGGCCTCCATGTCCATCACCAACTCCCGGAGTTCACTCAGACTCATGTCCATCGAGTCCGTGATGCCATCCAGCCATCTCATCCTCTGTCATCCCCTTCTCCTCCTGCCCCCAAGCTCTCTCAGCATCAGAGTCTTTTCCAATAAGTCAGGTCTGTGCATGAGGTGGTGAAAGTACTGGAGTTTCAGCTTGTTTGTTTGTTTGTTTTATTTTACTTTATTTTACTTTACAATACTATATTGATTTTGCCATACATCAACATGAATCCGCCACGGGTGTACACGTGTTTCCAATCCTGAACCCGCCTACCACCTCCTTCCCCATACAATCTCTCTGGGTCATCCCAATGCACCAGCCCCAAGCATCCTGTATCCTGCATCGAACCTAGACTGGCGATTCATTTCTTATATGATATTATACATGTTTCAATGCCATTCTCCCAAATCATCCCACCCTCTCCCTCTCCCACAGAGTCCAAAAGACTGTTCTATACATCTGTGTCTCTTTTGCTGTCTCGCATACAGGGTTATCATTACCATCTTTCTAAATTCCATATGTATGAGTAAGTATACTTTATTGATATTTTTCTTTTTGGCTTACTTCACTCTGTATAATTGGCTCCAGTTTCATCCACCTCATCAGAACTAATTCAAATGTATTCTTTTTAATGGATGAGTAATACTCCATTGTGTATATGTACCACAGCTTTCTTATCCATTCATCTGCTGATGGACATCTAGGTTGCTTCCATGTCCTGGCTATTATAAACACTGCTGCAATGAACATTGGGGTACATGTGTTTCTTTCAATTCTGGTTTCCTCGATGTGTATGCCCAGCAGTGGGATTGCTGGGTCATAAGGCAGTTCTATTTCCAGTTTTTAAGGAATCTCCACACTGTTTGGAGTTTCAGCTTTAGCATCATTCCTTCCAAAGAAATCCCAGGGCTGATCTCCTTCAGAATGGACTGGTTGGACCTCCTTGCAGTCCAAGGAACTCTCAAGAGTCTTCTCCAACACCACAGTTCAAAAGCATCAATTCTTCGGTGCTCAGCCTTCTTCACAGTCCAACTCTCACATCCATAATGACCACTGGAAAAACCATAGCTTTGACTAGATGGACCTTTGTTGGCAAACTAATGTCTCTGCTTTTCAATACGCCAGCTAGGTTGGTCATAACTTATCTTCCAAGGAGTAAGTGTCTTTTAATTTCTGGCTGCAATTACCACCTGCAGTGATTTTGGAGCCCAAAAAAAACTAAAGTCTTACACTGTTTCCACTGTTTCCCCATCTATTTCCCATGAAGTGATTGGGACTGGATGCCATGATCTTCGTTTTGGGAATGTTGAGCTTTAAGCCAACTTTTTCACTCTCCTCTTTAACTTTCATCAAGAGGCTTTTTAGTTCCTCTTCACTTTCTGCCATAAGGGTGGCGTCATCTGCATATCTGAGGTTATTGATATTTCTCCCGGCAATCTTGATCCCAGCTTGTGCTTCTTCAAGGCCAGCATTTCTCATGATGTACTCTGCATAGAAGTTAAATAAGCAGGGTGAAAATATACAGCCTTGATGTACTCCTTTTCCTATTTGGAACCAGACTGTTGTTCCATGTCCAGTTCGAACTGTTGTTTCCTGACCTGCATATACGTTTCTCAAGAGGCAGGTCAAGTGGTCTGGTGTTCCCTTCTCTCTCAGAATTTTCCACAGTTTATTGTGATCCACACAGTTGCAGTCTTTGGCAAAGTCAATAAAGCAGAAATAGATGTTTTTCTGGAACTCTCTTGCTTTTTCCATGATCCAGCAGATGTTGGCAATTTGATCTCTGGTTCCTCTGCCTTTTCTGAAACCAGCTTGAACATCAGGAAGTTCACCGTTCACATATTGCTGAAGCCTGGCTTGGAGAATCTTGAGCATGACTTTACTAGTGTGTGAGATGAGTACAATTGTGAGGTAGTTTGAGCATTCTTTGGCATTGCCTTTCTTTGGAATTGGAATGAAAACTGGCCTTTTCCAGTCCTGTGGCCACTGCTGAGTTTTCCAAATTTGCTGGCATATTGAGTGCAGCACTTTCACAGCATCATCTTCCAGGATTTGAAATAGCTTAACTGGAATTCCATCACCTCCACTAGCTTTGTTCATAGTGATGCTTTCCAAGGCCCACTTGACTTCACATTCCAGGTTGTCTGGCTCTAGATGAGTGATCACACCATCGTGATTATCTTGGTCTTGAAGACCTTTTTGGTACAGTTCTTCTGTGTATTCTTGCCACCTCTTCTTAATATCTTCTGCTTCTGTTAGGTCCATACCATTTCTGTCCTTTATTGAGCCCATCTTTGCATGATATGTTCCCTTGGTATCTCTAATTTTCTTGAAGAGATCTCTAGTTTTTCCCATTCTGTTGTTTCCCTCTATTTCTTTCCATTGATTGCTGAGGAAGGCTTTCTTATCTCTCCTTGCTGTTCTTTGGAACTCTGCATTCAGATGCTTCTGTCTTTCCTTTTCTTCTTTGCTTTTCACTTCTCCTCTTTTCACAGCTATTTGCAAGGCTTCCCCAGATAGCCATTTTGCTTTTTTGCATTTCTTTTCCATGGGGATGGTCTTGATCCCTGTCTGCTGTACAATGTCACCAACCTCATTCCATAGTTCATCAGGCACTCTATCTATCAGATCTAGGCCCTTAAATCTATTTCTCACTTCCACTGAATAATCATAAGGGATTTGATTTAAGTCATACCTGAATGGTCTAGTGGTTTTCCCTACTTTCTTCAATTTAAGTCTGAATTTGTCAATAAGGAGTTCATGTTCTGAGCCATAGTCACCTCCCGGTCTTGTTTTTGTTGACTGTATCGAGCTTCTCCATCTTTGGCTGCAAAGAATATAATCAATCTGATTTCGGTGTTGACCATCTGGTGATGTCCATGTGTAGAGTCTTCTCTTGTGTTGTTGCAAGAGGGTGTTTGCTATGACCAGTGCATTTTCTTGGCAAAACTCTATTGATCTTTGCCCTGCTTCATTCCACATTCCAAGGCCAAATTTGCCTGTTACTCCAGGTGTTTCTTGACTTCCTGCTTTAGCATTCCAGTCCCCTATAATGAAAAGGACATCTTTTTTGGGTGTTAGTTCTAAAAGCTCTTGTAGGTCTTCATAGAACCGTTCAACTTCAGCTTCTTCAGCATTACTGGTTGGAGCATAGACTTGGATTACTGTCATATTGAATGGTTTGCCTTGGAAATGAACAAAGATGATTCTGTTGTTTTTGAGATTGCATCCAAGTACTGCATTTCGGATTCTTTTGTTGACCATGATGTCTACTCCATTTCTTCTGAGGGATTCCTGCCTGCAATAGTAGATATAATGGTCATCTGAGTTAAATTCACCCATTGCAGTCCATTTTAGTTCACTGATTCCTAGAATGTTGACGTTCATCCTTGCCATCTCTTGTTTGACCACTTCCAATTTGCCTTGATTCATGGACCTGACATTCCAGGTTCCTATGCAATATTGCTCTTTACAGCATTGTACCTTGCTTCTATCACCAGTCACATCCACAGCTGGGTATTGTTTTTGCTTTGGCTCCATCCCTTCGTTCTTTCCAGAGTTATTTCTCCACTGATCTCTAGTAGCATATTGGGCACCTACTGACCTGGGGAGTTCCTCTTTCAGTGTCCTATCATTTTGCCTTTTCGTACTGTTCATGGGGTTCTCAAGGCAAGAATACTGAAGTGGTTTGCCATTCCCTTCTCCAGTGGACCACATTCTGTCAGACCTCTCCACCATGACCCGCCTGTCTTGGGTGGCCCCATGGGCATGGCTTAGCTTCATTGAGTTAGACAAGGTTGTGGTCCTAATGTGATTAAATTGACTAGTTTTCTGTGAGTATGGTTTCAGTGTGTCTGCCCCCTGATGCCCTCTTGCAATACCTACTGTGTTATTTGGGTTTCTGTTACCTTGGATGTGGGGTATCTCTTCACGGCTGCTCCAGCAAAGCACGGCCACTGCTCCTTACCTTGGACGAGGGATATCTCCTCACTCTGCCCCTCCTGACAGGCTGTGTATGTACTGCATATTAGGACTTTGCTTTGTGACCAGAAAACAAATGGAGCCATTAGAAGATGATGTGTGCTGTGGACTTGAAACCCACGTGCAGGGCAAGAGCTCCCCTGGACTTTGGCTTGGAAGCTTCTGCACAGGTGATGATCACACCAGTGCTTCCTCACCAAGTCCTCTGGGCCTCCCTTGTGGGCACAGCTGGACCCATACTCCACAGGCTCCCCGAACCAGAACCTGAAGGGCCAGTGCTGACAGGGCCTGGGGTCGAGAATGGCCACTCCACCAACGCTGCTCTTTTCCTCCTCCACAGGGGCCATGAGAGGGAATGCCAGCAGAGTACAAGGTCCAGCTCAGGCCAAGCTCAATGCACCCCCTCCAGGGGACCCCAGCCCCACCTTGCTTCCTCAGGCCCACCACCTGCCCCTCCTTTTGCCTGCATCTCACCAGCCCACATTCCTTGTGTGGATGTCCCTGTACACAAGCTGCCCTGTGTGCTCTTCCCACACACCCCTGTTTCTCTGTATTGACAGCCTGCACCTTGCATGTTATGTGCAGGAAGAGAGTCAAGGGGGAAACTGGTCTGGCCCATCTGCCTTCCAGAGGCCCAAACACCAGACTCAGGGGCTGCTGGGCCTTGAGGTCCAGATGCTTCCACTGCCCACTACAGCCTGCTACCTTTGAGATTCAGAAAACAGAAAGACCCACCAAACCAAGCCCATCCCTGGACTCTGCTACACATCAGCTTGTATTTGCTCTCTGGATCCTGAAGACAGACCTGTGGGAAACAAGCTGCAAGTCCCATACTGACGGTGTCCTGTGGAATTTCCATGAGACCCCTTTCTACCAGGACCTGAGCAAATTACTAGTCAGTCCATGCCACCATCTCCCCACAAGCAGGCCAAGGGGCTGAGGTTCCAAGAAGCCAAGTACCCCACCCAGAAGTACAGATGTGGGGCCACAGAGTGGGGTCTGTGCCCACTGCCCACCCATGGTGACTGCTCATTCACAGCAAGTCCCACATCTGTCCCCTTCACCCCCTCCCAGGGCCTCTCACACTCGACCCACATTTTGTGAATATGTGGTTATGTGGCAGCTGAGATCACTGATAGCATTGCACATGCATGTCATGCTTGGCCATGGGCTACTTTTGTTCTGTAAACCTGTGTAAGCTCCATCTGAAAATCCCTTGCAGCCACATTATGGCTGTGTTACTACTGTGTCAACCACAAGAGAAGTGAACACAGTGTCTGCTGCTGCACCATTAGGAGAGAATAAACAGTCTGGATTTTCTACAGTTCTAGAGTTTTCTACCAGCTTCCCCACTCACACCTTGCCTACCATGGGTTCAGTGAACAGTGTAAACAGAAAGAGAGTTCTGTTTCTGGGATCATCTGGAAGGCTCATCACTCTAAAGCAGGGTCAGTCTCACATCACCAAGGCCACTTTCCCAGATCACATTCACTATCTGCTTGTCCACTCCCAGCTCAGACCAGAAAGGCCCCCTTGGCCCAAAGCCCCATGCCTCTGTCTGTGTGCCCACCCACATTCTGCCTGGTGCTTTCCTTTCATATCCCCTGGAAGGTTTCCAGGAGCTCCTGCTTCCTGGGCCAGGCCGTCTGCTCTTTCCTGGGAAGGCCTCTGTGGTGTCAAGTGGAAGAAACAAGAGGTACCCATGGGACCTCCCTCACACAGCACAGTGGCCAACACCTGCCTACTGACCTCTTCACTGTGGATGGGCCCGTTCAGGGGTGCCCAGCATGTCCTGGTTCCCATCTCATCCTTGCACTGCCCAAAGAGGAGTCACAGAGCTACTCTGTGCCAACTTCACAGAACACTTATTCACACGTCCCTCCCAAGAGCATGGGGTTCTCATGGGCAGGTACCCCACAGCCCATGGGTCTAACATGAGCAGGCCTCCCCCAGGGCATGGGGCCTATCTGGGCAGGCACCTCACAGGGCTTAGCACCCAGGAATTGTGCCCAGAGCCCTCATTGCAGAGCACCTTCTAGTCCACTTCTTAGAGCTGATCCTGAGCGCCTTAGAGCAGGACCTGAACTAACAAACAGCAGCTCCTGGATAGGTTTGTGACCCTGGACTTCATTCTGTGTGGTCTCCTTCCAGCAGGTCTTTTAAAGGCTTCCACAGCACCTGGGCACTGGGCTTCAGTCTCCACCCACCCTCTCCTCTCCTTGAGCCATGTATTCCTCTCCAGCCAAAAGGATCTTCTTGAAATCATCTCCCACTCATAGGCCAGATAAAATTATTAGAAAACAAGCCAGAGCTGCAGCCACATGTCCATCCTGACCCTCAGGACCCACACCTGTTCCTTGGAACTGGACAGCACAGCAAGTTTTCTGAAACCACAAGCCTCTGATGGGCAACAATTGACTGACCCGCATAGCCTGACCCAGCCAGCCAGCCCTTCCCAGGTGTGACTGGTTTGAAGTCTTCATAAATACCCCCTTGAGGCAGTGAGAGTGCTTGCAGCTTTACTTAATGCCATCTTCTCTACCTTCAGAAGCCGCAGTGACAGGGAGTGAGGGGCCATGGTGTTGTGAGTGATTTTGTCTGCCTGGGGCTCTGATGGACCTTCTTCAAGATTGCCAGGCTGCCACTTGCTAAGGAAGAGGATGTGTTGCCCATACCTGCTTTTGGAAGTCTTCCCAGGCAGAGGTGAGGATGCAAGATAAAAGGCAGCAGGAGCAGGACAGGAGGGGTAACTCAGGTAGGGAAATGGAAAGCTTCCAGTAGAGCCCGCTGGATCAGGACCTGAAATGTTGTTGCTGAACCATGAAAGTCGCTGCATTCTTGGCCTCCAGAGGAGAAGAATTCATTCTGGGGGCCAGTGACAAGGCTTGATCACTCAGAGTTTTTGTGTAATAAAGTTTTATTAAAGTATAAAAGAGATAGAGAAACCTTCTGACATAGGCATCAGAAGGGGGCAGAAAGAGTACCCTGCTGCTAGTCTTTAGCAGAATGTTATATAGCTACTAGCAGTCTGCTAATTAAAGAAAGGAAATGTCTCAAAACTCAGAGAATGGCAGGGCCCTCACCCACAACAGGCATTTTGAGATAACAGTGGCACCAAGTGAGTCATCCCAGGCCATAAAATGATTGACATGAATCTTGAAGAAAGGCAGATTTCCATACAAATATATAATTTCATTAACATAGATTAGGAGAACAATGTATGAATATAACATACTGGTTTGTCAAGTCGGTTCTGAGCCTTTAGGCAGAACCAACTTGAAGACAGAGTCTAGGGTAAATACATAGTACATTAACATAGCTTAAGACAAACATTTCCACAAGAAAAATGCATTGGTTAGCTCAAGGTTTGAGAAAAGTTAAGTGCCAGGGTCCAGCCCCAGTTGATCCAGGGAATTTGAAGTGGGAGCAGCGTCAGCGTCTGAGGAATTAATTGCTTAATTAGAGATGGAGGGAGATTAGAAAAAAATAGTGTAGTAGGAAAATACGTGGAGAAAAGAGTCTGAATAACTTGGTTTACACGGAAAACCAATAAAACTCCAAGACAAGGAGTTTGCACCACCTACGTAAGCCATAGGCGTCTTCCCATTCTCCCAAAGGAGAGGAGACACAAAAGCCTCCCTGGTCAGATCTTAGAAGCCCCAGCAAAATTAGTAGGCTTGGTGAGCCTCCATGCTCCAGATGGGAATTCAGCCAGAAAAGAAGAGAACGAGAAAAGACCACGTGGGGGAAACCAGTCTTTCCAGGAACTAGTCCGTTTCTTTATTTTCCAGGTCCACTTTTAGGCTTTTAGTTGTACATAGAGATAAATGTGTTCTCAGCATATCTTTGTTCTTACAAGGGTCTTACGTTTGTTCACAGTATCTTCTGGTCTGGAGACCGATTAACATTTTATGGCCCCACCTTTCTTTCTATTGAGAAACGTTAATCAATCAGAAAACTTGTTTCCCCTTAAGATCTATTTAGTCTTAAGATAGTGGTAAAGTTACATTTTTACATAGCAAGGACACAATGATTTATAACAAAGAAAGAGGAGTACAGTGATCTATAACAAAAGAGAAAATTCATTAACTCAAAAGTCTAGTATTGCTAACATCAAAACTACTATATTTCTTTTTCTACATTCCAATTACATTGATTAACATACGGAGGCCTGGTGGCAATCATTAACTCAGCAATGAAACCCTTCACCAACATGATTTTTATCTTTAGAAAAACCCTATGCTAACTAAGACTTTCAAAATACTCCAAACTCTCTGTGCTGTTTATGGTTGAGAGGTTGTAAACAATCATGTACATAGTAGCAAGAGTGTGGATAATCCTGTCACACAAGCTAGTCTGCCAGCAGAGAGGTTTTTGGACTGAAACACCCTTGTCATGCCCAGGAGATTTATTAACTGGAGTCCTAAGTTAACTCCTTCTCAGAGAGAGGTGGTGGGGGATAGCCCCCCATATAATGTCGGAAGAGTAGGCAAAAAGCACAATGAGTTAAGGCAGGCAGACTCTGGTTTGGGGGCAGATGCACGAGCAGATCCAGCGAGGCTCCCTTAAGGCCCGACTCGCCTTTGTCTGTTCGGTGGGACCTTTGCCATGGACGGGACTCCTCGTGCTGGCTCCCGGCAGTTAAGTTCAGGTGGAACCAGGTGTCATGGCAACACAGAACTTTAAGAGAAACCGCTTTTTAAGTTTGTATGCTGCTGCTGCTAAGTCGCTTCAGACATGTCTGGCTCTGTGCAACCCCATAGGAAAAAAATATAACACTAGTTTCCTTCTGCTGCTTGAGAGAGAGAAAAATTTCTAACACTTGCAGCCTATTTCCTCCGTTTGGAGACCCCTGGCCTTCCTGCCTGTTACCTTCTCAGACCATACCACCTAGCCTGTGGGAGCCAACTTGGCAAGCATACTGTCGCTGGGGTGACTCCAAGCCCTTTCCTCCAGCCTGTGAGGTCTTTGCACAAATTCAGGTGTTTTCCTGGCAAGGGTGGAGGAGGTTCAGGAGCAGCTAGCCTGGGGGTCAGCCAGCGTTTACTTAGAGATGCCTCCTTGTGGTCCCCCAGATTTCCACTGAGGACACTCCTTGGGCAGGGGGTGGAGGAGTAGGTGGGGAGAGCACGGGAGGGCTGCTGGCTGCATGTAAGTCCCACCTCTGACTATCTTCAGAATTGTTCATCCTGGTAGCAAGTATCCTAACTGAGTTTTCACCCGTATAACTGGTGTGTTCTTAATTAGTGATATAAACAGTGACATTAAATATCCTCATTCAGGACAGAGATACTTACTGCACCAGGTGTACAGCTGTAAGAACCCGAGGAAGCATATGCAGCTGGTACCCTAGAGACAGGCTTCAGACTTGACCCCTCAACATGCTTTAGCATTTCTCAGGATCCAGCGCTGACTCTAAGGGTTCTGTAATCCAGGCTCCATCTGCCTTGAGTGAGACCCACACTCCTAGGGTCCTGCAGAGCAGGGTCTGTGTGGCTGATCTGTGGCTTCTCTAACAAATGATCACAAGCTGAGTGGGTAAAACAACAGGAGTTCATCCTCCCCCAGTGCTGGAGACCAGACACCTGAGATCAAGGTGGCACAGGGCTGAAGTTTCTCCAGAGGCTCCAGGATAGGGTGCTCCAGGAGCCCCTTCCCTCCCATCTCTGCCTCCGCCTTTTAGAGGCTTCTCCTATGTCCTCTTTCATCTCTTAGAAGGACATCTGTCAGTGGGATTGAAGGTCACCCTAACCCTAGATGACCTTACCTTGAGATCCTTAACTACATCTACAAAGACCCTTTTCCTAGATATGGCCCTGTTCCTGTGTTCTGGGGGGACACATCTTTGAGCCCACCATTCACTCCATCTCTGTGTATAAAATAACCCTCATTTTAGGAGATCACCACACAGACATGTCTTTTGGCATAGACAGTGGCCGTGTGCGTGGGGTCTGGAGAGAATGAGGCCCTTGGAATCACCTGGAATGGATCAAGGCCTGGATTCACCAGGTGAGGGGGATCACAGGGAGGAGAGAGTCACTGTCTTGTTTTGGCTTCAGAAAGACCACACTGGGGTGGGATGTGAGATGCACCTTGGGGGCAGGGAGCTTCATCAGGGCATGATGGAGGGGTGGTTAGTCTTGGGCGGGGGCTGTGGGTATAGAGGGTAATTAGTGTAGGGAGTGGCCATAGGCTCTGGAGGAGGAGCTCACAGTCACTGGGCACAAGGAAGTGGGAGCCTGGGAGGCCCCCGAGCTACTGAAATGAACTTGGGTCCATGTTCCTGAGTGCAATAAGGCCAGTCTCTGACACCAGTTATGAACAGCATTAACTGTAAGCACCAGTACGTGGAGGACAGGTGGCTTGTGCTCTAAACCCTGAACTCTGAAGGGTTTCAGCAAAGCAATTGTACACGCCACATGAGGAAGGGGGTCACAGGGCATGTGATTTGCTGATGCACAGTTCTCTGCTTGAAGAGGTAACAGGTGGTTAACCTCACAAATTCCCAGGCAGTAGTAGCTCTGGGGTCTTTGTGTTCATGCTCATTGAGTAGTTAACTTCTTTCATTGGGTGGGGGTTTAGCATCTGTAAAACAACTCAGGGAGTTTACATCAGATACCATTACCTCTGTACTTCAAAGAGGAGCTACAGCAGAGGATATGGGGTGGGGTCTGTCCTGGGAAGACTCCATAGGCTTCTGCTGGTTACACCAGTTGTCTGGGCTCAGCAGCTAGGGAAGGTGGGGCTGCTTCCTGGGTGTGGGGAGCAGCAGGATCACAGCCCTCCAAGGGGCCTATTAGTTCCCAAATGAGATGGGAGGCAGTGGATGGACAGATGCATCTGGCCTGGGGGAGGGATCCAGGCTGGAAATGTCACTGGAATCATCACTGGGAGGAAGAGGAAAGGCCAGGTGGTGGCGGGGGCTGGTTGGTCACAGCATCTACATACAGGTGACTGTAGTCCTGACAGGAGCAACTTGGAGCCAGAAGGCAAGGCTGTCCAGGGCTCAGCTTCATTCTCTAGTTCTTTACTTATCTGTAACTTCCCAATCCTAAAGCAAGGAGCCTGGCTCCCACCATCTACCATTTATCAGTTCATTTCTCCTCTTTCAGATTACATATACAGTGGTTTCAGAATTGTACCACACCCTGGAAAGAACTCCATAAAATAGTCTGTTTATGTACAGTCTATTTCATCCATTTCCAAAGTTAACTTAGGTCAGCATATTTTGTCCCATCTCTTAGAGTGAGCTTTTTTTCCCCATGCATTTCTAATATGGTCAGATTCTGTCACACTGTGTATTCTATCTTGTGACACTCCTACACTCCAAATAACTAAACTTGAATAGATGATGTTTGATCCCTTGGGCTATACACATCAAAGAGCATAGATAGGTGCATAGTGACAGTATCACATCCTGAAGTATCACAGAATACTTCACCCCGCTTCAGCAGATGATCTGCTTATCATCTATGTAGCTTTGCTTTTCCTAGAATGTCATAAATGGGGTTATACTGTGTGCTGCCTTTTCAGACTGGATTCTTTCACTTAGCAATATGCATGTGAAATTTAACCATATATTTCAAGGGTTGATGGTTTACTTCTTTCTACTGTTGAGTAATATTCCATTGCATGTGTATGAGAAGAAAAGCAATTTTCACTCTGCCTTTCTAGGTTTATGGCCCCCGTGACTGAAATGTTGTTGTTGAATCACAACGCCGGGATTCTTGGCCCCTGGAGGAGAAGAATTCAATCCGGGGCCAGAGACGAGGCTTGATCGCTCAGAGCTTTTGTGTAATAACGTTTTATTAAAGTATAAAGGAGATAGGGAAAGCTTCTGCATAGGCATCAGAAGGGGGCAGAAAGAGTACCCGCTTGTTAGTGTTAGCAATGAAGTTATATACTCTCCAATGAATCCAAAGAATGTCTGGAGGTTGTAAAGACCTCACCAGACCTACTCCCATAATTTACATTTTAAGATAACAGAATTAGCCAGAAGGTTTAATCCAGAGACTGTCCTCAGGCAGAATACATTGTTGTTATATAATCCTCATAAACAGCAGGTCTACTCCCATAATTTACAGAATTAGCCAGAAGGTTTAATCCAGAGACTGTCCTCAGGCAGAATACATTATTGTTGTATAATCCTAAGGAATGTAGAGAAGAAAAAAAGTTTGTCCTTTCTTCCTCCTTGAGAATTCCAGACCCCCTCTCTCCTTGGGGAGCCCTAGACTTCTTATCAACCTGCCTAGGAAATTACTCTCTCATGACCCTCTGTAATAAAAGACAGATTGCCAGGAGAAAAACAGAAGCTTAGTAACATGCATGCCTCCTCTATTCTTCTCGGCTTAGTGGTAAAGAATCCGTCTGCAATGCAAGAGAAACAAGTTCAATCCCTGAGTGAGGAAGATCATCTGGAAAAGGAAATGGCAACCCACTCCAGTATTCTTGCATAGGATATGCCACAGACAGAGGAGCCTGGCAGGCTGCAATATATGGGGATGCAAAAGAATCTGACATGACTTGGGGACTAAAACAACAGCAAATACCTGCTGTATACAGGGGAGATACCGAGGAAAAGTGAGTCACTCCCTGAACTGTCAAAAACCATCACCTTAAATACTCAGCTAAAAATAGAAAAAAGACCTTAGGGAAGTGGGAAAGCCAGCTATGGCAAGTTATCAAGCAAAACACAATACAGAAGTATATGACTGTTTGCAGATTTAAGTCAGGACCTTTCCACACATGAGTTTTTATTATCCTTCTGGTGCAAAGAAGGGGACAGCCCTTAAATATGGAGAATTCTTTGCTTAAATGTCCTTCACAAAAGGGAAAGGGCTACTTAGTTTTCTGAAATTTTTTTGATGCTGACTTAAATATCCTACACCAGAAAGGCATATTTTGGGGAGGCATATTCTACTTACCCTGACATGGATCTACCCCAATTTGCTTATGCATTCATCTATTGAAGGATATCCTGATTTCTTCAAGTTTTTAGTATTCTGAGTAGTGTTTCTGTGCATATGTCTGTCTTTATTTGTATTTGGGCATCGATTTTCAAAGCAGTTTTCTATTTCTAATAATGGAAGCACGATTGTTGGATCCCAAGGTGAGGCTTGTTTAACTTTGGAGAAAACTGCCCAACTGTGTTACAACAAAGTGACTGTACCTGCATCTCACCAGCAGTAAACAAGCATGTCACAGTCCGCAGTGATTCCAACCACCATGGGTGGTAAGCTGGTCAGTCCTGAGGGAACTCAGGAAAGAAAGAATACCTGCCATATAGCAGCTATCAGACTGCAGCCACTCCCTAAGGTGAGCCCTGAGGAAACTCAGGATGTGAAAACAGGATATTGGCTGAGGTATCAAAGGAATGGATTCAATGAGCCCAGACTCTAGCATCCTCCCACATGTAGAAAAGCACTAAATTCCTTAACTTGGGATATCTGATTGTCCTTAATTAACAGCAATCTTTCGATGTTCAGACTACCTGCCCTTTGTTTCAAGTCTTCTATATAGCCTGGCTCTTCCTCTAACATCCTCAGAGTAGTCTCTCAGGGTTACTTGAAATGCTGCCTTCCAGGCTTGAAATCCTAAAAAATCCAACCAAATAAAATATAACCCTCAACTTTTAGGTTGTGAATACTTTAAGTCCACAAATACATCCAGTACTTGACTAATTTCAGGGTCATCTTTTACTGACTGCTGGTGAGATGTCTCCTGCTGGCTTGCAAATATATATTGTCACTGTATTCTCACATGGCCTTTCTTTGTGTCCTTGTGTGGCCTCTAAAATAGTTGTTGAAGATCATTTTGAAGTATACAATGTGGCAAATCTGAAAATCAGACCATTCCCAGGGCTTTTATATTTGCAGTTTTAGTTTGTATGTTTAGTTTTTACTAACAGTCTAAAGTCTGTATGATCACTTGTGTGGTCACTGAAGTCTGTGCTTGCTTAGTTAATTGAGTGGTCAGCTAATGATGGGACAGAGATTTCCTCAAGTGACTTGAAACAGTAACTATCCTAGCCTTTGCTAGCATCTTGTTGGGTGTGTTGGAACATGTTTTTAGGGCTTTGGCAGCCAATTTACAACTATACCTTATCTTTAAATTTCTTTTTATTTTTATTTTTTTTAATTTTTATTTTTACTTTATTTCACTTTAAAATACTGTATTGGTTTTGCCATACATTGACATGAATCTGCCATGGGTGTACATGAGTTCCCAATCCTGAACCCCCCCTCCCATCTCCCACCCCATATCATCTCTCTGAATCATCCCCGTGCACCAGCCCCAAGCATCCTGTATCCTGTATCGAACATAGACTGGCGATTCGTTTCTTACATGATAGTATACATGTTTCAGTGCCATTCTCCCATATCATCCCACCCTCTCCCTCTCCCACAGAGTCCAAAAGTCCATTCTATACATCTGTGTCTCTTTTGCTGTCTCACATACAGGGTTATCATTGTCATCTTTCTAAATTCCATATATATGTGTTAGTATACTGTATTGGTGTTTTTCTTTCTGGCTTACTTCACTCTATATAATCGGCTCCAGTTTCATCCATCTCATTAGAACTGATTCAAATTTATTCTTTTTAATGGCTGAGTAATACTCCATTGTGTATATGTACCACAGCTTTCTTATCCATTCATCTGCTGATGGACATCTAGGTTGTTTCCATGTCCTGGCTATTATAAACAGTGCTGCAATGAACATTGAGGTACATGTGTCTCTTTCGATTCTGGCTTCCTCGGGGTGTATGCCCAGCAGTGGGATTGCTGGGTCATATGGCAGTTCTATTTGCAATTTTTTAAGGAATCTCCACACTATTCTCCATAGTGGCTGTACTAGTTTGCTAATTGCAATAATTCTCAAGGTAAGCTAGAGATGAAAAGTTAGCTCCTTCTCAAGGTTTTTGTAGGCATTCACATAAACCTACACATGCATATAGGCTTCAAGATTCCCAAGAATATTTTGGACCCTTTCAATTCCACTTTGTATTTCCTCAGCTTTTTCTTTTAAATTTCATGGTCAGCTACCTGTTTGATCCAACTATTGCCACTTTCTCAAGCAGTTGTTGAATGTTTTCAATGATCACAGTGATTGGAAGGGAGAATTATTTCCACAAATGAGGTCAAATAAAGACAAGCTCTTTTGGAGGAGGGTGAGAGGAGTTAGGGAAGTGCTGCTACTGCTGCTGCTAAGTCACATCCACCAGGCTCTTCCATCCCTGGGATTCTCCAGGCAAGAACACTGGGGTGGGTTGCCATTTCCTTCTCCAATACGTGAAAGTGAAATCACTCAGTCGTGTCCAACTCTTAGCGATTGCATGGACTGCAGCCTACCAGGCTCCTCCATCCATGGGAGTTTCCAGGCAAGAGTACTGGAGTGGGTCACCAGTGCCTTCTCCAGGAAAAGTGCTAGATATATCAAATAATGACATCTCTCTGAGAATGGGATTTGGGGGAAAGCTCCAATTCATTATCTCCCCCCTCCTCCAGCTCTGCAGCAGCCATGAAAACCAGAAGCTAGCTTCTAGAAGAGGGGGAGATAGTGAATTAGGGCACAATAGTGAAAGTCTTAATGGCTCAGTCATGTCCAACTCTTTGTGATCCATGGACTGTAGCCTACCAGGCCCCTCTGTGTCCATGGAATTCTCCAGGCAAGAATACTGGAGTGGGTTGCCTTTCCCTTCTCCAGAGGATCTTCCTGACCCAGGGATCAATCCTGGGTCTCCTACATTGCAAGCAGACTCCTAATCATCGAGCTACCTGGAAGCCATTAAAATGTCACAAATCTTGTTCTTCCTGTAATGAAGACACTTTTTTAGGAATAAGTATTCTTGTGTTGATTAAATCATCTGATTACTATCCATAATTCTGAAAAAAAGTTGTTTTGACAATATTTGTCAATGTTTTTATTTTTGTGGAAGAGCAGTATTTAGATATACTGACTCCATTATTCAGAAGCACTCTCTCTCTCTCTCTCGTGTGTGTGTGTGTGTGTGTGTGTGTGTGTGTGTGTGTGTGTGTGTGAAAGAGAGAGAATATTAAGGTAAAAGATCATTTTTGGAGAAATGAAACTATAATTTACCTTTTAAATTTCACAGAACCATTTGCAACTATGTAAAAATATTTTAAGTATCAAGTTGGTCCACCCTCACTTTTTTCTTAACTACAACATTCACTGTTGTATCACCTAATCCTCAAGCCAGGGTGAACTAAATCTATTAACATAAATTATCATATCCAAGCATATTGAAAAGCAGAGACATTACTTTGACAACAAAGGTCCGTCTAGTCAAGGCTATAGTTTTTCCAGTGGTCTGTGAAGAAAGCTGAGTGCCAAAGAATTGGTTTTGGAGAAGAATCTTGAGAGTCCCTTGGACTGCAAGGAGATCCAGTTAGTACATTCTGAAGGAGATCAGCCCTGGGGTTTCTTTGGACACCTCATGCGAAGAGTTGACTCACTGGCAAAGACTCTGATGCTGGGAGGGATTGGGGGCAGGAGGAGAAGGGGACGACCAAGGATGAGATGGCTGGATGGCATCACGGACTCGATGGATGTGAGTCTGAGTGAACTCCAGGAGTTGGTGATGGACAGGGAGGCCTGGTGTGCTGTGATTCATGGGGTCACAAAGAGTCAGACATGACTGAGCAACTGAACTGAACCATATCCAAAATTTTACTTTTTTCTTACCACTTGGTTCTTCCTTTTGAAACAGGAGTGAAGGGGTCAGGGCACAAACTTTAAAAGAATGACATAACCTGAGGGCATGATATAAACTAACTAGAACCAAAAAGTCCAAGATGGTGGACAAGGTGGTTTCCACTAGACCTTGAGCCTCAGTATATGCTCATCATAACACATCAACAAGCCAAATGACATACCCACCAGCACCATGACATTTCTGAGGCCAACCAACAAAGGCCAAAAGGTGGGCAGTGGCCCAGTTCCTAGAAATCCACACCCCATCCCTGAAATAGTTGGAATAAGTCTCATGATCATTAGCCTATGAAATTACCCAACCCATACAAACTAACCACATTGAAGAACTGCCTAGTGACTCTGATAAACAATCTGCCTGCTGATGTAGGAGACATGGGTTCAATCCCTGATCCAGGAAGATCCCACATGCTGTGGAGCAACTAAGCTCATGCACCACAACTGTTGAGTCTGTGCTGTAATGCCTAGGAATCACAACTACTGAGCCCACGTGCCCCAACTACTGAAGCCTATTTGCCCTAGAGCCCATGCTCCACAACAAGAGAAGCCACCACAATGAGAAGCCTGTGCACTGCAACCAAAGAGTTGCTCCCCACTCACCACAACTAGAGAGAAGCCCACATAGCAACAAAGACCCAACACAGCCAAAAATAAATAAAGAATTTTTTTTAAAAGGCACACTGTATTTCAAAGCTGCTGTTCTTCTGAGATGACCATGCTCCATCTGTGGAGTATGCTTCCCTCTAAATAAGTTCACTTCTTACCTGTCACTTTATCTCTCACAGAATTCTTTCTGCAATGAGACGTCAAGAACCTGAGCTTCATTAAGTGTTTAAACCAAGTGTGTGATCTCAGTTGGAGGACTGTGGGTTTAGGCCAGGTTCAAGTCTGTATCTGAGTTACACAGTTTCATTTTCATACTTGTGTATTAAGCAAGTGAAGATATTAAGAATGGAAATATATGTCAAAGAGAAATTATATTCTGCATAGTTAAATAATTAACTTGACAAGGAGAAGCTACAAAAAATTCTTAGTATACTTTTAGTATACTCCTATCCAATTTCTAATTGTGAAATGTATTTGCATTTAAATCATTTAAATAATTTTATACATCAGGAAATTTGAATTCATATATTTGGATTTATTTGCAAAAACCTTTGAAATGATGATGACTGTTATATAAAAATTGACTAACTTCTTTTTGTTTGTTCCTTTTGGAAATATATACTGAACACTTGATTCTATTTTAACTTCTCTGAAATAAATGGATGATGAAAATAAATGACAGTTCAAGAGAAGACTTCATCTTAGTTGACTTCTCACAATATTCACAGACTGAATTTATCCTATCTCTGTTTGTATCTAAATTCTATGCCATGACACTCCTAGGCAATGCACTTATCATCTTGGTCTCCCTCATGGACATCCATCTCCACACTCCAATGTACTTCTTCCCCCAGAACCTCTCCTTTCTGGACATTTGTTTCAGTACTTGCATTGTTCCTCAGATGCTGGTAAACATGTGAGGAGGTAGTAAGAAAATCAGTTGTATACAGTGCATAGTTCAGTATACCATGGCCTTGACTCTTGGTTCCATGGAGTGTGTGCTTCTTGCTGTCATGACTGTGGACCAATATGTTGCTATCTGTTGGCTTCTCCACTTTGCTACAATCATGCACCAACAAATTTGCCACTTTCTTACAGCCATGTCTTGGTTTTCAGGGTTTACCAACTGTCTCTTTCAGTCTTCACTGGCCACTGTTTTGCCTGTCTGTGGCCACCGCTGTGTGGACAATTTCTTTTGTGAGGTTCCGGTTATTATCAAGATGTCCTGTGTAGGCACTGGTCCAACTGAGTTGAAGATGTTAGTTGCTCGCCTGATCACCCTTGCCAATCTGGTATGCATCATTCTTACCTCCCATTGCCTGCATGTGGTGAGGATGCACTCTGTTGAAGGACAACAAAAGGCCTTTGGGACTTGGGCATCTCACTTAATGGTGGTCTCGCTGTTCTATGGAACCATAATGTTCATGTGTTTTCAGCCTAAGACTAACTACTCTCAGAATCAGGGGAAGGCCCTTGCCCTTTTTGATACTATTGTTGCCCCCACTCTGAACCCACTAATCTATACACGGGAACAAAGATGTGAAGAGGGTAATTAGAAGAGTGATCTGAAATGATTCCATTTAAAATACTGTAATTCCTATAGTTAGTTTCATACAAATTACTTAGACAGTGGATTAAAAGATAGTTTTCTTTTCACATTTCAACCCATAGTGATTCACAGACAAATAAAGAAAGAACTAAATACAAGCTAAATAATACATGATTGTCATCAACAATGATGATTGTAGTTGTATAAAGAAATTATATAATACAGACATTCCTTCACATTTATGTTGTCCTCAATATCTGAATATTTTTTGATATCTGTTAATTTCCCATGAGATTGTCAGAGGTGAAATTTTCTAGAAAATACTAGACATTATGAGGAGTAGCAAATGTGGCAGACACAGAAGCTGCTCTGAAGTAGATTACATATGGAAGTAGATAACGTGAACTTAAAGCTTCATTTAAAGAGGATTGAAATTGATAAATAAAAAGAAAAACTGGGTCATAAGGCAGTTCTATTTGCAATTTTTTAAGGAATCTCCACACTGTTCTCCATAGTGGCTGTACTAGTTTGCATTCCCACCAACAGTGTAGGAGGGTTCCCTTCTCTCCACACCCTCTCCAGCATTTATTGCTTGCAGATTTTTGGATCGCAGACATTCTGACTGGTGTGAAGTGGTACCTCATTGTGGTTTTGATTTGCATTTCTCTAATAATGAGTGATGTTGAGCATTTTTTCATGTGTTTGTTAGCCATCCGTATGTCTTCTTTGGAGAAATGTCTATTTAGTTCTTTGGCCCATTTTTTGATTGGGTCGTTTATTTTTCTGGAATTGAGTTTCAGGAGTTGCTTGTATATTTTTGAGATTAGTTGTTTGTCAGTTGCTTCATTTGCTATTATTTTCTCCCATTCGGAAGGCTGTCTTTTCACTTTGCTTATGTTTTCCTTTGTTGTGCAGAAGCTTTTAATTTTAATTAGATCCCATTTGTTTATTTTTGCTTTTATTTCCAGAATTCTGGGAGGTGGATCATAAAGGATCCTGCTGTGGTTTATGTCGGAGTACATATACACAATGGAGTATTACACAGCCATTAAAAAGAATACATTTGAATCAGTTCTGATGAGATGGATGAAACTAGAGCCGATTATACAGAGTGAAGTAAGCCAGAAAGAAAAACACCAATACAGTATACTAACACATATATATGGAATTTAGAAAGATGGCAATGATGACCCTGTATGCAGGACAGCAAAAAAGACAGATGTGTATAGCAGACTTTTGGACTCAGAGGGAGAGGGAGAGGGTGTGATGATTTGGGAGAATGGCATTGAAACATGTATAATATCATGTAAGAATCGAATTGCCAGTCTATGTCTGATGCAAGATATGGCACGCTTGGGGCTGATACGCGGGGATGACCCAGAGAGATGTTGTGGGGAGGGGGGTGGGAGGGGGGTTCATGTTTGGGAACGCATGTACACCTGTGGTGGATTCATGTCAATCTATGCCAAAACCAATACAGAATTGTAAAGTAAAAATTTAAAATTAATTAATTAATTAATTAATTTAAAAAAAGAAAAGAAAAGAAAAACTGGGTGAGATAACTCAAGAACAGTATACCTTACCTTAGCTAGATCAAGCAAAAATACTAGCAGTTTGAGAAAATTAACTCATCTTTTAATGAATTTTAGGACTTGGACATGGCAATGGGATAGAGATATTCAGTGTTTCTGGAACAAGATAAGCAGATAAATCCTTTAATGCATAAGAGAAAAATATTAAGCTCTGCATAGTTGAAGACTTCTGGTCTTACCCTGGGGAGGGTTCTAGAAGCTCACGTAGGCACTGTGGTGGTCTAGCCTGTATTTGTGTATTGTGCAGTACACTGAGAAGAATCTAAAATCTAACCTCAGTGGCTAGGGTAAAGACTAAATTTAAAAACTGTGTTACTGTGGCTCACTAAAAAGGCTGTGAAAGGGTGCAGAGGGCAATAGGGAAATACTTCAGAGGATGTAACCTGAGCAAAGAGCAAAGAAGGTAGAATTTTGGTGAGAGTCCTTGAGGAAAGAACAGTTGTGGGTAACACTTGTAAGGATATATTTGCTTTGTCTTTGCAGGGAGAGCTGGAAGTTTTTTAATGCTACAGACAGTGTCATGGACAATAATCAGCCCGTTTGCCAAATTTATTCAATTATTTACAATTTAGTTTTTGACTACATATAGACTGAAATAGTCCACAATCCCAAATATGTGTAACATAGTGGGAGGAAGTTTATTTATTTATTTATTTATTTATTTATTTTGCAGATGGAATACAATTTGGAGCTGGCAATGCAACTCAAGAATCACTTCTCAGAGGAGCATTGGGTTTGAAGGAAATAACAGGCAAAATGTTCATTTATTGAAAACAATGCATTATAATTTTATATTTAAGTACCTGCAAATTTTATGATGCACAATGGCAATCAGTGTATATTTATGGACAAAATAAAGTATATATATGAACATTTAAATATTACTCTACATGGTTCATTTTAATTAGTTCATATATTTGGATTCCTAAAAGATAAATGCCTACCTGAAACACTCCCAGGTTCAATGTGGCCAAAAATGTCCTATGCAAGGGATTGTGTACTAGCCATAAACTTTACTAGAACTTCCACAATGACTTCCAGGCATTACCACAGAAGAAAATAGCCAGACGAACCTGTGAGAAGCAAATACAAAAAAAAAAAAAGGAACAGATATACAAAAACTGTGGGGCGACTGCAACATATGCAATATATGGGTAATGGGAATGTCAAAAATAGAAAAATATAGAAGGGAACAGAAGAAATATTTGAATCAAGGAATGGAATTTTCTCCAATTTAATTTTAGACACCAAGCCATGGGTCACAGAACTCAGGCAACAAGCAGGAAAACTCCTTAGCAACAAATTACACTTAGATATATCATATTGAAATGTCAAGAAATCACAGATAAAAACAACTTGAAAGAAGCCAAAAAGGGGGAAAAATCTAACTATAGAGGATCAAAGATAAGAATTACATTCAACTCCTCCTCAGAAATGATGCAGCAAGAAGAGAGAGGAGCAAAATACATGCTTTGAGGGAAAAAAAAAAGTGTGTGTGTGTGTGTGTGTGTTTTGAGAGAAAACCCCACCAACCTTGAATTCTGTATCTTGAAAATTTATCTTACAAAACGGAAGGTGAATTAAAGACTTTCTCACAAAAAAAATTGAGGTAATTTCTGCCTTGGAATAAATACTAAAAAGTTCTTTAGAGAAAAGGAAAATTGTACAGGATAGAAATTCAAATGGCCTTAAAGACAAGAACTAGAGAAGGGATAAGTGAAAGTAAAATAATTTATTTTCAATCGACCTAATAGATAGCAGTTTATTTGGGATAATCAGAGCAAAAATATTTGAAGATTATAGGTTATATATAAATAAAATAAATGACAATTATACAAAAGATAGTAATTAGGAAATTCTTGTTATTCTAAGTGACTTACAGTTCATGTGAAGTAGCATAGTATTATTTGAAAGTAGATCTGAATTAGTATATTACATCCTGTAGTGAAACCACTAAAACAAGAAGTACACTTTATATGCTACAAAGGAAGAAAAATGGAATCAAACTAAAAGCTCAATTAAAGCCACAAAAGGGGGACAGAGCCAAAATGACTGCAAGGGAAGATAGGGAGTTCGTGTGTCTCCACACCTAGAATACTTCCTGGGCGTTAGTGGTAGACCTCCAGTGGACAGGCAGACAGGAGGAGCCCTGGGGGCAACCAGGTACTAGACAGGGTAGTGAGGTAAGGTCTAGGCTGGAGGGCCAGCAACAGAGTGTCTGCTGGGGGATAGGGAGCAATTTGGGTGCTAGGAGTGATCTAGATGCCTGGCATGGTTTGGGCACTTTGGGGTGCCAAAGTGGGAGAGGGAGGGACCCTTGAGGGGATGAGAGGGTCCACTGGGGAAGCCCCTGTGGTTCCTGTTTCATGTGAGCCCAAGGAACCTTCTGGGGTTCCAAGGCTGAGACCTCTGCCCTCTGTGGCACCCTCTGTTCTCTGGGGCCCTCTCTACCCTCCACCTGAGCCTTCTGCCCTCTGGGGTACTCTCCGCTCTTCAGGGACCCCTCTCCCTGCATGGGTCACCTGGTCATGAGAGGGATTCAGGAAGTTCCTGAGGCTTCCAGGAATAGGGAACCGACTAATGCCCCCCTCCCCCTGCCACTTGGCCCTGGGAGCCCCCTAAGGCCCCCAGGCTGAGTCCTTGACCCTTCCCCACCACTTCCACCCTCCCAGCACCATCCACCCTCCAGGGCTGCCCAGCCCCCGAACCCCCATGTGGTCTCTGCCTTCCAGTTTCCCCCTCCTTCTAGGGCCCCCATCCTCTAAAGAACTCTCATCCCTCTAGGAACCCCCATCTACCCTCTGGACTCGGCTCCCTGCCTGCTTGGTGTTCCCTCTGCCCTTCACTGCTTTCTCCTTCCTTGGGGGCCCCCTGATTGCCGCAGGGCGAGCCCTCCACCATCCAGGAGCCCAACCCCGACCCGGGGCATTTTCTGATGGCTTTGGTCCTGAATTAGAAGAGCACCCCTGCCTAAGTCCCACCTCCATCTAAACACCACCTAAGCCCTTATATACCTAAGCCCCATCTTTCACAGCAAGGTTTTTTTTTTACCTTTTTCTTTTTTTTCACTATTTGCTAGGGGAGTTCAGTTTTACTCTCCTGTGGTTTCATACATACTCATTTTTTCTCTTTATGTTAGTTTTCTAAACTTAGATTCTATTATTTTTAGTCTTCATTGTTATTCTGCTTCCTTATTTTATTTTTCTTATTTTTTATTTATATACATATATTTTTTTCTTTTTTTTTTTCTTTTTTTTTTTTTTTGCCCCCTTCATTCTCTTTGCTCTTGGGGGCTGGTTTTACCTTTCAAGGGTTGTTATTTTTTATTCTTTGTTGTTCTGGCTTTTTTCTTTATTTATTTATTTTCTCCTTTTTCCCCTACATCCCACATTTTGTGGGATCCCGGTTCATGGGCCAGAAACTAGGCCTGAGCCCCTGAGGCAAGAGCACTGAATCTGAACTGCTGGTATAACAGAGAATACTAGGCCCCAAGGAATATTAATTGGAGAGAAGTATCTCAGAGGTCAGCATCTCAACACCAAGATTCAACTCTACACTGGTGGCTCAGATGGTAAAGAACCTGCCTGCGATGCAGGAGACCCAGGCTCAATCCCTGGCTCAGGAAGATTCCTGGAGAAGGAAATAGCAACCCACTCCAGTATTATTGCCTGGGAAATCTCATAGACAGAGAAGTCTGGCAGGCTACAGTCCACTGGGGTCACAAGAGTCAGACATGACTAAGCAACCAAGTGCACACTAGCACATACAATGTGATCAAGTGGGATTTACCCCAGGGGTGCAAGAATTCTTCAGTGTATACAAATCAGTCAATGTGATACACCATATCCACAAACTGAAAGATAAAAACCACATGATCATCTCAATAGCTGCAGACAAAGCTTTTGACAAAATTCAACATCCATTTATGATTAGAAAAAAAAAAAAACTCCAGAAAAAAGGCATAGAATGAACCTACCTGAACATAATAAAGGCCATATAAGGAAATGGCAACCCACTACAGTATGCTTGCCTAGAGAATCCCAAGGATGGAGGAGCCCGGTGGGCTACAGTCCACGGGGTCACAAAGAGTCAAACACGACAGTAACTTCACTTTCACTTTCACAGTAAACCCACAGCAAACATAATTCTCAATGGTGAAAAATTGAAAGCATTTCCTCTAAGATCAGAAACAAGGCAAGGTGCCCACTCTCACCAGTATTAATCAACATAATTATGGAAGTCCTAACTACAGTAATCAGAGGAAGGGAAAAAAGAAATAAAAAGAATGCAGATTGAAAACGAAGTAAAATTCTTACCAGTTGCAGATGATATGACATAATACATAGAAAGCCCTAAATATTTCACCAGAAAAGTACTAGGACAAATCAATGAATATAGTACAGTTGCAGGATATAAAACTAACACACAAAAATCCCTTGCATTTTCTATACACTAACAATGAAAAAGTAGAAAGAGAAGTGAAAGAAACAATCCCATTAATCATTGCAACAAAATGAATAAAATACCTAGGGATAAACTTACCTAAAGAGACAAAAGACCTATATGCAGAAAACTGAAAGACACTGATGAAAGAAATCAAAGATGACACAAACAGATGGAGAGATATACCATATTCTCAGTTTGGAAGAATCAACATTGGGAAAATGACTATACTACATAAAATAATCTACAGATTCAATACAATCCCTACCAAACTACTGATGGTATTTTTCACAGAACTTTAACAAAATATTTCACAACTTGTATGGAAACTCAAAAGACCCCAAATAGAAGACTCTTAAGAGTCCCTTAGACTGCAAGGAGATCCAACCAGTCCATTCTAAAGGAGATCAGTCCTGGGTGTTCTTTGGAAGGATTGATGCTAAGGCTGAAACTCCAATACTTTGGCCACCTGATGTGAAGAGTTGACTCACTGGAAAATACTCTGATGCTGGGAGGGATTGGGGGCAGGAGGAGAAGGGGATGGCAGAGGATGAGATGGCTGGATTGCATCACCGACTCGATGGACATGAGTTTGAGTGAACTCCGGGAGTTGGTGATGGACAGGGAGGCATGGTGTGCTGCAATTCATGGGGTCACAAAGAGTCAGACATGACTGAGTGAGTGAAATGAACTGAACTGAACTGAAAGCATTCATGAAAAAGAATGGAGCTGGAGGAATCAACCCTCCTGGCTTCACGTTATACTGCAAAGCTACAGTCATTAAGACAGTGTGATTTTGGCACAAAAACAGAAATGTAGACAAATGGCACAAGATAGATAACTCAGAGATAAACCCAAGGTGCCCATTCACCTATGGGCACCTTATCCTTGACGAAAGAAGTAGGGATATACAATAGAGAAAAAGCAGTGTTTTCAATAAGCAGTGCTGGGAAAACTAAACAGCTCCATGTAAAAGAATGAAGCTAGAATGCTTTCTAACACTATACACACACACACACATAAACTCAGAATGGATTAAATATTTAAATGTAAGGCAAGAAAGTATAAAACTCTTAGGAAAAAAAATAGGCAGTACATTCTTTGACATACATAACAGTAAGATCCTCTCTGACTCACCTCCTAGAGTAATGGGAATAAAAAATAATGTAAGCAAATGGAACTTAATTAAACTCAGAAGGTTTTGCACAGCAAAAGAAACAATAAATAAAGTGAGAAGACAACCCTCAGAATGGGAGAAAATGATTGCAAACAAAACAACTGACAAGGGATTAATTTCCAAAATATTCAAGCAGCTCATGGAGCTGAATACCAGAATAATAAATAACCCAACAAACAAATGGGCAGAAGATCTAAACAGATATTTCTCCAAAGAAGACATACACGTGGCCAACAACACATGAAAAAATTCTCAACATTGCTCATTATTAGGGAAATGCAAATCAAAACTACAGTGAGATATCACCTTAACCAGTCAGTATGACCATCATTAAAATATCTACAAACAAGATATGTTGGTGAGGGTGTGGAGAGAAGGGAACCCTCTTGCACTGTTGGTGGGAAAGTAAATTGATACAGCCTCTATGCGGAATAGTATGGAGATTCCTTTTAAAAAAAAAATAGGAACAGAACTACCATATGACCCAACAATCCCACTACTGGACATATACGTTCAAGTAACCAAAGTTGAGACACATGTATCCCAGTGTTCATGGTAGCACTTTTTGCAATAGCTAGGACATGGAATCAACCTAGATGTCCATCGACAGATGAATGGATATAGAAATCGTGGTACATATACACAATAGAATATTACTTAGCTATGAGAAAGAATTCATTTGAGTCATTCCTAATTAAGTTGATAAGCCTAAAGTCTATCATATAGAGTGAAGTAAAACAGAAAGAGAAAGACAAATATTGTGTATTAAAACATGCATATGAAATCTGGAAAGATGGTACTGATGAATCTATTTGCAAGGCAGCAATGGAGACATGGCAGCACTTTTTACAATTTAAAAAAAAACACCCTTGGAATGGGTGAATTTAATTCAGAAGACCATTATATCTACTACTGTGGGAAAGAAGCCCTTAGCAGAAATGGAGTAGCACTCATAGTCAACAGGAGTCCAAAATGCAGTACTTGGATGCAATCTCAAAAACAACAAAATGATCTTTGTTCATTTCCAAGGTAAACCATTCACTATCACAGTAACCCAAGTCTATGCCCCAACAACTAATGCCAAAGAAGCTGAAGTTGAATTGTTCTATGAATACATACAAGAACTTCTAGAACTAACACTGAAAAAGATGTCCTTTTCATCCTAGGAGGCTGGAATACAAAAGTAGGAAGTCAAGAGACACCTGGAGTAATAGGCACATTTGGCCTTCGAGTATAAACTGAAGTGGGGAAAAGGCTACCAGAGCTTTTCCAAGAGAACACACTAGTCATAGCAAACACCCTCTTCCAGCAGCACAAGAGAAGACTCTACATATGGACATCACATGGTCAATACTGAAATCCAGATTGATCATATTCTTTGAAGTTCAAGATGGAGAAGCTCTATGCAGTCAACAAAAACAAGACTAGCAGCTGACTGTGGCTCAGATCATGAACTCCTTATTGCCAAATTCAGACTTAAATTGAAGAAAGTAGAGAAAACCACTAGACCATTCAGGATTGAACTAAATCAAATCCCTTACAGTGGAAGTGAAAAATAGATTCAAGGGATTAAATCTGATAGACAGAGGGCCTGAAGAACTATGGATGGAGGTTCATAAATTGTACAGGAGGTGGTGATAAAGACCATCCCCAAGAAAAAGAAATGCAAGAATGCAAAATGATTGTCTAGGGAGGCCTTACAAATAGCTGAGAAAAGAAGAGAAACTAAAGGCAAAGGAGAAAAGGAAAGGTATATCCATCTGAATGTAGAGTTCCAAAGAATAGAAAGGAGAGATAAGAAAGCCTTCCTCAGTGACCAATGCAAAGAAATAGAGGAAAACAGTAGAATGGGGAAAACTGGTGATCTCTTCAAGAAAATTAGAGATAAGAAGGGAATATTTCATGTGAAGATGGGCTCAATAAAGCAGAAATGGTATGGACCTAACAGAAGCAGAAGATATTAAGAAGAGGTGCAGGAATACACAGAACTATACAAAAAAGATCTTAATGACCCAGGTAACCATGATGGTGTGATCACTCACCTAGAGCCAGACATCCTGGAATGCGAATTCCAGTGGGCCTTAGGAAGCATCACTACGAACAAAGTTACTGGAGGTGATGGAACTCCAGTTCAGTTCAGTTCAGTTCAGTTCAGTTGTTCAGTAGTGTCCAAGTCTTTGTGACCTCATGAATTGCAGCACGCCAGTCCTCCCTGTCCATCACCAACTCCCGGAGTTCACCCAAACCCATGTCCATCGAGTCAGTGATGCCATCCAGCCATCTCATCCTCTGTTGTCCCCTTCTCCTCCTGCCCCCAAGCCCTCCCAGCATCAGAGTTTTTTCCAATGAGTCAACTCTTTGCATGAGGTGGCCAAAGTATTGGAGTTTCAGCTTTAGCATCAGTCCTTCCAATGAACATCCAGGACTGATCTCCTTTAGAATGGACTGGTTGGATCTCCTTGCAGTCCAAGGGACTCTCAAGAGTCTTCTCCAACACCACAGTTCAAAAGCATCAATTCTTTGGCGCTCAGCCTTCTTCACAGTCCAACTCTCACATCCATACATGACCACAGGAAAAACCATAGCCTTGACTAGACGGACCTTAGTCAGCAAAGTAATGTCTCTGCTTTTGAATATGCTATCTAGGTTGATCATAACTTTCCATCCAAGGATTAAGCGTCTTTTAATTTCATGGCTGCAGTCACCAGCTGCAGTGATTTTGGATCCCAAAAAAATAAAGTCTGATACTGTTTCCCCATCTATTTCCCATGAAGTAAAGGGACCAGTTACCATGATCTTCATTTTCTGAATGTTGAGCTTTAAGCCAACTTTTTCACTCTCCTCTTTCACTTTCATCAGGAGACTTTTTAGTTCCTCTTCCCTTTCTGCCATAAGGGTGGTGTCATCTGCATATCTGAGGTTATTGATATTTCTCCTGGCAATCTTGATTCCAACTTGTGCTTCTTCCAGGCCAGCGTTTCTCATGATGTACCCTGCATAGAAGTTAAATAAGCAGGGTGACAATATACAGCCTTGATGTACTCCTTTTCCTATTTGGAACCAGACTGTTGTTCTATGTCCAGTTCTAACTGTTGTTTCCTGACCTGCATATAGGTTTCTCAAGAGGCAGGTCAGGTGGTCTGGTATTCCCATCTCTTTCAGAATTTTCCACTTTCAAATCCTAAAAGATAATGTTTTAAAAGTGATGCACTCAATATGCCAGCAAATTTGGAAAATTCAGCAGTGGCCACAGTACGGGAAAAGGTCAGTTTTCATTCCATGCCAAAGAAAGGCAATGCCAAGGAATGTTCAAACTAATGTACAATTGCATTCATCTCACAGGCTAGCAAAGTAATGCTCAAAAGTCTAGTAGCCAGGCTTCAACAGTACATGAACCATGAACTTCCAGATGTTCAAGCTGGATTTAGAAAAGGCAGAGGAACCAGAGATCAAATTACCAACATCCATTGGATCATCAAAAAAGCGAGAGTTCCAGAAGAACATCTACTTCTATTTTATTGAGTATACCAAAGGCTTTGACTGTGTGGATCACCACAAACTGGAAAATTCTTAAAGAAATCAGAATACCAGACCACCTTATCTGCCTCCTGATAAATCTGTGTGCAGGTCAAGAAGCAACAATTAGAAACAGACATGGAACAACTGACTGGGTCAAAACTGGGAAAGGAGTACATCAAGGCTGTATGTTGTCACCCTGCTAATTTGACTTATATGCAGAGTACATCATGTGAAATGCCAGGCTGGATGAAGCACAAGCTGGAATCAAGATGGCTGGGAGAAATATCAATAAGCTCAAATACACAGATGACACTACTCTTATGGCAGAAAGCAAATAAGTACAAAAGAGCCTCTTGATGACAGTGAAAGAGGAGAGTGAAAAGGGTGATTTAAAACTCAACATTCAAAAACTAATATCATGGCATCTGGTCCCGTCACTTCATGTCAAATAGATGGAGAAACAATGGAAACAGTGAGAGACTTTGTTTTCTTGGGCTCCAAAATCACTGCAGATGGTGACTGCAGCCATGAAATTAAAAGACTCTTGCTCCTTGGAAGAAAAGCTATGACCAGCCTAGACAGCATATTAAAAAGCAGACACATTACTTTTCTGACAAAGTCCATTGAATCAAAGCTATGGTTTTTCCAGTAGTCATTTGTGGATGTGAGACTTAGACTACAAAGAAAGCTGAGCCCTGAAAATTTGATAGTTTTGAACTGTGGTGTTGGAGAAGACTCTTGCAAGTCCCCTGGACTGCAAAGAGATCAAACCAGTCAGTCCTAAAGGAAATCAGTCCTGAATATTCATTGGAAGGACTGATGCTGAAGCTGAAACTCTAATACTTTGGCCACCCGATGCAAAGAACTGACTCATTGGAAAATACCCTGATGCTGGAAAAGATTGAAGGCCAGAAAGAGTCAGACATGACACAGCAACTGAGCTGACTAACTGAACAGAGACACCGACATAGAGAACAGACTTGCGGACACTGTAGGGGAAGGAGTGTAGCTGAGCACTGTACAACTACAGCTGAGGAGTTGAGGAACTCAGCTCAGTGCTCTGTGACAACCTAGAGGCATAGGACCAGTTGGAAGATAGGAGAGGGGTTCAGATGTGACGAGACATATGTACACCTGTGGCTGATTCATGTTGCTGTATGGCAGAGGGCAATACAATATTGTAAAGCAATTATCCTCCAGAAAATAAAAAAGAACTTTAAAAAGCTATAAAAGATAGAAAACATTGAAGGCAAAAATAATAACAAAGAACAAGGGCAACAAATAAAAAACACTAATAAATAAGATTGATATTAACAGAAGCACATTAATAATCATTTTAAATATCAAATGTCTAATTATGGAATTGAAAGTCTCAACTCTGTGTTGTCCACAATGAACCCACTTAATTATAAAGAAAAATTCAAGTTAACACTAAAAATGTTAATGGGTTAGATGGTTAAGAATCTGCCTGCAATGCAGCAGACCCAGGTTCAATCCCTGGGTTGGGAAGATCCCCTGGAGAAGGGAATGGCAAACCATTCCAGTATTCTTGCCTGGAGAATTCAACGGACAGAGGAGACTGGCAGGCTACAGTCCATGGGGTTACAGAGTTGGACACAACAATGGAACTAAACACACTTTTTCCTAAAGTTTGCATTAAATTATATAATTTATTAAACATTCTTATATTAATAAATACATAGATTAACCTCATTTGTCATTGTTTTGTTGTTGCTATTTGCTTGCTACTGCAAAAGATGTTGCAATAAACTCATTTTTGTACCAAAAAAACTCAGTGAGAAATGAGGAATAGGAGTTCTGGAGGCCTACACCACACCCACATAATGTGCAAAAATCTGGGACAAACTGTGAGAGTTTGTTTTATTTGCTCCAACCCAGTCAATGTGCAAAGACTAAAAAAGGCTGTTTGTCTGTTTGTGGCATTTAAGGAAATCACAGTAAAAATCCCTAACTGGCTACTAAAGTACAGAGATGGCATGGATTGTACATGATAAAAATGCTGACTTCATAAAAATATTGTATGTAATTGCTGAACAGGTAAAGAGCAACCAGCAACAGCAAAAAATGCTGGTGTGTGGGGAAAGAATTGGGCTTCCAGAGTGGCTTCATTTTATATTGAAATATCCAGTCATTAATGAAAAAACTCTAGTGCAGAAAGAAAAACATCAATACAGTATACTAACACATATATATGGAATTTAGAAAGATGGTAATGATAACCCTGTATGCGAGACAGCAAAAGAGACAAAGATGTTTAGAATGGATTTTTGGACTCTGTGGGAGAGGGAGAGGGTGGGATGATTTGGGAGAATCGCATTGAAACATGTATACTATCATGTAAGAAATGAATCGCCAGTCTATGTTCAATACAGGATACAGGATGCTTGGGGCTGGTGCACGGGGATGATCCAGAGAGATGATATGGGGTGGGAGGCGGGAGGGGGGTTCAGGATTGGGAACTAATGTACACCCGTGGCAGATTCATGTCAATGTATGGCAAAACCAATACAGTATTGTAAAGCAAAATAAAGTAAAAATAAAAATTAAAAAAAAAGAAAATGAATATAAATAAACAGAAGTTTAAATCCTAATGGGACATCATCAGTAATAAACACAATTGGAATCCCAAAGGGAGAGAGAAAAGAGAAAGGAGCCAAAAGAATAGTTAAGAATAATGTCGGGTGCTGGTAAAGCAATAAGACTAGAACACATCCTCAGACCATACACAAAACTAAACTCAAAATGGCTTAAAGACTTAAATACAAGACGAGAAACCATAAGACTCCTAGAAGAGAGTATAGGCAAAACATTCTCTGACATAAATCACACCAAAACCAATTTTTTTTTTAGATCACCCAAGGAAATAGAAATAAAAATAAATAAATAAATGGACCTAATTAAACATAGAATCTGGACTGCCCTGGTGATAAGAATTCACCTGCCAATGCAGGGACACAGGTTCAACCCCTGGTCTGGGAAGATTCCACATGCTTCGAGCAACTAAAAACCCACGCACCACAACTACTGAGCCTGCATGCTGCAACTACTGAGCCTACATGCTGCAATTTCTAAAGCCTCCATGCTGGGCCTAGAGCCTGTGCTTCACAACAAAAGAATAATCTACCACAATATGAAGCCTGTACATAACAAAGAGTACCCCCTATTCATAACAACTAGAGAAAGCCCACACACAGCAATAAAGACCCAGTGCAACCAAAATGAAATCAATAAATAATTTTGAAAATTTTAAAAGCCTTTGCACATCAGAGGAAACTGTGAGCAAAACAAAAGGACAACCAACAGAATGGGAGAAAATATTTGCAAATAATGCCACCTATAAGGGCTTAACGTCCAACATATACAAACAGTCCTACAAATCAATAACAAAAAACAAATAGCACAATCCAAAAATAGGCAGAAGACCTAAACAGACATTTCTCCAAAGAAAACATATGTATGACCAGTAGGCTCATGAATAGATGCTCAACATTGATGATTATTAGAGAAATGCAAATCAAAACTACAATGAGATACAATCTCACATAAGTCAGAATGACCATCATTGAAAAGTCTACAAATAATAAATGCTGGAGAAGGTATGGAGTAAAGGGAACACTCCTACACTGTTGCTGGGAGTATAAGTGTGTACCCACTACAGAAAACAGAAGCTTTCTTAAAAAAAAAAAAAAAAACTAAGAATAGAGCTACCATATCATCCAGTAATTCCACTCCTGAGCATACAACTAAGCAATACTATCATGCAAGAGGATACATCCACCTCTGTTTATAGCAGCACTGTTCACAATAACGCAGACATTGGAACCATCTAAATGTCCATCAACAGATGAACAGATAAAGTTGTGGTATATTTATACAACGGAATATTACTCAGTTATACAAAAGAGTAAAATAATGCCATTTGCAACAACATGGATGGACCTGGAGATTATCATATTGAGCAAAGCAATTCATAAAGAGAAAACAAATATCATATGATATCACTTATATCTGGAATCTACAGTATAATACAAATGAACATATCTATACACAAAAAAGGAAACTGGCTCAACAATATAGAGAACAGACTTGTGGTTGCCAAGAGGACAAGGGTAGAGGAGGGATGGATTGGGATTTTGAGATTAGTAGATGCAAATTATTATATAGAGAATGTATAAACAAGAAGTTTCTACTGTATAGCACAGTGAAATATGTTCAACATGCTGTGATAAACCATAATGGAGAAAAGTGTGAAAGAAAACACATTTACATATGGTTGAGTCATGTTGGTGTACAGCAGAAACTGAACATATGTGTGTGCTCAGTTGCACAGTCATGTACTACTTTTTGCAACCCTTTGGACAAGAACCCACCAGACTCCTCTGTCCATGGCATTTTTCAGGCAAGAATATTGGAGTGGGTTGCCATTTCCTCCTCCAGGGGGTCTTCCCAGTTCAGTTCAGTTCATTTCAGTCGCTCAGTCGTGTCCGACTCTTTACGACCCCATGAATCGCAGCACACCAGGCCTCTTTGTCCATCACCAACTCCCAGAGTTCACTCGGACTCACATCCATCGAGTTAGTGATGCCATCCAGCCATCTCATCCTCGGTCGTCCCCTTCTCCTCCTGCCCCCAATCCCTCCCAGCATCAGACTCTTTGCCAATGAGTCAACCCTTCGCATGAGGTGGCCAAAGTACTGGAGCTTCAGCTTGAGCATCATTCCCTCCAAAGAAATCCCAGGGCTGATCTCCTTCAGAATGGACGGGTTGGATCTCCTTGCAGTCCAAGGGACTCTCAAGAGTCTTCTCCAACACCACAGTTCAAAAGCATCAATTCTTCGGCACTCAGCCTTCTTCACAGTCCAACTCTCACATCCATACATGACCACAGGAAAAACCATTGCCTTGACTAGACGGACTTTTGTTGGCAAAGTAATGTCTCTGCTTTTGAATATGCTGTCTAGGTTGGTCATAACTTTTCTTCCAAGGATTAAGTGTCTTTTAATTTCATGGCTGCTGTCACCATCTGCAGTGATTTTGGAGCCCCCCAAAATAAAGTCTGACATGGTTTCCACTGTTTCCCCATCTATTTCCCATGAAGTGATGGGACCAGATGCCATGATCTTCGTTTTCTGAATGTTGAAGCCAACTTTTTCACTTTCCACTTTCACTTTCATGAGTGAGTGAAGTCACTCAGTCGTGTCCGACTCTTTGCGACCCCATGAACTGTAGCCTACCAGGCTCCTCCATCCATAGGATTTTCCAGGCAAGAATACTGGAGTGGGTTGCCATTTCCTTCTCCAGGAGATCTTCCTGACCCAGGGATTGAACCCAGGTCTCCCACATTGTAGGCAGACGCTTTACCCTCTGAGCCACCAGGGAAGTCCTTCACTTTCATCAAGAGGCTTTGTAGTTCCTCTTCCCTTTCTGCCATAAGGGTGGTGTCATCTGCATATCTGAGGTTATTGATATTTCTCCCAGCAATCTTGATTCCAGCTTGTGCTTCTTCCAGTCCAGCGTTTCTCATGATGTACTCTGCATAGAAGTTAAATAAGCAGGGTGACAATATACAGCCTTGGCATACTCTTTTTCCTATTTGTAACCAGTCTGTTGTTCCATGTCCAGTTCTAACTGCTGCTTCATGACCTGCATACAGGTTTCTCAAGAGGCTGGTCGGGTGGTCTAGTATTCCCATCTCTTTCAGAATTTTCCACAGTTTATTGTGATCCACATAGTCAAAGGCTTTGGCATAGTCAATAAAGCAAAAATAGATGTTTTTCTGGAACTCTCTTGCTTTTTCCATGATCCAGCAGATGTTGGCAATTTGATCTCTGGTTCCTCTGCCTTTTCTAAAACCAGTTTGAACATCAGGAAGTTCACAGTTCACATACTGCTGAAGCCTGGCTTGGAGAATTTTGAGCATTACTTTACTAGCATGTGAGATGAGTGCAATTGTGTGGTAGTTTGAGCATTCTTTGGCATTGCCTTTCTTTGGGATTGGAGTGCAAACTGACCTTTTCCAGTCCTGTGGCCACTGCTAAGTTTTCCAAATTTGCTGGCATATTGAATGCAGCACTTTCACAGCATCATCTTCCAGGATTTGAAACAGCTCAACTGGAATTCTGTCACCTCCACTAGCTTTGTTCATAGTGATGCTTTCTAAGGTCCACTTGACTTCACATTCCAGGTTGTCTGGCTCTAGGTGAGTGATCACATCAGGATCTTCCCCACTCAGGATCAAACCCACATCTCCTGCAGCTCCTGCATTGCAGATGGAATTTTTTCCTGCTGAGCCATTGGGGAAGCCCAGAAATTGAACACAGCATTGTAAATCTACTATACTTCAATAAAAAAAAATTGGATAGGGGGAACACCATATGTCATGTGGAATCTTAGTTCCCCAGCTGGGGATTAAATCTGTGCTCCCTGCAGTGGAAGCATGAAGTCTTAACCTCTGGACTGTCAGGGAAGCCCCAATAAAATTTTTTCAATGCATGAGATAGGGATGACCCAGAGGGATGGGATGGGGAGGGAGGTGGGAGAGGGGTTCAAGAAGGGGAACATATGTAAACCCATGGCTGATTTATATCAATGTATGGCAAAAACCACTACAGTACTGTAAAGTAATTAGCCTCCAACTAAAATAAATAATTTTTTTTAAAAAATAAAGAATAATGACTGGAAGCTTTCTGATATGTGAATGATACAAATCTCCATATTGAAAGAAATCAATGAAATTAAAGAAAGATAAATTCAAGGAGATTTATGCCAAGACATTTTATGATCAAACCAATAGAGACAAAGACAGAAGCTGGAAGTAGTACGGGAAAATTGAATTGTCATATATAGTGTTTCATCCATAAGGTTAGTTTATTTCACAACAGAAATATTGGAAGGCAAAAAGCATTGAAATGACATGTTTAAAGTCCTGAAATTAAAAATTCTGTCAAGTAAGAACTCTATCCACCAAAACTATCCTCACTTATGGATGAGAATTAAAGATGTTCCAAAGATAAACAAAAGTTAAGACAGATTGTCACTAGTAAATATGACTAACAAATGCTAAAATGATCTCTTCAAGCTAAAAGGAAAAGGCACTAGACAATAATATGAAGCCATAGGAAAAATAAAGAACATTGGTAATGGAAACTACATAGGTGAATATAAGGGTAGTTTGATTGTATTTTGGGTTTTAAGACATCTCCTTTCTATAAAAGAAAAACTGCATAAAACATTAATATAAATTAATTTTAATGGACACAAATGTATAAAGATATACTCGTAAGAACAACAAAATAAAGAAGGAAAGATGGATCTGTGCAGCACATAGTTTTGTATACTATCAAATTAAGTGGGTATTAACTCAAACTTGATTGTTCTAAGTTTAACATATTAATTTTGACCTTTAGGTTAACAACTAATAACTAAAATATGAAGAAAATCAATGAGAAGCAATTCATATGGTGCATTAAGGAAGTAACAGTAGACCTGAAAAACAAAAAACATCATGTTGAAAGCAAGTAATACAGTGATTTAAGTACTCACTTATTAGTAATTATTTAAGATATAAAAAGGTTAATCTCTCCAAATAAAAGACAGAGTTTGACCTAATTAATTTAAAAACCATAATTCAACTACAAGTCATCTGCAAGAGACACACTGATCCAAACACAATTAGACTGAATATGAAAGAATGGAAACAGATATTCTGTTTAACTTGTAAACAAAACATAGCTGGGATGACTGTACTGTTATTAGCCAAGTAGACATTCCAGCAGAGCTATTTAAATCCTAAAAGATGATTCTGTTAAAGTGCTGTACTTATATATATCTGCAAATGTGGAAAACTCAGCAGTAGTCACAAAACTGGAAAAGATCTGTTTTCATTCCAGTCTCAAAGAAGGGCAATGTCAAAGAGTGTTCACACTATCACACAATTGCCCTCATTTCACATGCTAGCAAGGTTCTGCTCAAAATCTGTCAAGCTAGGCTTCAGCAATACATGAATTGAGAATTTCCAGATGTATGAGCAGGGTTTAGAAAAGGCAGAGGAACAAGAGATCAGGTTGTCAACATTTGTTGGATCATAGAGAAAGCAAGGTAATTACAGAAACATGTCTACTTCTACTTCATTGATTATGCTAAAACCTTTGACCATGTGGATCACAATAAACTGAAAAATTCTTAAAGAAATGGGAATACCAGGCCACCTTACTTGTCTCTTGAGAAACATGTATGCAGATCAAGCAGCAACAGCCAAAACTGGACATGGAACAACTGACTGGTTCCAAATTGGGAAAGAAGTATGACAAGGCTGAATATGTCACCCTGTTTATTTAATTTATATGCAGAGTACATCATGTGAAATGCTGGACTTGATTCCACAAGCTGGAATCAAGATTGCCAAGAGAAATATCAACAATTTCAGATATGTAGATGAAACCACTCTAACAGCAGAAAGTGAAGAGGAACTAAAGAACCTCTTGATGAGGGTAGAAATAGGAGAGTAAAAAAGTCAGCTTAAAACTTAGCATTCAAAAAACTAAGATCATGGCATCTGGACTCTTGAAGAAGGAAAAAAAGTGCAAACAGTGACAGATTTTATTTTCTTGGTCTCCAATATCACTGCAGATAGTGACTGTGTGTGTGTGCTTAATCACTCAGTCATATCTGACTCTTTGTGAGCCCATGTACACAGCCCACCAGGCTCCTCTGTCCATGGGGATTCTCCAAGCAAGAATACTGGAGTGGGTTGCCTCCTCCAGGGGATCTTTCCAACCCAGGAATCCAACCCAGGTCTCCTGCATCTCAGATGGATTCTTTACTGTGTGAGCTACCAGGGAAGCCTGAATATGGTGACTACAGACATGAAATTAAATGATTCTTGTTCCTTGGAAGGGGTGCTATGACAATGCTAGACAGCATATTAAAAAGCAGAGGCATCACTTTACTGAGAAAGATCCATATAGTCTATGCACTATGACTATGTTTTCTCCAGTAGTCATGTACAGATATGAGAGTTGCACCATAAAGAAGGCCGAGCACCAAAGAATCAATGCTTTCGAATTGTGGTGTTGGAGAAGACTCTTGAGAGTCCCTTGGACTGCAAAATTATCAAACCAGTCAATCCTACAGGAAATCAATGCTAAATATTCATTGGAATGAATGCTAAATGCTGAAGCTCCATTACTCCAGCCACCTAATATAAAGGGCCAACTCACAGGAAAAGACCCTGGTGCTGGGAAAGATTGAAGGCGAAGGAGAAGGGGATAGCAGAGGATGAGATGGATAAACACCATCACCAACTCAATAGAAAGAATTTGGGCAAACTCCAGGAGATAGCAAAAGTCAGGGAAGCCTGTCGTGCTGCAATCCATGGGGTCTCAAAGAGTTGGACATAACTTAGTGACTTCCCTGATAGCTCAGCTGGTAAAGAATCTGCCTGTAATGTAGGAGGCCCAGGTTTGATTCCTGGGTCAGGAAGATCCCCTGGAGAAGGGATAGGCTACTTACTTCAGTATTCTGGCCTGGAGAATTCCACGGACTATATAGTCTATGGGGTTGCAAAGAGTCAGACATGACTGAGTGACTTTCACACTTTAGCGACAGAACAACAAATATGTAAACTGTTCATACAACTTGATATCAGAATTTGTTTTATAAACATGGGCAGAAATCTGAATAGACACTTTCTCAATGAAAGCATACAAATGGCTAACAGCCACATGAAAACATGCTCAAAATAAATATCAGAGAAATGCAAATCAAAACAATAAGCTGTCATCTCACACTTGTCAGGATGTCTGTCATCACAAAATCTACAGATAACAATTGTTGGAGAGGATGGAAAGTAAAGAAAGCCTTTGTACACTGTTGGTGGGAATGTAAATTGGTGCAGCCACCATGAGAAACAGTATGAAGGTGCCAAAAAATCCCCCAAACTAAAAACAGAACTACCACAGGTTCCAGCAATTCCACTTTGGGGTACATACTGAGAAAAATGAAAAAAATTTATTCAAAAAGATACATGCACCCTGATATTCATGTGCTTAGTCACTTTAGTCATGTCCAACTCTCTGTGACCCAATGGACTGTAGCCAGCCAGACTCCTCTGTCCATAGGATTCTCCAGGCAAGAATACTGGAATTGGTTGCCATGCCCTTTTCCAGAGGATCTTCCCAACCCAGGGATTGAACCCACATCTATTGTATCTCCTGCATTGGCAGACAGGTTCTTTACCTAGCAGCATTATTTGCAACAACTAAGATATGGATGCAACCCAATGCTCATTTATAGGAGAATGGATAGATAAGATGTGGCCTATATACAATGGAATATTCGTCACAAGAATGAAATTCTTCCATTTGCAGCAAGGTGGATGGACATATAGATTATTATGTTTACTTAAATAATTCAGACAGATTGACAAATACTTTATGATATCACTTAAAATATTTAATCTAAAAAAATAATACAAATGAATAATATGCTAAACAGACTCACAGGTATAGAAAAAAACTAGGGGAGAAGGAAGGAGGGAGGGGAAAATTAGGGGTTTGGGTTTAAGAGTACAAACTACTATATATAAAACAGATAAACAAGGCTATATTAGATAGCATAGGAAATTATAATCATATCTTTTAATAACTTATAATTGAGTATAATCTGCAAAAATACTGAACTGCTATGTTCTACAGCTGAAACTAATATTGCAAATCAACTATACTTCAATTTAAATTTTTTAAATAAAAAATAATTAAATATCAAAGTTGGTATAGAGGGAACAAATCTCTAAATAATAAAAGCCAATCATGGAGCGTGGGGAATTTCGAGTGGCTGAGGAGTGCAGGAGACCAGCGGGTAGCGGACCCCCTCAGTTTCTTTAGAGGCGACCATGGACTCCCTGGTCGAGCCCTGGTGGCCTCCGGCCCTGGCAGTCATGAAGACTGTTCTCTCTGTATAAGAAAATTTCTGTCCTATAAAACACAATGTCCAACTTGTTGTGTGACAGTCACAGAGCCGGACCTGAAAAATAACCGTGGTTTAGATGAACTGGTAAAAAGCTTGAATTTTGCACGGAATCGTCTGTTGCAGTTTGCCTTAGAGTCACCACCCATCTCTGCTGCTTCCTCCTCTTCAAAGAACCTGGCCACCAAAACAGACACTGCTGTAGCCTTCAGACATTCATTAAAACAAGGAAGCAAGTTAATGGAGAATTTCTTGATCAGAGAAAGTGGTGGTTCTGCGTCAGAGTTGTTGATAAAAGAGAATGAAAGCAAATTAAGCCCTCAGAAAAAGCTGAGCTCTCCTGCGAAGACCAGAGGGACTCCTTCTGCAGAAAAGTCAGCTTCAGGTTCCTCAGAGGACAGTGTTCCTGAGACACCCTCTACATCAGCCTTGAAACAAGTTACTAAAGTGGATTGTCCTGTTTGTGGGGTTAAAATTCCAGAAAATCATATTAATAAGCACTTGGACAGCTGTTTATCACGTGAAGAGAAGAAAGAAAGCCTCAGAAGTTCTGTTCACAAAAGGAAGCCACTGCCTAAAACTGTATATAGCTTGCTCTCAGATCGAGATTTAAAGAAAAAGCTAAAACAGCTTGGATTATCTGTTCAAGGAAATAAACAGCAGCTCATTAAAAGGCACCAAGAATTTGTACACATGTACAATGCCCAGTGTGATGCTTTGCATCCTAAATCAGCTGCTGAAATAGTTCAAGAAATTGAAAATATGGAGAAGACTCGGATGCGTTTTGAAGCTAGTAAACTCAATGAAACTGTAATGGTTTTTACAAAGGACCAAACAGAAAAGGAAATAGATTAAATTCACAGTAAATATCATAAAAAACATCAGGATGAATTTCATCTTCTGGTGGATCAAGCCAAAAAAGGATACAAAAAGACTGTTGGAATGTCCAAAAGAAAAGCAACAAAAGGAGAAGATGAATCTACAGAAAAACTATCCTCTGTATGTGTGGGACAGGAAGATAATAAAATGAAACCATCAGATACACCCTTGGTAAAAACAAACCACTTCCCTCAATCAAAGCTGGACTCCCCAGGGAAATTAGAGCATGACAGACAAGATGATTCTTCCAGTTGTACAGATATTCAAGAGGAAACCCTTTCTTCATCAGAATCAGATTCATTCAAAAGTTCCAGTTCAGACATCATAAGAGATCTTCTAGAATAAGAAGAAGCCTGGGAAGCATCATATAAAAATGATCTTCAAGACACAGAAATAAGTCCTGGACAGAATCGTCACACAAGGTCAGCTGAAAGTGCTGAGCTTGAGCCAAGAAATAAGCGGAACAGAAATTAGTGTGGTGACTTTGCCAGTGCAGTCATTGGAAGATGGTGTTTTGTTGCTGTGTAGATTTCATATTCATAAATTTCCCAAGTGAAGATGTTACATTCTAAATGTTACATTTAACTGATTTTCAGTCTTTTCTGCCTTTCCAGGAAAAGAAAAAATCTTACACAGCATCCTCACTTAGTCAGTTACCCACTGTCCCTAAAACATCTCACTCTAAAAACACTGGCATCCACATGTTCACCAGCTTTGCAGAAGACACAGACTTGTTTGTTTTTGTTTGTAAGTTTCAGGATATATTAATATTTAAGCCATTCTCCTGTCTCTTTCATGGAGAAGCCAAGTTCAGAAAAGGATCCTTCAATCCCTCTACCATAGGGACCAGTTGAGATGTCCAGAGCCACTGTGTTTCTGGAAAGGCAAGCAGGGTGTCCTAACTCACAAGGCCTGGAGGCCAGCACCCATGTCACAGCTGTTACACGATTGCTTGTCGCCCAAGTTTCATGTGGTCCTTAGTTAGACCCATGTCTCACACTTTACTGGAAGCAGGACATTGGTACTGTAACCTAAAGGCACAGAACAATAGAATACTGGGCATATTCTTCAGAAATAGCTCTTACAGATGATTTCTTGATCTTTTTTTTTCACGAGTAAATTGAATCTTCACACTTTGAATTCCAGCTATGAAATGGAGAGAATGCAATAAATGGCTTTTGTAACTGAATAGATTCTATATCAATTTAAAATAAAGTCTTTGAAACAGTAAAAAAAAAAAAAAAGCCAATCATGGCAGCTCACATTATATTCAACGGTGAAAAGCTCAAAGCTCTTCCTTCAAATCAGGAAGGCCCACTCTTACCACTTCTGTTTCACACAGTATTATAAGTCCCAGCCACAGCAAACAGACAGAAACTATAGATATCCAAATTGGAAAGGAAAAGCAAACCTATTACTTCTTACAGATGAAACATCTGAAACATGCAAGTGTGCGAGATGCAATTTATTCTATTTCAGTTATACATCAATAAAGCTGCATTAAAGGGATAAGAGGGTTCAGTTGTCACTGGTGTCAAATCATGCTAACTGATCAAGTAAGAAGAGGATCTGGACACATAATGAGGAAACTTATAATGAGTTACTTTCCATCAACAGGTGGAATCATCTTCCCAACCTCTTGAATCAGGGGTGGTCTAGGTTTGGCCAACAAAATGTGGCACACTTTACAAGTTCTGAGCCCAGCTTTCTAGAGACCTTGCATGTTCCTCTCTTGTCTTCTTGAAAACCACTGCCATGTGGGAAAGCCTAAGTGATTCTTCTGTAGAGGACCCAGGGAAGAAAACCAAGGCACAGATGCTGCTAGCCTATGAGTCACCAGACTTGTGAGTGATGCTCATCCACCCACTGAGGGTGGATGCATGAGTGGGCAAGAAAATATCAACACCCAATGGAGTATTACTCAGCCATTAAAAAGAATACATTTGAATCAGTTCTAATGAGATGGATGAAACTGGAACCGATTATACAGTGAAGTAAGCCAGAAAGAAAAACAACAATACAGTATACTAATGCATATATATGGAATTTAGAAAGATGGTAACGATAACCCTGTATGCGAGACAGCAAAAGAGACACAGATGTATAGAACAGTCTTTTGGACTCTGTGGGAGAGGGAGAGGGTGGGATGATTTGGGAGAATGGCATTGAAACATGTATAATATCATATATGAAACGAATTGCCAGTCCAGTTTTGATGCATGATACTGGATGCTTGGGGGCTGGTGCAGTGAGACGACCCAGAGGGATGGTACGAGGAGGGAGGTGGGAGGGGGGTTCAGGATGGGGAACACGTGTATACCTGTGGTGTATTCATGTTGATGTATGGCAAAACCAATACAATATTGAAAAGTAATTAGCCTCCAATTAAAATAAATAAATTTTTTTGAAAGTTACATTTATTTTATTTATTTTCTTACAATTGAGGTTTTTTTTTTTTTTTTTACTTTACAATTCTGTATTGGTTTTGCCATACATTGACATGAATCCACCACGGGTGTACATGCATTCCCAAACATGAACCCCCCTCCCACCCCCCTCCCCACAACATCTCTCTGGGTCATCCCCGTGTACCAGCCCCAAGCATGCCGTATCCTGCATCGGACATAGACTGGCAATTCGATTCTTACATGATATTATACATGTTTCAATGCCATTCTCCCAAATCATCTAACCCTCTTCCTCTCCCTCCTGAGTCCAAAAGTCCGCTATACACATCTGTGTCTTTTTTGCTGTCCTGCATACAGGGTCATCATTGCCATCTTTCTAAATTCCATATATATGTGTTATATACTGTATTGGTGTTTTTCTTTCTGGCTTACTTCACTCTGTATAATCAGCTCCAGTTTCATCCATCTCATCAGAACTGATTCAAATGTATTCTTTTTAATGGCTGAGTAATACTCCATTGTGTATATGTACCACAGCTTTCTTATCCATTCATATGCTGATGGACATCTAGGTTGTTTCCATGTCCTGGCTATTATAAACAGTGCTGCAATAAATAAATAAATAATAAAATAAAATAAATAAATTTATATTTTTTAAAAAACAAACTTTTTTAAGAAAATATCAACAGAAGAACCGCACATCTGAACCCAGATCACACTGCTGAACTCTGGAAACTTGTGTTAATAACTGTTTTAATTACTTAATTGAGGGATGATTTCTTATATAGCAAAGTTTACTGAATCCAAGAGAAGCATGATAACCTTGAAAAGAGTATTTTGGACTCCACTGGTTAAGGAGTGATACAAACCTGATTTAAGATATTTATCGGAGGATGGAAGATAGAAAGCATGTCCTTGTTGGGGGGAGACACTTGGGAACATTTTTGTAATATTTTACTTTTAATTGGAGGATAATTACTTTATAATATTGTGATGGCTTTTGCTATACATCAACATGAATCAGCCATAGGTATAGATATGTTCACCCCCTCTTGTAACCCACTCCCACCTCCCTCCCCATTCCATCCCTCTAGGTTGTCAAAGAGCACTGACTTTGTGTTCCCTGCATCATACAGCAAACTTCTACTGGCTATCTGATTTACATATGGTAATATGCATGTTTCAATGCTATTCTATCATATCGTCCCACCTTTTCCTTTACCTACTGTGTCCAAGAATCTTTTCTTTATGACTGCATCTCCTTTGCTGCCCTGTAAGTAGTATCATCAGTCCTCTCTTTCTAGAGTCCATATATGTGTATTAATATGCAATATTTGTCTTTCTCTTCCTGATTTACTTCACTCTGTATGATAGTCTAGAATTGACTCATTAGAATTGACTCCAATGTGTTCCTTTTTATAGATGAATAATATTCCATTGTATATATCTACCACAACTTCTTTATCCATTTATCTGTTGATGGACATCTAAGTTGCTTCTATGTCCTTGCTATTGTAAATAGTGCTGCAATAAAGACTTGAGTACATGTGTCTTTTTCAATTCTAGTTTCCTTGGGATATATGCCCAGTATTGGGATTTCTGGGTCATATAGTAGGTTTATTCCTAATTTTTTAAAGAATCTCCATATTGTTCTCCATAGTGACTGTACCAATTTACATTCTCACCAACAGTGTAAGAGAATTTATACTGAATATAAATAAAAGAGAATTTATTCTCCACACCCTCTCTAGCATTAATTGTTTGTAGATGTTTTGATAATGGCTATTCTGACCAGTGTGAGATTATAGTTTTGATTTGGATTTCTCTAATAATAAGCGATATTGAGCATCTTTTCATGTGTTTATTAGGCATCTGTATGTCTCTGATGGAGAAATGTCTGTTTAGGTTTTCTGCCCACCTTTTGATTGGGTTGTTTGTTTTTCTGATATTGAGCTGCATGAGCTGTTTGTATATTTTGGAGATTAATTCTTTGTCAATTTTTCTATTTGCTATTATTTTCTCTCATTCTGAAGGTTGTCTTTTTACCTTGGTTATAGTTTCCTTTGTTGCACAAAAGTTTTCAAGTTTAATCATTTGTTATCACTGATGAACACAGATGCAAAATTTCTCAACAATATTCTAGCAAATAAATCCATCAATGCATTAAAAACATCATACATCATATCAGGTCAGCTTTACCCCAGGGATGAAATGATTCTTCAATATTTGTAAATCAATCAATGAGATAATACCATGTTAATAACTAAAAGGTAAAACCATATGATCATCTCAATTGGTGTAGAGAAACCCTTTCACAAAGTTCAACACCCATTTATGATGAAAACTCTCCAGAAAGTAGACATAGAAGGAACATACCTCAACATAATAAAAGTCATACATGACAAACCCACAGCAAACATTCTCCTATTTTTGAAAAACTGAAAGCATTTCCTCTAAGATCAGAAACAGATAATGGTGCCCACTTTTACCACTATTATTCAACATAGTTTTGGAAGTCCTAGCCACAGCCATTAGAGAAGAAAAAGAATTAAAAGTAATCCAGAGTGGAAACAGAATTAAAAGTAATCCAGAGTGGAGAAAGAATTAAAAGTAATCCAGAGCGGAAAAAGAATTAAAAGTAATCCAGAGTGGAAATTAAAAGTAATCCAGAGTAAAACTCTCACTGTTTGCAGGTGACATGATTCTTTACATAGGAAACCCTAAAGATGCCACCTGAAAATCACTAGAGTTAATCAGTGAGTATGGTAAAGTCACAGGATATAAAATTAATACACATAAATTAATTGAATTCCTATACATCAACTATGAAAATTCAGAAAAAGAAATTAAAAAACAATTCCATTCCCCCTGGCAACAGAAAGAATAAAATATTTATGAATAAATTTACCTAATGAGAAGACTTTTGAAGAAACATTGTAGATAAAGGATATGACAGTGAAAGGAAAATGTTGGGTGAGGAATAGCATTCTCTTTAGTTGTGACAAATTAAATCATATAATACTGAGTGCTTGGTGCCAGAATTACACATGGCAGAACAGAGGACATCAGACTGAGGGATAAGTAGTTTATTTGCAGGGAGAAGATGACCTAATGGTCTCTGGATTGCAGACAGTTGGAAATCCTGAAGACCCTTTTCTTTCAGAAGGCTATTGCAGACCTGAAAGGATGTTAGCACAGGATAGCAAAGTGCCTTCTGTTGATGACATAGTGATCACTACCAACTTCTGTTGGTGGATTTTCCTCTTGCTAATGCATCATATGGGATGTTCCCAGGCTTTTTGTTAACTTCAACACCAGCTCTTTCTAACTGTACCTAATCCCACAGAGCAATCTTCTGTCATAACCACCTCCAGCCCCCTGTGGGTTCAGGATGGCAGAGCCCTCTGTGCCAGGATGCAGTGGTCCCCCAAAGCCTAACTCGACCAAGATGAAATCATAGACTCCTGGATAGAAAGTTCTAAGTATGTTTTTCCTCCTTGTTTTTCACAAGGATGGAGAGGGCCAGTTGCAGAGCCCCAGAGCTCCACGATGGAACTGAAATGAAGCAGTGCAAAGAAGGGGAAGCCAGGCTGCTCTCATCACGGGGATGCTAAGGGCAAGGTCTCAACACCACGACTCACTTATAAATGCCACCTTTCTGCTCTAGCTGTGCCCTTGTCTGGCACACCTGGCTCAGGCTCCACGGTGCTTCCTAGCTGAAGGCTTACACTGGCAGTGGGAGTCTACTGACCCTACACAGAGACCACTTTGCCCTGCAGAGGGAAGAACCTGTAGATTTCTCTAACTCCAGTTTCTCCCCAGTTCAATTTAGACTTGGCATTTTTAATCCTTGGTTGGACAGACCCTGCCATGTTCTCTCTCATTAGTTTCTTCCTGCTCCTGCAGCATTTACACACTCTTAATTGGAGCTGTTTTGTAAACATGAAGCTAACTGTATATATGAATGGAGACCTGATAATGGATGCAGGTTTTCCCATGTATTCCTCATAACAGGAACCAGACACAGTGTGGTTATCTTTTGCACTCAGACCACAAAAGCAAATGACACATAATGTGTAAGTTCATTTCTGTGTGTGTTTGAGTGTGTATGAGGTGGTGTTAATCTCCTTGGCAATTATGTAAAGCATGCCCAGAGATGGCAGAAATGCAGAAAAGTGAATAATGAGGGTTCTGTCTCTTCTTTTTCCCTCAGTACCTTCATGACAGAAGAGAGAACTTAATTTTACCCTATCTATTTCACTAGTCTGATCACCATGATTCGTACCTGGATGGCTTAGAATGAGTGAAACTATTGAGACACCACCCCTTCCTACTGCCAGGACCCTAGATTAGGGCACAGGAGTATCCTAAAATGCTAACCCCTTGGCCAGAAGTCAGTGTTAGGAACCAGGGGCTCAGTCTGGGTGTCCTGTGCCAACAAGAGCTTTGGAACATGAGCCTCCTGGGAAAGCCATGGGTGTTTGAGAGCCACTACCTTGAATAGAACATAACCCAGTAAATATCAGTAATTGAATGCTACAGGCCATCAGGCATTCTGGTCCCAGATCTGGAAAGTCAAAAGAAGAAAAGGAAGTGATCTTTCAGAGGGACTTAGTGCCCTTTTCTTTTATCCCACTTAGTAACTTCTCCAGGTAAAATGCAAAACTGCATTAATACTTGGTTTTATCTAGGCATGTGGCATGTGTCTCCAATAAATAAGTTATTAGATGCTTATTTTGATGCTTAGCTGGAGGTTTATCAACAAACAGCCTGTGTTCTGTGCATAATTTTCAATTTGTCACTCTGCTGCTAAAGCATTAAATTTATCACCTTGTCCATGTTCTCAGATGAGAGTTGGGCAATATGCAGTTTGTTTCCGTGAGATATCTCTCCTTACCAGTATGTCTGTGGTTAACACTGGTCATTTCAGCAGCTCCTTTTGCCTTGGAGAAAGGTGATAACAGGGCTGCTGATATTTGCAGTGAAATTCCATCTTTGTTTTCTCTCTTTTGTATGAGGATCTCTGTCTGCCCAGTATTTGTCCCTTCTAGCTGTTTCATTTTGAGGGTTCTTCCCTCTTTGTCTTTTTCTCCATCATTTAGCCAAAAGATGGAGTAACACATTTTATGGCAGTAGTATTGTAGCATTCTCTGGTTTGGTGTCCTCTACTGATATTTTCACTCTATGAGAGAATGGCAGGAGGTGCATCTCAGGGGATGTGGTATCCTCTGATCTTATGTTCTCTATGGGGAAACTGAGAGCCTGTCTCATCCTTGAGGTCAGTGTTAACCTGCTGAGTTGACCAGTGTTAACCACAGACATACTGCTAAGGAGAGACATCTCATGGAAACAAACTGCATATTGCCCAACTCTCTTCTGAGGACAGAGAGCAATTTGCCCACTTCACAAAACCAGAAGCCAAATCATGCACTTGGCCTTCTGTCATCCAGCCAGGGAAGTTTCTGGCCACCTCCATTCTGGGCATAAGAGGCCCAGGTATCACATGATTATAAAGTCCTGGAATTTCCTATCCATAGATAAGTTACAGCGTCAGTGAGCTCTGTCCATTCCACTCTGGAAATGAGCTTCTCATACCTTACAATATAACATGAGCATACTTTTGTATAACAAATGTAACTTTATATTTTATTTCCATGCCTACCAAGTGTCATTTCACCTGGATATGGCAAGCCTTGTTCACCTATCTTTCTTTATGTTATTAATTTCCTGTGACTGTAAGAAATACATAAAAGATTAGTGCTTTTTAACAGGCTTTTCATATGCCTCTGATGAAGATAATTGGGTAAATTGTTGGATCATGTGATATAGTCATTCCTGAAACTTTTGTTTCAGGTTGCAAAACACTTGTGGGAGAAACATCTTATTTTCATTATCTTTAAAAGAAACTCAATACACTTCAGCAGAATTTAGCATTTTCTCTCTCCCCCACACTGAGCACCTAGCAATCACCAGTCTTATGTTCAGCAAATCTAATTAAAGAAAAAGGCAGAGTATGTTCAAATGTGAAATTAAAACTGATAAAGGACAATTAGCTGTTGAGAAAGAAAATTTTAAAACTTTGAAGGAAAAATTGTCTCTAATAATTAATTATTAAGTCTCTAATAACAAACTATAAGATCTAAATAAAAGTTATTTTATGCAAATATAATTCAACAAAACTGTTTTCTTAAGAGTGTATATATTAGCATAGAAAATAAAAGAAAATATTTCCTAAAAATGCCTCAGGGGAATATGATTTTGGAAGACAATCTTCCCAAATATTTGAAGGACAGACATGTCAGGGACTACTTAAAATATTCCAGAGTATAAGGAAAACAAATGCTTACACCCTGTATCATGGCTCCAAATAAAAGCAAGAGCATATTCTGAAATATACTCAACCCTTTCCAAAGAGATTCATTAAGTGGGCTTATGAACTCATGACTCATGACCCTAGAGAAGAACACCTAGCTGTTTTCTATGCATTAATATACCATGGATTTGAGAACATTGAAAAAATTATCCAGTTGAGAACTGTATCATGCAGCTGAATGCTAACTCATCCATTGTCTTGCAATCCTTCCTTAGTTGTTTTAATGCAATTTACCTCATCATAGTAGAAGAGGGTGTTCGAAGATCTTCCAGAATCCTGAGAACCTTATTCACACCCAATCCACATGCCAGGGCAGGAGAATCTCTGAACAGAAAGCATGATCTAATATCCTTCCCTTCTCTTGGCTTGGCTGAGGAGTTGTCTGTAAATGGCATGACTGGACCATTCTCCCTAATGCTGTCCCATTTGTTTAGGTGGCTTTAGAAGAATTAACAATATATCCGGGCATTTCTCTTCACCATTGAGGAAATCAACAAGGACTCTCAACTGTGCCCCAATCTGTCTTTGGGTTTCAACTTCTACAGTGCCTTTCCCAGAAACCAAAGGACTTTGAAGAGTGCCCTGTTATGATGGCTCTCTTGAGGAAATCAGACTGTCCCTAACTACAACTGCCAGAGACAGAGAAAATCTGTGGACATAGAAAATCTGTGGACAGGAACTGTGTCGGCATTTTCAGCTGAGATTGGAATAGTCTTGGAGCTCTACAAAAGCCCATGGGTGAGTTTGTATTGAATTTGGAGGAGAAAGTTTGGGTTTTCCTCAGTACCATTTTCTTTTTTCTGATCAGAAGGAAATGTAGAAGCCGGGTTTACATATCCCACAAGTGTTACAATGTACTCCAGGGAATTCCTTGGGTTGTGAGATGATGAACTGTGACAAGGAGGGGAATAAAAGGAAAGTCTAGTGCAGGGGGTGTTGTGAGCCTCAACCCAGATTCCTGCTAAGGGTCATTTTTTCCATTCCCCAGCTGCTGGGAATATTGACAGCTGACATCTAACAGCAGTGGGCTTCTTAGGCAATATCCACAGCAAGTGGATACTGCCACATCCCAGATTACACCTATCTTGGGGACATCTAGAGGTCAATGACTGACAGATATGTGGATCAGTCAGTTCAGTCTCTCAGTCATGTCGGACTCTTTGCGATCCCATGGACTGCAGCACGCCAGGCCTCCCTGTCCACCACTAACTCCCAAACCTTGCTCAAACTCATGTCCATCGAGTTGGTGATGCAACCCATCTCATCTTCTGTCGTCCCCTTCTCTTGCCTTCAGTCTTTCCCAGTGTCAGGGTCTTTTCCAAGGAGTCAGTTCCTCACATCAGATGGCCAAAGTATTGTAGTTTCAGCTTCAGCATCAGTCCTTCCAATGAATATTCAGGACTGATTTCCTTTAGGACTGACTGGTTTGATCTCCTTGCAGTCCAGGGGACTCTCAAGAGTCTTCTTCAACACCACAGTTCAAAAGTACCAATTCTTTGGTGCTCAGCTTTCTTTATATGTGAATATAAAGGCCCAAATATTAGGTCTCAATTTTGGACAACACTGAAGTGTCAACCCCAGCCTGGAGATCCTCAAGAATTGGTTGAGACTCAGTTATAACTATAAACAGTTTATCCTATCATTCTTCCCAGTCCAGCCTATTCACATCCACACAGATGCCTCTTTGGATCACTCCTAATAAACTTTCTACACCCAACTGTCCATCCCAGTGATTCCTCCCAGTGACCAATGTGAGAGAATTGGTGTTCAGGAGACATCAATGCAAAAAAGGACAACATTAGCTTAGGGGAATTCTATCCTGGAAGTTTGTTGTTGTTTTTTTTTTTTTTAAATAACAGAGGGTAGGTGATTGAAGTGCTACCCTGATAGCTCAGTTGGTAAAGAATCTGCCTGCAATGCAGGAGACCCCAGTTCAATTCCTGGGTTGGGAAGATCCACTGCAAAAGGTATATGCTACCCACCCCAGTATTCTTGGGTTTCCCTTGTGGCTCAACTGGTAAAGAATCCACCTGCAATGTGGGAGACCTGGGTTCAATCCTTAAGTTGGGAAGATCCCCTGGAGAATGGAACGGCTACCCATGCCAGTATTCTGGCTTGGAGAATTCCATGGACTGTATAGTCCTTGGGTTCACAAGTATCAAAGCATCAAAAGATTAACACAATAAGAATTTACATCTATCCCAGTTTTTATCCAACACTGGTCTCTGGGGGAAATGGGGCACTTCTCCACCAGTTTCATGGGGCAAGGCTGATGGAGATTCTACCATCTTGAAGATGCATCATCTAAAGTTCATGCCTTCCTTAATTCTCAGTGCAGAGGAGGCATAGCACATGTGGCCCTTGCACATTTGTGTCATGCTTTGCTCTGGGAGTAATGTATTGATCAGAACTTGTCTGGTGCCCCTCCTTAAGAGCAATGGAGCTTGGAAATATGGTCTTCATGAGCCCATAATGAGAAAACAAATCATCTCTACAGCCGTCTGTCTAGTCATCTTATAATCTGGTTACTTGTCCTCTCCAGTTGAGAATTCTCTTACCTATCCACTAATGAAGACAACCCCAAGTCCCACTAAACTCAGAATCAAGATATTCCTTTTCTTATTCAAGTCATGCATGGTCCCTTTGATACCATTCTGAGTGATAAAGATCAATTCCCATCTTTTTATCAGTTGACCACAAGGACAATCCCCTGGCTCAAGGAATGATCTGTTTATTGCTGCATTATGGCTGAACCTGATTGGCGGTATTTGTATCTGATGATATGAAAGGTGAGAAGTTCCTTTCGGATCTGAAAGCAGAGATGGTAAAGAAAGGTATCTGTGTGGCCTTTACAGAAAAGTTCCCTGCCAGTATGAGAACATAGGGGCTGAGTGATGTGAGCTTCGTGTCCAGAATCAGAGTCTCATCTCTGAATGTGCATATGATATGTGTGACATAGGGAACCTTATCATCCTAGGAATGGTGGGAGAACTTTATTTAACCTCAAGGAAGGTGTGGATCATGGCAGTAAAGTGGGATGTTGTTCTGTATGAGATGGACCACATACATCACTCTTTCCAGGGCAGCCCCTCATTTTCACACCATAAGAGGGAAATCCCTGGTTTTGAAAACTTTCTCAAGATAGTTAACCTCTCCAAATACCCAGAAGACTTATACCTTAGTAGATTCTTGTATGACATATTTGATGGTTCACTTGCTGGATCACATTGTGGAAAACTTAGAGACTGCCCACCAAATTCTTCCTTAGAGTTTATCCCATAAATGTTGACATGATGACCATGTCTGTCACCAGCTATTTTGGCTATAATGCTGTGTACACAGTGGCCCAAGTACTCCATTAAATGCTTTTGGTGAAAACAGAAATGAGATCTCCAGCTGATAGAGACAAACTTATATTTCTTCCTTGGCAGATAAATGGCCTCCAGAAGCAAGACACACATTGACCCCCTGATAGCACCTGTAGGCACTATCCTGAGGTACAACATCATGGCCATGTTTTGGCTCAAAACCAACAGGATTGGACAAAATAGATAGAGGGTTCTTTCACACTGGTTATGGGCATGTCTTCAACTGTTACATCTGTTTGGAGAATTCCACCTTTAGGGACTTAAATACAACTTTTTAAATTAAAAAATTGTATGAGAATTATGCTTTCTAATGTAGAATGAAAGGATTTAAAAGATCAAAAGACAATTTATGACAAAACAGAAAGAGAACAAAATTGGTCAAATCTATACTTTTCTTTGGAAAGTATGCAGTGTCAGAAGACACTGACATAATAACCGTATCTGGGGGCTTCCTAGGTGGTTCAGTGGCAAAGAATCTGCCTGCAATGCAGGAGCCACAAGAGATGCAGTTTCAGTTCCTGGGTCAGGAAGATCTCCTGGAGGAGGAAATGGCAACCCACTGCAGGATTCTTGCCGGGAGAATCCCATGGACAGAGTAGCCCGGTGGGCTACAATTCATGGGGTCGCAAAGAGTTGGACATGACTGAACGATTGAGCACTCGTGCAACCATATCTGACTGTTTCACAAGTTGTTTTGTATATGATGTGGCCAAACACACCATAAAATGGTTTTGCTTAAAACATGAATGACTTCTATATTATACCCTAAAATGACGCTGAGTAAAATGAACTAAACTAAAATAACTATTCTTACAAAACCTGAAACTGTGTTCTCATTTTTAAATATGAGAGTAATGATAATGCTTATAAACTCAGGATACCTTCCTAAATTATGAATAGATTTGTCGGGATCTTCACTCAGTGTGTCTAATCCACAACCCATTTGTAAAATATATTTATTAACAATAGTCCTCATGAACAAGGGAAAAATATACTAATCAAATATGTGGATTTAATTACACAAATATCTAATCAAGCAAATTTAATATCTAGAAAAAGGAAAATATGTACAAGTAAAAATTCATGTCTGAAAATTTCATTTGCCATTTAATTCCTGTTTTTACTTACAAGAATAATATTGGATATATAACTTTGAGCTTATTTAGTGCTGACTCAGAAAATTAGGTGTCTTGGCTAAAACGACTTCCCAAGATATGATTCTGGATCATTTAGAATGCTTCTACTACAAATAATTCCAGACTTAAACAATGGATGCCTGAACAATGAGGGATTTATTATTTCCCATGATAATATTCTATGAGCCCCAAAGGTAAAAAGATAAATTAACTAAATTTAAAAATCCATTAAAATCCAAAAAATTTGATTTTATATTATGCCATAGATTTTCCCATGCATTGTAACAAGATAATCACATTCTCATCCAAAACAAGCTCAACGGCAAAAACATCCATGTTGTGCCTTTTTAAAATATTAAGCATTAGCTTACAAGAAGCTCTGAGCAGGGTTATTGGCCAAAGTGTCTAAACCATGTTCTGAGTACCATCTTTGTTCTGAGCATCATCTTTGAATTTTCTGATTGTATTCAAACATTCAACCATCTTTCTCAAGAGTGTAAAACTTCATTTCCCTTGAGCCTATGAGGTGGTGAACACATAAACAAAACGGACCCTTTACCAAAAAGAAACCTGAGGGTGGGAGATGGAGGAAAAGATTGCTTGGTGGGGGTGTATCTTCCCCCTCTAATCTGAATGCAAGGCTCACTTCCAAATTATACTTCAGCCAATCCTGAGGAAAATCCAATTTATCAACAGTGCAGGGGAACACGTATGCAGAGATGAAAAACAGAACCATGTGGCATGGTATAATGTCCACAACACGGTGAATTTTCTTGCTGGTCTTGGGCTGCTGGTTAAAGTAGGAGAGTTTGTCTCCCATGCTCCATATGATCAAGGCATGGTCATCAGTGAAAAGATGATAGAATGGCCCATTGGCTTCAAAGAGGTATGACTTTATTTCAGTCTTGGAGATAGGCATTTCAGAGGTATCTGAAGAGAGATTGAGTAGGCACCTCTTCAATTCAGCCTTAAATTCACACTTCATATCTTGACTTTGTTCTCTGACATCTTACCCACATGTTTTCTGAGATACTGTGGATGGGAAGAACATGTTTGAATAAGCTCTTCCTTTTAAATTTGGGTTATATCTGTTCATGCAACAGTCAAGTGAATAAAATGAATGGAATTATGAAGCTAATGTGGTGTGTGTATGTGTGTGTACACATCAAATATATGCCTTCATTTATCCTGAAAGCCTTAAGTTTCAGTCCTATATAAGCAGAGACTTTATTATGTTTAGATGCACTATAAACACAGCTACATTACAGATTTCAAGCACTACTTTGTAGACACTATTCTCATTTTCCTTTGTCATCTGGCATCAACCTTCATTCTACTTAGCTTCTCATACGACTGACTGAGATTTTATTTAATCTTTTCACAGTTGAACCATCCCAGGCAATTATGCAGGTGATTTATCTTAAAGGAATGCTTGTTTTATTAATTTTCTAAAATGAGATTCCACTCCGGGACTCAAGAACCCAGAATCGGGTTAACTACAATCAGTGGTTCATAAAACATTCTTGCACTTTCTCCATAAGGCAGTATCTATTTTTCAAATAGATGCTTTTAATACTCTGCCTAATTATAACATCATTAGAGCCTTTCACCTAAAAGCTATTGTCTTCTATTTAACCAAGTATGAGGGCATGGTAAGAAAATCATCAGGAATACAAGTTCTCAAAATGATTACTATTAATACATAGAAATCTGCATGGAAAAGATTTTGAAGAAATATGTAATAAAAGAGAGAAAAACCCAGGGGATGTGGTCATTGCCTTATGAAATAAAACTGACTAGATAACTTGGTTGGACAAGGAAATGGCAAAATAAGTTAACCATAGTCGTGTTAATTATATGTTTATATAATATCAACAATGGAGGGTGGCGAAAACACAGTGATGACTTTCTATTGAAGATCAAAGTTCTCTCTTACAAGGCAAGAAATACAGACATCCTCTGAAAGCTGCTCATAGTGTGTAAAATTATAACCCAAGATTCTCTTTTCCCCTCAGAACCCTCAGTCTGTGTACAGCCAGAGTTGTGTTCTAGGATTCAGGAAAATTCCAGAGCAAGGAAAGCCCTTCTGCAGCTTTATTTGTGTTTTATGTCCAGGGAGAGAAATTTCCAATCAGAAAGGTAGAATATATATAACCGTTTTATGGTAACTCCCCCTCATAAATATCTCTCAATAAGAAGGAAGCCAAGGGGATGGCAAGAAGGTCAATGTGCACCATTGCCTCAAATCATGCCTCCATTCATTCTTTCAACATATCCATATTTTAATCAGAACTTTTCCCCAATGATGTGTAGTTTCAGGTCTGCCTGTGCTCTTCCTATTAAGCTCCATGGCTTAGTCAGTCCATGGCACTGATTCCAATAGACAATCTTGTTCTGAATTCTCATCAGGGACCACATTAAGTATGCCATAAAATACAACATATATGTTGTTGTATACAGAAAACTTTCAAGGCACCCCCCAACCTGTGGGTGCCTTGAAAGTCTAAAAATTATATATTTCACACCCTGATAATAAGCACAGAGTAGATAGATATGTAAGTTCAGTTCAATTCAGTCATTCAGTCATGTCCAACTCTTTGCAACCCTATGGATATATATATATATATATATATATATATATATATATATATCTCATTTCTTACATATATCATTCTATATAGGTACATATATATCATTATACAAATATTATGTTATGTTCCAGGTCCAGAACGCTGCACAAGTTTTCATGTTTGCATAATTAAATAACTCCAGGATCCTACCCTTTGGAGTATTATAATATAGGATTTGTTGTTGTTCAGTCACTAAGTGGTGTCTGACTCAATATAAATAAAATCTGTCACTGTTTCCACTCCCCAGCCCCCCACCCCCCATCTATTTGCTATGAAGTTATGGGACTGGATTCCATGATCTTGGTTTTTTAATGCTCCAACCCAGGGATCAAACTAGGGTCTACAGTATTGCAGGCATGTTCTTTACCATCTAAGCCACCAGAGAAAGCCCATAATATAGAAGAGAAACATGAAAAAAGGAAAAAGATACAACATTTTAATCTAAATCAGAACCTAGAGCCCCTAAAATTAGTTGTAACATGAGATAGAAAGTTGAAGACATATATCACAACAAAACTTGCTATTATAAAACATGAAGTGTAGAAGGGTTGCAGTGCCTCTATTTGCTAAAATATAAAGAATATTGTAATGATTTTAATTGTTCCATCAGTACTAGGAAATTCCAATTGTCTTAACAGTAGGATTCATTGGGTTTGGATCACTTGGCAAATAAATGTTATCAGGTATGTAAGCCAATTATAAAAAGATTTCCTTTGCTCATGAACTTACCAAAGGGTTTTTATCATCAAATAAGTGATTATAACAAGAGAGAAATAGAGGAACACAGGAACTAGATACTCACAATAAAACACACATCTTGGGGTTGCCAAGGATGTCTCTAGAAGGGTAGAGAGAGAGGCCAGGGGCAGTTTTCTGCTCCATGAAGAGGGAATGGGTACCTGGGGAAATAAATGTGAGTAAGAATTACTCTGATTGCATTAGGATTTTGTACTAGTACATGAGAGTTAGCTATAAAAAATAATAGGACATGTCCAAGAGGAGTAAGCAAACTGTTGTCTATTTTTATAAATGAAATGTAACTGAAACACAGCCATGATCATTAATTTATGTATTTATGACTGATTTTTGTTTCCTAACAGCAGGCGTGAGTAGATGTCATAGAGACCACATGCCCTGCGATACTGAGGATGTTTACTACCTGCCACTTTATAAAAAGGGCTTCCCTGGTGACTCAGTGGTAAGAACCCACTGCTGGTGCAGGAGACACACATTTGATCCGTGGGTTGGGAAGATTCCTTGGAGAAGGAAATGGCAACCCACTCCAGTATTCTTGCTTGGGAAATGCCATGAACAGAGTAGCCTATTGGGCTATAGTTCATGTGGTCACATAAGAGGAGGACATAACGAAATGACTAAACAACAACAACAACTTTATTTTTAAAAATTAAACGATGTTTTTACTGGAATTGGTTCAAAATGGCAGAGTAGAACATATGGTTATCTCCTCCTGTGAGAACACCAAAATCACAACTAGCTGTCGAACAAATGTCAACAAGAGGATGCTAGAACTCAACAACAAAAGATACCCTACATCCAAAGACAAAGAAGAAGTTGCAAAGAGAAGGTAGGAGGGATGCAATCACGACAAAATCAAATCCCATACCTGCTGGGTGGGCAACCCACAAAATGGATAACAATAATACCAAAGGAGTTTTTCTACTGTTGTGAAGGTTCTGAGAGTGGGTCAGGCTTCCCAGCCTAGAGAATCTTTGAAGGAACTGGCAATTCCCAGGGAATCTGACTTTGAATGCCAATGGGATTTGATTACAGGACTTCCACAGGACTGAGGGAAATAGAGACTCCTCTCTTGGCACAGACAAAATCATGTGCACGCCAAGACCCAGGAGAAAGGAGCAGTGACCCTGCAGGAGACTGAACTGGACCTACTAGCTAGTGTTCCAGGGTCTCCTGTGGAGGTATTGGTGAGCAGTGGCTCACCATAGGGAGGGGGACACTGGCAGAAGCACTCATGGAAGAGGCTTTTTGCAAAAGCCTTTTTGGATGTTGTCATCAACCCCACCATAGAACCTAGGGGAATGGGTCCCCTTAGGAAAAGCAACTAATAGGGAGGGAGTACAACCTCACCCATCAGCAGATAATTGGACTAAAGTTGTATTGAGCATGGCCCTACCCACTAGAGCAAGACCCAGTTTTCCCCACCGCCAGCCCCTCCCATTAGGAAGCTTACAACAAACCTCTTAGCTTCATCCACCAGAGGGCAGACAGAAGAAGCAAAAAGAACCACAAGCTCGCAGTGACTAGAACAAAAATCACATCACAGAAAGTTAATCAGAATAACAAAGCAGGGGATTATGTCTCAGATGAAGGCACAAGATAAAACCCCCCAAAAAATTATCAAATGAAGTGGTAGGTTTTCCAGAAAAAGAATTCAGAATGGTGATAATGAAGATGACCCAGGATCTCAGAAAAACAATGGAGAAGATGCAAGAGATGTTTACCTAAGGCCTAGAAGAAATAAAGAAGAAACACAAAGAGATGAACAACACACTAGAAGAAATCAGTAACAGAATGACTGAGACAGAAGAGGGATAAGTGACCTGGAAGATAGAACGGTGGGAATAATTGCCACAGAACAGAATATAGAGAAAAGAATGAAAAAATAAAAAAGACAACCTAAGAGATCTCTGTGAAAGTGTTACTTGCTCAGTCATATTTGACTCTGCAATCCTGTGGACTGTAGCCTTCCAGCTCCTCTGTCCATGGGATTCTCCAGGCAAGGATACTGAACTGGGTAGCCATTCCCAACTCTAGGGGATCTTCCAGACCCAGGGATTGAACCCAGTCTCCTGCATGATTCTTTATCTGAGCCACAAGGGAAGCCCAAAAAGACCTCTGGGACACTAAACACACCAATATTCACATTATAGGAGTCCCAGAAGAAGAGAGAGAGAGAAGACAAATATATATATATATATTCGAGGAGATAATAGCTGAAAATTTTCCTAACCTGGGAAAGGAAATAGTCAACACAAGAAGATACAGTAATCAAACAGAGGAAAAATAAAGACAAAGGTAAAATATTAAAAGCAACAAGGGGAAAATGACAAATAAAATACAAAGGAACTCAGCTGATTTCTCAACAGAAACTCTACAAGCCAGAAGCGAACAGCACAATATATTTAAAGGAATGAAAGTGAAGAACTTACAAGCAAGAATACCCTACCCTACAAGAATCTCATTCAGATTTGATGGAGAAATCAAAAGCTTTCCAGACAAACAAAAGATAAGAAAATTCAGCACCACCAAACCAGTTTTACAACAAATACTAAAGGAATTTACCTAGGCAGGAAACACTGGAGAAGGAAAAGACTTACACAAAGTGAATCAAAAATAATTAAGAAAATAGTAATAGGATCATACATAGGGATAATTACTTTAAATATATATGGATTAAATGCACCAAACAAAAGACATAGACTGGCTGGATGGATGAAAATGTGTGCATGTATGGACTTCCACTTGCCACATCACTCTACTTAACCCCTGAAATAGTATGCAATTATTTTATACTGTTAGATTAATCATGTTTCATTATGGCTTACTATTGTAATTATCTTTTCTTTTTTGTCTGGCTCAGTTCAGTTCAGTTCAGTTCAGTCACTCAGTCATGTCCGACTCTTTGCGACCCCATGAATCGCAGCATGCCAGGCCACCCTGTCCATCACCAACTCCCGGAGTTCACTCAGACTCACGTCCATCGAGTCCGTGATGCCATCCAGCCATCTCATCCTCTGTCGTCCCCTTCTCCTCCTGCCCCCAATCCCTCCAAGCATCAAAGTCTTTTTCCAATGAGTCAACTCTTCATATGAGGTGGCCAAAGTACTGGAGTTTCAGCTTTAGCATCATACCCTCCAAAGAAATCCCAGGGCTGATCTCCTTAGAATGGTTCAAAAGCATCAATTCTTCGGTGCTCAGCTTTCTTTATATTCCAACTCTCACATCCATACGTGACTACTGGAAAGACTGTAGCTTTGATTAGACAGATCCTTGTTGGCAAAGTAATGTCTCTAATTTTGAATATACTATCTAGGTTGGTCACAAATTTTCTTCCAAGGAGTAAGCGTCTTTTAATTTCATGGCTGCAGTCACCATCTGAAGTGATTTTGGAGCCCCCCAAAATAAAGTCTGACACTGTTTCCACTGTTTCCCTATCTATTTCCCATGAAGGGATGGGACCAGATGCCATGATCTTCGTTTTCTGAATGTTGAGCTTTAGGCCAACTTTTTCACTCTCCACTTTCACTTTCATCAAGAGGCTTTTTAGTTCCTCTTCACTTTCTGCCATAAGGGTGGCGTCATCTGCATAGCTGAGGTTATTGATATTTCTCCCGGCAATCTTGATTCCAGCTTGTGTTTCTTCCAGTCCAGCGTTTCTCATGATATACTCAGCATATAAGTTAAATAAGCAGGGTGACAATATACAGCCTTGATGTACTCCTTTTCCTATTTGGAACCATGCTGTTGTTCCATGTCCAGTTCTAACTGCTGCTTTCTGACCTGCATACAGATTTCTCAAGAGGCAGGTTAGGTGGTCTGGTATTCCCATCTCTTTCAGAATTTTCCACAGTTTCTTGTGATCCACACAGTTGAAGGTTTGTCATAGTCAATAAAGCAGAAATAGATGTTTTTCTGGAACTCTCTTGCTTTTTCCCTGATCCAGTGGATGTTGGCAATTTGATCTCTGGTTCCTTTGCCTTTTCTAAAACCAACTTGAACATCAGGAAGGTCACGGTTCACTTATTGCTGAAGCCTGGCTTGGAGAATTCTGAGCATGGCTTTACTAGCGTGTGAGATGAGTGCAATTGTGTGGTAGTTTGAGCATTCTTTGGCATTGCCTTTCTTTGGAATTGGAATGAAAACTGACCTTTTCCAGTCTTGTGGCCACTGCTGAGTTTTCCAATTTTGTTGGCATATTGAATGCAGCACTTTCACAGCATCATCTTTCAGGATTTGAAACAGCTCAACTGGAATTCCATCACCTCCACTAGCTTTGCTCATAGCGATGCTTTCCAAGGCCTTCACATTTCAAGAAGTCTGGCTCTAGATTAGTGATCACACCATCATGATTATCTGGGTCATGAAGATCTTTTTGGTACAGTTCTTCTGTGTATTCTTGCCACCTCTTCTTAATATCTTCTGCTTCTGTTAGGTCCAGACCATTTCTGTCCTTTATCCAACCCATCTTTGCATGAAATGTTCCCTTGGTACCTCTAATTTTCTTGAAGTGATCTCTAGTCTTTCCCATTCTGTTCTTTTCCTCTATTTCTTTTCATTGATCGCTGAAGAAGGCTTTCTTATCTCTTCTTGCTATTCTCTGGAACTCTGCATTCAGATGCTTATATCTTTCCTTTTCTCCTTTGCTTTTCACCTCTCTTCTTTCCACAGCTATTTGCAAGGCCTCCCCAGACAGCCATTTTGCTTTTTTGCATTTCTTTTCCATGGGGATGGTCTTGATCCCTGTCTCCTGTACAATGTCACGAACCTCATTCCATAGTTCATCAGGCACTCTATCTGTCAGATCTAGGCCCTTAAACCTGTTTCTCACTTCCACTGTATAATCATAAGGGATTTGATTGAGGTCATACCTGAATGGTCTAGCGGTTTTCCCTGCTTTCTTCAATTTGAGTCTGAATTTGGTAATAAGGAGTTCATGATCTGAGCCACAGTCAGCTCCTGGTCTTGTTTTTGCTGCCTGTATGTAGCTTCTCCATCTTTGGCTGCAAAGAATATAATCAATCTGATTTCGGTATTGACCATCTGGTGATGTCCATGTGTAGAGTCTTCTCTTGTGTTGTTGGAAGTGGATGTTTGCTATGACCAGTGCATTTTCTTGGCAAAACTATATTAGTCTTTGCCCTGCTTCATTCCACATTCCAAGGCCAAATTTGCCTGTTACTCCAGGTGTTTCTTGACTTCCTACGTTAGCATTCCAGTCCCCTATAATGAAAAGGACATCTTTTTTGGGTGTTAGTTCTAAAAGGTCTGGTAGGTCTTCATAAAACCGTTCAACTTCAGCTTCTTCAGCATTACGGGTTGGGGCATATACTTAGATAACTGTCATTGAATGGTTTGCCTTGGAGACAAACAGAGATCATTCTGTCATTTTTGAGACTGCATCTAAGTACTGCATTTCAGACTCTTTTGTTGACCATGATGGCTACTCCATTTCTTCTGATGGATTCCTGCCCACAGTAGTAGATATAATGGTCATCTGAGTTAAATTCACCCATTCCAGTCCATTTTAGTTCGCTGATTCCTAGAGTGTTGACATTCACTCTTGCCATCACTTGTTTGACCACTTACAATTTGCCTTGATGCATGGACCTGACATTCCAGGTTCCTATGTAATATTATTCTTTACAGCATTGGACCTTGCTTCTATCACCAGTCACATCCACAGCTGGGTATTGTTTTTGTTTTGGCTCCATCCCTTCATTCTTTCTGGAGTTATTTCTCCACTGATCTCCAGTAGCATATTGGGCACCTACTGACCTGGGGAGTTCCTCTTTCAGTATCCTATCCTTTTGCCTTTTCATACTGTTCATGGTATTCTCAAAGCAAGAATACCAAAGTGGTTTGCCATTCCCTTCTCCAGTGGACCACAATTCAGTAAATACCATTGAATTCAATATTATTGTATCATGATTGTTCAACAGAAAATAATAGGATTCTATATCACAAAGTGAAAGTTGCTCAGTCATGTACAACTCTTTGCAACCCCATGAACTATACAGTCCAAAATATTCTCCAGGCCAGAATACTTGAGTGGGTAGCCTTTCACATCTCCAAGGGTTCTTCCCAACCCAGGGATCAAACCTAGGTCTCCTGCATTGCAGGCGGATTCTTTACCATCTGAGCCATAGGAATAGCTCAAGAAAACTGGAGTGGGTAGCCTATCCTTTCTCCAGTAGGTCTTTCTGACCCAGGAATCGAATCAGTGTCTCCTGCATTGCAGGTGGATTCTTTACCAACTGAGCTGTCAGGGAAGCCTCTATATCACAAAATTTACCATTTAAGAGAAAAACTTGTAATCACTTTCTTAAAATCCAGATGCACATCTGAATTATCTTGGAATTTTTTGAAAAATGCAAATATCCAGGTACAGCTTTTTCTTCTCCAAAGCTCCAGATGTTTTTCTAATGAGCACCCATGTTTAAAAATGACTGGACTATATGATGATTTTTCACCTTTATCTAGATTGTTTCACTTTCTATTTCACATACAGGGCTCCCATTTCATTTAGTTTATGTTTATGTATTTCTCCATATATTTTTTGTTGCTATTCTTTCTCAAGCTTTTATCAAGCATAGTTTAAAAAAAACCTTTTGTACATACACACACATATAGTATGTATAATATAATACATAAATTTTAGGAAACTTATGAATTTTTGCCTAGCTAAAAAATTATGACATGTTGATTCCACTTGTTCGACTTGTATGGATAAAATGCTAGCGTCCTAATTTATATTCACTGAAAACTTTGATATAGTTCATGTATTTTGGCATCTAAATACTGCTAAAAGACTAGAAAATTTATTATTTTAGTGATGTTAAAAAATGAGTGAGGCTTGAAACTTCTAATAAAGTCTGAGAATATAAAGAAATACTATTGTAAAAAATAGGAAAATTAACATGCAGTACAATATTATTAACTAAAGTACAGATTTTGTTCAAATTTCACAAAATTTTATGCTAGAGTCCATGTTTATTTTCATACCTTAGTCAAGATTCTTTGTTGTATTTAGTTTCTTTGAGCAGCTTCAGCTGCATGCAACAAATTCTGGTAAATTCTCTTTTCCTTTTTACTCTGTTACAAACATATTCAAATTTCCCTTGGTATGGTTTCTTAGATATACCCATCACTTTAAAATAGACATTAATTTTCCAAATACATGGGCCTTTTAAAGAATCTCTGATATTAAATTCTCATTTTGATATTAATTTCTCATTTAAATGCTTTCTTCTCTGCAATCACTCTCTGTGTTTTTTCAGTCTTCCAACTTTATTCAGGCTTTCAATGACTAATTCAAAGATTTTTCTTGGTAAATGTCACACTGGACTTGAAAATATGTGGGTTATTTTCAAATATCTTTTTTTAACTGTTTTTTAAATTAATTTATTTTTATTGAAGGATAATTGCTTGAAGAATTTTGTGTTTTCTGTCAAACTTCAACATCAATCAAAAATTGGTGTACATATATCTGCTCCCTTTTGAACTGCCCTCCCCATTCCACCCTTCTAGGTTGATACAGAGCCCTTGTTTTTTTGACTCCCATTGGCTGTCTATTTTACATATGGTAACATAAGTTTCCGTGATACTCTTTCCATGCATCTCACCCTCTCCTCCCATCTCCCCATGTCCATAAGTCTATTGTCTATGTCTGTTTCTCCATTATTACACTGTAAATAAATTTTCAGTAACATTTTTCTAAATTCTGTTATGTGTGTTAGAATATATTTATCTTTCTCTATCTGACTTCATTCACTGTATATAGGTTCTAGGTTCATCCACCTCATTAGAACTGACTCAAATGTTGTCCTTTTATGGCTGAGCAATATTCCATTATGTGTATGTACCACTACTTATTTATGCATTCATTAGTCAATGGACATCTAGGTTGCTTCCACATTCAAGCTATTGTAAATAGTGCTGCAATGAACACTGGGATACATGTGTCTCTTTCAATTTTGGATTCCTCAGGGTATATGTTTAGGAGTGGAATTGCTGGGTCATATGCTGGTTTTATTCCTAGTTTTTTAAGGGATCTCCATACCAACTTCCATAGTAGCTGTATCAATTTACATTCCCACCAAGAATGCAAGTTCAGTTCAGTTCAGTTCAGTCACCCAGTCATGTCTGACTCTTTGCAACCCCATGGACTGCAGCACACCAGGCTGCCCTGTCCATGACCAACTCCCGGAATTTACTCAAGCTGATGTCCATCGCATCGGTGGTGCCATCCAACCATCTCATCCCCTGTCATCCCCTTCTCCTCCTGCCTTCAATCTTTCCAAGCATCAGGGTCTTTTCCAATGAGTCAGTTCTTCACATCAGGTGACCAAAGTCTTGGATTTTCAGCTTCAACATCAGTCATTCCAATGAATATCCAGGACTGATCTCCTTTAGAATGGACTGGTTGGATCTCCTTGCAGTCCAAGGGATTCTCAAGAGTCTTCTCCAACACCACAGTTCAAAAGCATCAATTCTTCAGTGCTCAGCTTTCTTTATAGTCCAACTCTCACATCCATACATGACTACTAGAAAAACCATAGCCTTGACTAGATGGACCTTTGTTGGCAAAGTAGTGTCTTAATATGCTAAGTTGGTCATAACTTTCCTTCCAAGGAGTAAGTGTCTTTTAATTTCATGGCTGCAGTCACCATCTGCAGTGATTTTGGAGCCCAAAAACTAAAGTCTGCCACTGTTTCCACTGTTTCCCCATCTATTTGCCATGAAGTGGTGGGACCAGATGCCATAAACTTAGCTTTAAGCCAATTTTTTCACTCTCCTCTTTCACTTTCATCAAGAGGCTCTTTAGTTCTTCTTCACTTTCCGCCATAAAGAGTGCAAGAGTGTTCCCTTTTCTCCACACCCTCTCCAGCATTTATTGTTTATAGACTTTTTGATGATGACTATTCTGACTGGTGTGAGGTAATATCTCATTGTAGTTTTGATTTGCATTTCTCTAATAATGACCAATGTTGAGCATCTTTTCATGTGTTTGTTACCCATCTATATGTCTTCTTTGGAGAAATGTCTGTTTAGGTCTTTATCCCACTTTTTGTTTGGTTTGTTTGTTTTTCTGGTATTGAGTTCTATGAGCTGCTTTTATATTTAGGAAATTAATCCTTTGTCAGTTGTTTAATTTGCTATTATTTTCTCCCATTCTGAGGGTTGTCTTTTCACTTTGTTTATAGTTTCCTTTGCTGTGCAAAAGTTTTAAAGTTTAGCCAGGTCCCACTTGTTTACTTTTGTTTTTATTTCCATTACTCTGGGTGGTGGGTCATAAAAGATATTGCTTTGATTTATGTCTTCAAGTCTTCTGCCTATGTTTTCCTCTAAGAGTTTTATAGCTTCTGGTCTTACATTTAGGTCTTTAATCCATTATGAGTTTATCTTTGTGTGTGGTGTTAAAAAGCATTCTGATTTCATTCTTTTACATGGAGCTGTCCAGTTTTTCCAGCACCATATATTGAAGAGGCTATCTTTGCCCACATTGTATATTCTTGCCTCCTTTGTCAAAAACAAGGTACCTGTAGGTACATGGGTTTATTTCTGGGCTTTCTATCTTGTTCCATTGGTCTATATTTCTGCTTTTGTGCCAGTACCCTTTTGTCTTGATGACTGTAGCTTTGTAGTATAACCTGAAGTCAGGAAGCTTGATTCCTCCATCTCCATTCTTCTTTCTCAAGACCTCTTTGGCTATTCAGGGTCTTTTGTGTTTCCATATGAATTGTGAAGTTTTTCGTTCTAGTTTTCTGAAAAATGCCATTGGTAATTTAATAGGGATCTCCTTGAATCTGTAGATTGCATTTGGTAGTATAGTCACTTTCACAATATTGATTCTTCCTACCCAGGAACACAGAATATCTCTCCATCTGTTTATGTCATCTTTGATTTCTTTCATTAGTGTCTTATAATTTTCTGTGTACCATTCCTTTGTCTCCTTAAGTTTATTCCTAGATATTTAATTCTTTTTGTTGCAATGGTGAATGTGATTGATTCCTTAATTTTTATTTTTGATTTTTCATTGTTAGTATATAGAAATGCAAGTGATTTCTGTGTATTGATTTTGTATCCTGAAACTTTGCTAAATTCACCGACTAGCTCTAGTAATTTTCTGCTACTCTCCTTAGGGTTTTCTAGGTACAGTGTCATGTCATCTGCAAACAGTGAGAGCTTTACTTCTTCTTTTCCAATCTGGATTCCTTTTATTTCTTTTACTTCTCTGATTGTTGTAGCTAGGACTTCCAGAACTATATTGAATAATAATGGTGAAAGTGGACACCCTTGCCTTGATCCTGATCTTAGGGGGAATTTTTTCAGTTTTTCACAATGAAGACTAATGTTTGCTGTACATTTATCATATATGGTCTTTACTATGTTGAGGTAGGTTCCTTCTATGCCCATTCTTTGAAGAGTTTTAATCATAAATGGGTGCTGAATTTTGTCAAAGGCTTTTTCTGCATCTATTGAGATGATCATATGTTTTTATCTCTCAATTTGTTAATATAATGTATCACATTGATTGATTTCTGTATATTAAAGAATCCTTGCATCCCAGGAATAAACCCAACTTGATCATGATGTATGAGCTTTTGATGTGTCGCTGAATTCTGTTAGCTAAAATTTTGTTTAGAATTTTGCATCTATATTCATCAGTCATATTGGCCTGTAGTTTTCTTTTTGTGTGTTGTCTTTGAAAGGTTTTGATATTAGGGTGATGGTGGCCTTATTGAATGAGTTTGAAAGTGTTCCTCTGCAATTTTTGAAAGAGTGTTAGAAGGATAGGCATTAGCTCTTCTCTAAATGTTTGATAGAATGCTCTTGTGAAGCCATCTAGTCCTGGGCTTTTGTGTTTTGGGAGATTTTTGATCACAGCTTCAATTTCAGTGCTTGTGATTGGGTTGTTCATAATTTCTATATCTTCCTAGTTCAGTCTTGGAAGATTGAACTTTTCAGGAATCTGTACATTTCTTCCAGCTTATCGATTTTATTGCCATATAGTTGTTTATAATAGTCTCATAATCCTTTGTATTTCTGCATTGTCTGTTGTAACCTCTCCTTTTTCATTTTTAATTTTGTTGATTTGATTCTTCTCTCTCTTTTTTTTTATTTTTTCGTGATGAGTCTGGCTAAGGGTTCGTCAATTTTGTTTATCTTCCTAAAGAACCAGCTTTTAGTTTTATTAATCTTTACTATTGTTTCTTTCATTTTTTTCATTTATCTCTGATATCTTTATGATTTCTTTCCTTCTACTAATTTTGAGGGTTTTTTCCTTCTTCTTTCCCCAGTTGCTTTAACTGTAAAGTTAGGTTGCCTATTCAATGTTTTTCTTGTTTCTTGAGGTAGGATTGTATTGCTATAAACTTCTGTCTTAGAACTGCTTTTGCTGCATCCCATAGACTTTGAGTTGTCATGGTTTCATTGTCATTTGTTTCTAGAAATTTTTTTATTTCCTTTCTGATTTTTTTGGTAACCTGTTGGTTATTTACAAATGTATTGCTTAATCTCCATGTGTTTGTGTTTCTTACAGTTTTTTCTTGTAATTTATATCTAGCCTCATAGCATTATGGTTGGAGAAGATGCTTAATATGATTTTAACTTTCCTAAATTTACTGAGATTTGATTTGTGACCCAAGATGGGGTCTATCTTAGAGAATGTTCCATGTGCACTTGAGAATAAGGAGTATTCTGCACCTAAACAGACATTTTTCCAAAGAAGACATGCAATTAACTGACTAATAAACATATGAAGAGATGCTCAACATCACTCATGATTAGAGAAATACAAATCAAAACTAAAATGAGATACCACCTCGCACCAGTCAGAAATGCTATCATCTAAAAGTCTGCAAACAATAAATGCTGGAGAGGGTGTGGAGAAAAGGGACTCTCTGGCATTTCTGGTGGGAATATAAATTGATACAGTCAGTATGGAAGACAATATGGAGATACCTTAAAAATCTTGGAATAAAACCATCATATGACCCAACAATCCCACTCCTAGGCATATACCCCTAGGAAACCGAAATTGAAAAAGACACATATACCTCAATGTTCATTGCAGCACTATTTACAATAGATAGAATATGGAAGCAACCTAGATTTCCATCAAAAGATGAATGGATGAAGAAGCCATGGTACATATATACAATGGAATACTACTCCGTCATAAAAAGGAATGCATTTGAGTCAGTTCTAATGAGATGGACAAACCTAGAGCCTATTATACAAAGTGAAATAAGTTAAAGAAAAACAAAAATATCATATACTGATGCATATATATGAACTCTAGAAATATGAAATTGATTAATTTGTTTTCAGGTACAGCAATGGAGAAACAGACACAGAGAACAGACCTAAGGACATAGGAGGAGGGGAGGAGGGGAGGTGGGAGAGGGTGAGATGTATGGAGAGAGAAATGTGGAAATTTATAAAACCCCATGTAAAATAGATAGCCAATAGGCATTTGCTGTATGACTCAGGGAACTCAAACAGGGGCTCTGTGACAATCTAGAAGAGTGGGATGGGGAGGAAGGTGGAAGGGAGGGTCAGGTGGGAGGGGACATGGCTGTACCTATGGCTGATTCTTGTCGATGTGTGACAGGAAAACGGCAAACTTCTGTAAAGCAAGATTCCTTCAATTTAAAAAAATAAAATAAAATAAAAAACCTTGGTGACTTTGGTTCTATTCAGTTTAGCAGCTTCCTTATGTTCACATAGAAGGATCCAATGCATTCTGCTTGAGTCTCTACACTGTTCAGAAACAAGCTGTGTGTGAATCTTGAAATCCAAGCCTCTAGTTTAAGCCATATTTTATGGCTTGGATGGGTAGTTAGTTGTAGCTGAACAGTAGCTGAAAAACACTTTGCGTGCTTTTGTTATATTCAGTTCAAAAACTTCCTTAGTCTAACCCTTAAGTTTTCTGACAGAAACAGGCTTCTTAGAACTCCTTGTTAGCAGGCCATCTTACTTAGTTTTAGGTATAGTACTGGTTGTGGGTCCTCTAATGGACTGGAACCTGGTGGTCAGGAGTCAACCATAAGAAAGTAAAAGAGAGAAAGAAGCTAGTATTCCCTGGTTTATGCAAAGAAGCAAGAAAACCCTAGAACAGGGCTTGCACTGCTCACCTCCACCTCTCGAGGAGATCTTGAAAGGCCTGGCAGGAGAGTGAACTTGGTGGGTTTCCACACTCCAGAGAATTAGCCAGAGGGAGAGAAAGAGAAAAAGACATGGGGACCCAAGTCTCTGGTGGAGCAAGGGTGTTTTAATGATCTTTTCATGAGTATTTATAGGATGTTGTACAAGGAATTTCTTTCAACAATGATAAAGATCAGAAAACCAAATGTACAGCAACTGTTATCAAGGAAACAAGGAACCAGCAATGGTCATAAGGTCAGAAGACAATCCATATCTCAAGAAAGAGGGTCATGACTAAGCAGTTTTGTCGTAAGGAGAATGTTTACTGAAAGAAATCCACGCGTGCATTTCATCTCATGACCTCATGGGAGCAGTGTGCTGCTCCACTCGTTGCCATTATCAGGAACTGATAAGGAAGAAAGGATTTATGAGAGACAGAAAGCAGCACACAGGAATCTTCCTGTTAAACATTCCCTGACAAGTACTAGCTAGTCACAGAACTCTCTATTCAAACAGTGTTCACAAAGAAGGATACAATGGATCCTATTTGAGTCTCTACACTGTTCAGAAACATGCTGTGAGTGAATCTTGAATTCCGAGTCTCTTGGCTAATGCAATATTACCTGCCTCAGAAAGGTATTTTAATGTAGACTGAAAGCTAATTTAAAAACACTTTGTTTGCTTTTGTTTTATTCAGTGCAACAACTTTATTAGTCTAAGCATTGAGTTTTATGAAAGAAATTAGCTGCTTGGAACTCCATGTTAGGAGGTCGTCTCAGAGAACATTTTCACTTAATCAGGTTAGTGATAGGTATACTACTAACTAGTCACAGAACTGTCTGCCTAAACCAGGATTCACAAAGAAGGATCTAGTGTGTCCTATTTGAACGTCTGCACATTTCTGAAACATGCTGTGAGTGAATCTTGAAATTCAAGCACCTTGACTAAAGCTTGTCTGCCTTGAAAAGCTAGTTAGTAGACTGAAAACTTGTTGGAAAAACAATTTAGTTGCTTTTGTCGTATTCAGTTCAACAACTTCCTGAATCAAACCCTTGAATTTTTTATCTGCTCAAACCAGCGTTCATGAAGAAGGACACAAGCATCCTTTTTGAGATTCTACATTGTTCAGAAACATGCTGTGTGAGTCCTGAAATCTGAGTCTCTTGGCTAAAGCTGTATTATCTGACTTGGAAAGCAAGATAGTTGTAGACTGAAAGCTACTTGAAAAATACTTTGGTTATATATATATTTTACTCAGTTCAACAACTTCTTTCATCTAACCCTTGAGTTTTCTGAAAGAAACAAACTGCTTGGAATTCCATGTAAGGAAATTATCTTAGAGTAGATTTAACCTGAGGTTAGTTAGAGGTAGAGTATTAACTAGTCACAGAACTCTGCTCAAAGCAAAGTTCACAAAGAAGGATCTAGTGTGTAATAGTTGAGTCTCTACACAGTTCAGAAGCATGCTGTGAGTGAATTTTGAAATTCAATCCTCTTGGTTACAGCTGTGTTTTCTGCCTCAGAAAACTATTTAGTTGTAGGCTGAATTCTAGTGGAAAAACACTTTGGTAACTTTTGTTGCATTCAGTTCAACAACTTCTTTAGTCTAACTCTTGAATTTTCTGAAAGAAACAGATTGCTTGGAAATCTTTGTTAGGATGTTATTGCAGCATAAGTTTTCACCTAACCAGGTCAGTTATAGGTAAGTACTAACTAGTCACAGAACTCTCTGGTCACACCAGTGTTCATGAAGAAGGTTCCAGTATATCCTGTTAGAGTCTCTACATTGTTCATAAATATGCTGTGTATGAATCATGAAATCTGAGGCTCTTTGCTAAACTTGTATTATCTACCTTGAAAAGCCAGTTAGTAGTGGACAGAAAGCTAGTTGAAAAACACTTTGGTTACTTTTTTGCATTCAGTTCAACAGTCTTATTCTAATCCTTGAGTTTTCTGAAACAAACAGGCTGCTTGGAAATCCTTGTTCAAAGATTATCACAGAGGACATTTTCACCTAATGGTGAAATACATCTCTTGGATAAAGGTGTATTTTCTGCCTCAGCAAGCTAGTTAGTTGTAGACTGAAAGCTGGTTGAAAAACACATTGATTACTTTTGTTGTATTCAGTGCAGAAATTTCCTTAGTCTAACCTGTGAGTTTCCTGAAATAAACAAGCTGCCAGAACTCCTTGTTAGGAAGTCATCTCTGAATACATTTTCACCTAGTCATATTAGTTGTATGAATAGTACTAACTAGTCACAGAACTCTCTCCTCAAACCAGTGTTCATGAAGAAGATTCCAGTGGGTCCTGTTTGACTCTCTCCATTGTTCAGAAACATGCTGTATTTTAGTCTTGAAATCCAAGCCTCTGGCTCAAGCTCTAATATCTACCTCGGAAAGCTAGTTAGTTGTAGACTGATAGCTAGTTGAAAAACACTTTCGTTAATTTTGTTGTATTCAGTTCAACAATATCCTTAGTCTAACCTTTGAATTTTCTGGAGGAATCAGGCTGCTTGGAAGTCCTTGTTAGGAGGTCATCAGAGAGTACAGTTTCATCAAATAACTTAGTTATAGGTATACTACTAACTATACTTATATGCTTATAACTATACTTGTATAACTTATACTATACTACTGTAGCTAGTCACAGTACTCTCTGCTCAAAGCAGTGTTCACAAAGAAAGATTCAGCGTGTACTGTTTGAGTCTCTGCATTGTTCAGAAACATGCTGTGTGTGAATCTTGAAATTCGAGCCTCATAGCCAAAGCTGTATTATCTGCCTTGGAAAGCTAGTTAGTTGTAGACAGAAAGCTAGTTACAAAGGACTTTAGTTACATTTGTTGTATTCAATTTAGCAACTTTCTTATGTTAACCTGTGAGTTTTCTAAAAGAAACAAGCTGTTTCTAACTCGTTGGATTAGGAGGTCATCTCAGTACATTTTCACATAACTAGGTTAGTTTAGGGTATAGTACTAACTATTCACAGAACTCTTTGCTGTGTTCACAGATAAGGATCTAGTTTCCCTGTGTGAGTCTCTACATTCTTCAGAAACATGCTGTATTTGAATCTTGAAATTCTAGCCTCTGGATAAAGCTCTATTATCTGCCTCAGAAAGCTAGTTAGTTGTAGACTGATAGCTAGTTTAAAAATACTTTAAGGACTTTTGTTGTATTCAGTTCAAAAATGTCCTTAGTCTAACAGTTGAATTTTCTGAAAGAAACAGGCTGTTTGGAACTCCTTATCAGCAGGTCATCTCAACATTCATTTTCACCTAAACAAGTCAGTTATGGGTATAGTATTAACTAGTCACAAAACCCTCTACTCAAACCAGTGTGCATGAAGAAGAATCCAGTGCATCCTGTTTGAGTCCCTACACTGTTCAAAAACATGCTGTTGTGAATCTTAAAATCCCAACCTCTTGGCTAAAACTGTATTTTCTGACTTGGTAAAATATTTAGACTGAAAGCTAGTGGAAAAATCATTTTGGTTCCTTTTGTTGTATTCAATTCAGCAACTTCCTTAGTCTTACACTTGAGTTTAAGGAAAAAAAAAAAACAGGCTGCTTGGAACTACTTGTTAGGAGGTCATCTCAGAGTACATTTCCCCTACCATGTTAGTTATAGGTTATGTACTAACTAGTCACAGGACGCTCTGCTAAAACCAGTGCTCACAAAGGATCTAGTGTGTCCTATATAATTCTCTATACAGTTCAGAATCATGCTGTGAGTGAATCTTTAAATCCAAACCTCTTGGCTAAAACACTATGTTCTGACTCAGAAAGCTAGTTAGTAGTTGTAGACTGAAACTAGTTGAAAAATACTTTGGTTACTTTTGTTACATTCAGCTCTACAGCTGCCTTAGTCCAACCTGTGAGTTTTCTGAAAGAAACAAGCTCTTTTGAACTCCTTTTAACAGATTATCTCAGAGTACATTTTCACCTTACCAGGTTCAGTTCAGTTCAGTTCAGTCGCTCAGTCGTGTCTGACTCTTTGAGCGTCTGCCTGGAATGCGGGAGACCCGGGTTCGATCCCTGAGTTGGGAAGATCCCCTGGAGAAGGAAATGGCAACCCACTCCAGTACTCTTGCCTGGAGAATCCCATGGAGGGAGGAGCCTGGTAGGCTACAGTCCATGGGGTCGCAAAGAGTCAGACACGACTGAGAGATTTTACTTTACTTTACTTTACTTTACTTTACTTTACTTTACTTTACTTTACTTTACTTTACTCTTTAGTTATAGGTATAGTACTTACTTGTCACACTACCTAAACCAGTGTTCACAAAGAAGGATGTAGTGTATCCTACTTGAGTCTCTACACCGATCAGAAAAATGTTATGTGTAAATCTTGATATCTGAGCCTCTTGGAAAAAGATGTATTTTCTGCCTTGAAAACCTGGTTCATTGCAGACTGAAAACTACTTGAAAAACACTGGATATTTTTGTTGCATTCAGTTCAAGTCTAACCGTTGAATTTTCTGAAGTACAGAGGCTGCTAGGAACTCCTTGTTAACAGGTCTTCTAAAAGCACATTTCCACCTAACTGGGTTAGTTATAGGTACAGTACTAACTAGCCACAGAACTGTCTGCTCAAATCAGTGTTCACAAAGATGGATCCAGTGCATCCTATTTGAGTCTCTACATTGTTCAGAAAAAATGTGTGTGAATCTTGAAATCAGAGACTCTTGACTAAAATTGTATTATCTGCCTCAGAAAACTTGTTAGTTGTAGAGAGAAAGCTGTTGAAAAACACTTCGGTTACTTATCTTGTATTCAGCTCAACAACACCCTTAGTGTAACCATTGAATTTTCTGAAAGAAACAGCCTGCTTGGAACTCCCTTTTTATGAGGTCTTCTCAGAGTACATTTTTACTTAACCAGGTTAGTTATAAGTATATTAATAACTAGTCACAAAACTCTACTCAAACCATTGTTCACAAAGAAGGATCCCATGTATCCTGTTTAAGACTTTATACTTCTCAGACATTGCTACGTGTTAATCTTCAAATTTGAGCCTCTGGACTAAAGCTGTATCTTCTGCCTAGGAAAACTAGTTAGTTGTACACTGAAAGTTAGTTAAACACATTGCTTGCTTTTGTTTTATTCAGTTCAAAAACTTCCTTAGACTAACACTTGAGTTTTCCAAAAGAAACAGGTTTCTTGGAACTCTTTCTTAGGAAGTCATCACAGAGTACATTTTCACCAAACAGGGCAACTGGGTCCTTCTTATGAACACTGGTTTGAGCAGAGAGTGCTGTGACTAGTTAGTACTATACCTATAAATAACCTGGATTGGAGAAAATATATTCTGAGATGACCTGATTAGTTATAGGTATATTAATAAGTAGTCACAGAACTATCTGCTCAAATCAGTGTTCACAATGATGGATCCAATGTGTCCTTCCTGAGACTCCACACTGTTCAGAAATATGCTATCTGTTAATTTTGAAATCTGAGCCTTTTAGCTAACAATGTATCTTCTTCCTCAGAAAACTAGCTTGTTGTCAACTGAAAACTAGTTGAAAAACATTTTGGTTACCTAGGTGTATTCAGTTCAAAAAGTTCCTTTTTCTAACCATTGAATATTTGTAAGACTCAGGCTGCTTGGAATTCCTTCTTAGGAGGTTATTTCAGAGTATATTTACATCAAACCAGTTAGTTATATGTGTAGGACTAAAGAGTCAGAGTATACTCTGCTCAAATCAGTATTCACAAAGAAGGATCCATCATATCCTGTTTGAGGATCTACATTGTTCAAAAACAAGCTGAATCTTGAAAGCTGAGCCTTATGGGTAAAGCTGTATTATCTGCCTCAGAAAACCAGTTAGTTGTAGACAAAAAGCTAGTTGAAAACACTTTGGTTATTTTTGATATATTCAGTTCAACAACTTCCTTAGTCTAACCCTTAAGTTGTCAAAAAGAAACAAGCTGCTTGAAACTCCTTTTAGAAGGTCATCTCAGAATATATTTTCTCCAATCCAGGTTATTTATAGGTATAGTACTAACTAGTCACAGCACTCTCTGCTCAAACCAGTGTTCATAAGAAGGACCCAGTTGCCCTGTTTGGCTAACTACACTGTTCAGAAACACACTGTGTAGGAATCTTGAAATCTGAGCCTCTTGGCTAAATATGTATTATCTGACTTGGAAAACTAGTTAGTTGTAGACTGATAACTAGTTTAAAAACACTTTGGTTACTTCCCTTGTATTCAGTTCAAATTTCCTTTGTCTAACCATTGAATTTTCTGAAAGAATCAGGCTGCTTGGAGTGCTTGTTAGGAGGCCATCTCAGAGCACATTTTCATCAAACAAGGTTAGTTATAGGTATAGGACTAATTAGTCACAGAACTCTCTACTCAAACAAGTGATCATGAAGAAGGATCTAGGGCATCCTGTTTGAGTCTATACACTGTTCAGAAACACACTGTGTGGGAATCTTGAAATCTGAGCCTCTTGGCTAATGCTGTATTATCTGCCTCAGAAAGGTAGTTAGTTGTAGACTGATAGCTGGTTTAACAACACTTTGGGGACTTTTGTTGTATTCAGTTCAAAAACGTCCTTAGTCTAACAGTTGAATTTTCTGAAAGAAACAAGCTGTTTGGAACTCCTTGTTAGAGGTCATCTCAGAGTGCATTTTCACATAACCAGGTTAGTTTTAGGTATAGTACTAACTAGTCACAGAACTCTGCTCAAATCAGTTCTCATAAAGAAAGATCTAGTGTGTCCTGCTTGAGTCTCTACACTATTCAGAAACACTATGCATGTGAATCTTGAAATCTGAGCCTCTTGGCTAATGCTATATTTTGTGTCTCAGAAACCTAGTCAGTTGTAGACTGAATAGTAGTTGAGAAACACTTTGGTTGCTTTTGCTACAATCTCCTTAGTCTAACACTTACATTTTTGGAAAGAAACGGGCTGCTTGGAACTCCTTGTTAGCAGGTCATCTCAGAGTACATTTTCACCTAACCAAGCAATTATAGGTAGAGTACTAGGTAGTCACATATCTTTCTGCTCAAACCAGTGATCACGAAAAAGAATCCAGGGCATCTTGTTCAGAAACATGCTGTGTGTGAATTTTCAAGTCCAAGACCCTTGGCTAAAGATGTATTACCTGCCTCTGGAAGCTAGTTAGTTGTAGACTAAAAGCTAGTTGAAAAACACTTTGGTTACCTTTCTTATATTCAGTTCAGCAAATTTTTTTGTCTAACCCCTGAGTTTTCTGAAAGAAACAGGCTGCTCGAAACTCCTTGTTAGGAGGTAATCTCAGAGCACATTTTCACCTAATCAGGTTAGTTATAGGTATTGTACGAACTAGTCAAAAAACTCTCTACGCAAACCAATGTTCATGGTTTTGTTGTATTCTTAGTCTAACAATTGAATTTTCTGAAAGAAACAGGCTGTTTGGAACTCCGTTAGAGGTCATCTCAGAGTGTGTCCTGTTTGAGTCTGGGATAGATATACCTACGGATCTTAGAGGATCTCCTAGGCAGATAGAGGTTAACTAGCTCTCTGCGGGTACACACTGGTGGCAGAAGACCAAGGGAATATTGAGCAGTGGGAGACCTCTGAGAGATCCCCATTTTACCTATGAGGGCCCCACCCAAGAGCCCTCACGCCAACCAATCAGCAAGATAGAAACTGAGCCCCACCCATCAGTCAACTGAAGACCTACAGTCATACTGCACTCAGGGTCACCTCAGAACAGACCCCTTGACACAGCCCTGCCTACCAGAGGGTCAAGACCCAGCTCCACCAATCAGAAGGCAAGCATTAGTTCTTCCTACCAGGGGCCAATCAGAAGGCAAGCACTAGTTCCTCCCACCAGGAAGCCAATCACAAGGCAAGCACCAGCCCCCTCCCACCAGGAAGCCTACACAAGCTGGTGGGCCAACCTCACCCACCAGGACCCAGGCACCAGAAAAAGAGGAACCACAACCCTGTAGCTTGTGGAAAGGAAAACAGAAACGTAGAAAGACAAAATAAGATGACAGATAAACATGCTGCAGATGAAGGAACAAGGTGAAATTGCAGAACAAGTAAATAAATAAGGGTTGTGCCACCTACTTGAAAAAGAATTCAAGGTAATGATAATGAAGGTGATCCCAAGATGGTCGTCTCAGTAAAAGAATGGCAGTACAGATGGAGAAGATACAAAAAATGTTTAACAAACAACTAGAAGACTTACAGAACAGATGAACAACACTATAACTGAAATGAAAAATGCACTAGAAGGAATCCATTGCAAAATAACTGAGGCAGAAGAACAAATAAGTGATCTGGAAGACAAATTAGAGGAAATCACTGCCACCAAGCAGTATAAAGAAAAAAGAATGAAAAGAAATGAGGACAGTCTCACAGACCTCTGGGACAATATCTGACATTCAACAGACACAACATTTGTTTTATAGGGATCCCAGAAGGAGAAGAGAAAGGGCCTGAGAAAATATTTGAGGATGAAAACCTCCCTAATATAAGACAGGAAAAAATCAAGTCCAAGAAGGGCACAGAGTTCCAAACAGAATAAATCCAAGGGGGAACACATTGAAACACATATAATAAACTGAAAAAAAATTAAAATATGAAGAAAAAAATATTTTTAAAAAACAGCAAAGGAAAGGCAACAAATAATATACAAGGGAATCTCCATAAGGTTATCAGGTGATTTTTCAGCAGTAACTCAGCAGGTCAGAAGTGAGGGATATGATATATTTAAAGTGATGAAATGGAAAAACCTACAACCAAGAACATGCTACCCAGAAAGGCTGTCATTCATTTGCTAAAGAAAAAAAGTTTTACAGTCAAGCGAAAGGTAAGAGAATACAGCACCACCAAAGTAGCCTTACAATAAATGTTGAAAGAACTTGTTTAGCTGGTGAAAAGAAAGAAGGCACAAATAGAAACACTAAAATCACAAATAGGAAAGCTCACTGGTAAAGGCAGACATACAGTAAAAGTAGGAATTATCCTCACAAATATGATAGTGAAACAAGCAACTCTGAGGATAGTACAAATGCAAGGATTGAGAAATGCATTTAAAATTAACAGATCAACAACTTAAAACAACCTTGTATGCTATGTCATACCTCATGGGAATTCCAAACTATAAAATCACAACAGATAAACACACAAAAAACAGAAAAAGCAACCCAAATGCAAATAGTCATCAAATCATAAGAGAACAAAAGAAGAAAAGGGGGGGGACCTACCAAAACAAACCCAAAACAATTTAAAAAACGGCAATAGGAACATTGTTGTTGTTCAGTTGCTAAGTCATGTCCGACTCTCTGTGACCCCATGGACTACAGTATATAAGGCTTCCCTGTCCTCCACTGTCTCCTAGGGTCTGCCCAAATTCATGTCCACTGAGTTGGTGATGCCGTCTAACCGTCTCATCCTCTGCTGCCCTCTTCTTTTGCTTTCAATCTTTCCCAGCATCAGGGATTTTTCTAATGAGTCAGCTCTTTGCATCAGATGCTCGAAGTACTGGAGTTTCAGCTTCAGCCACAGTCCTTCCTATAAATATTCAGTGTCGATTTCCTTTAGGATTGACTGGTTTGATCTCCTTGCAGTCCAAGGGACTCTCAGGAGTCTTTTCCAGCACCACAATTCAAATGCATCAGTTTTTCAGCTCTCAACTTTTTTATGGTCCAACTGTCACATCCATAAATGACTACTGGAAAAACCACAGCTTTACCTATATGCACTTTTGTCATCAAACTGATGTCTTTGCTTTTAAATATGCTGTCTAGGTTTGTCATAGCATTTCTTCCAAGGAGCAAGTGTCTTTTAATTTCATGGTTGTAGTCACCATCTGCAGTGATTTTGGAGCCCAAGAAAATAAAGTGTGTCACTGCTTCCACTATTTCCTCAGCTATTTGCCATGAAGTGATGGAACCAGATGCCATAATCTTAGATTTTTGAGTGTTAAGTTTTAAGCCAGCTTTTTCACTCTCCTCTTTCACCTTCATCAAGAGGCTCTTTAGCTCCTCTTCTCTTTCTGCCATTAGAGTGGTATCTTGTGCATATCTGAGGTTGTTAGATATTTCTCCCAGCAATCTTGATTCCAGCCTGTGAATCATCCAGCTCAGCATTTCTCATGATGTACTCTGCATATCAGTAGTTAACCTTAAATGTAAACAGATTAAGTGCTACAACCAAAAGGCATGGATAGACCTAGAGATTATTATACTAAGTAAAGTAGGTCAGACAGAGAAAGACAAATATCATATGATATCACTTATATGTGGAGTGCAATAACCACTGATAAAAATGTACTTCTTTACAAACCAGAAACCAACTCACAGATCTCAAAATCAAACTTATAGTTACCAAAGGAGAAAAAGGGTGGGGGGGGTAGTGATCAATTAAGATATTGGGATTAAGGTATACATGCTATTGTATATAAAATTATAAAGTAGATAATAAGGACCTTCTGCACAGCATGGAAAATTATACTCGATATTTCTATAATATCTTGTATTGGAAGAGAATCTGAAGAAGAGGTGACATATGTATATGTATAACTAATTCACTTTGCTATACACCTAAAACTAATACATTGTTGTAAATCAACTATACTCCAATAAATTTTTTTTTAATAGTGAGGAGTTGAGTACATTGCAGCTTATTTCCACATGGATTAGGGCCTCAGAGTCAGCATTAGGTTTTGTAGTATTAGGGCCTGGGGATTAGGGTTCTAGTGAGGACCCTAGTGTTAGGGCTGGAGTTAGGGTTTGGGGTAAGGCCTCATGGCTAGGACCTTAGATTTTACACATTGGGGTTAGCCCTTAGGGTTAGGTGCCTCACAGGACAGGATCTTAAAAGGAATGTACTAGACCCTGTTGGCTGATTCATTCTTAGATATGACAAAGGAGAAGAGGACAACAGAAGATGAGATGGTTGGATGGCATCACACTGAGTCAACAGACATGAGATTGAGCAAACTCGGAGTTGGTGAAGGACAGGGAAGCCTGGAGTGCTGCTTTCCACAGGGTCCCAAAGAGTTGGACACAACTGAGCAACTGAACTGCACTGAACTGATGTTGTTAAGAAAAGTAAGATGCACAGAACTGCATACTTTATATGCTATTGTTGTAAGGTACCAGCTTTTTCTATGTGCCATTTATGTTAACACACGTACATTCATAGGAGAATATCATTAACATAGGATAATGTCAGGGAGACAAGGGGAAAGATTTTTTTAAACTGCATTTTCAAAGGGGCATTCACCTCTTTTGACTCCACTGGTCTCATAGGGAAAGAATCATGGGTCCTCAAGCTTCCATCTTCTACCTGGCTCCTGTCCACCTTTCCCTATCCAGTCACTTGTCTATGGACTCCTCGATTTACAAGATGACAAATACAAATGAAATTCCCCCACATCCTTAGGAAAGAGGCATAGCCTGCCTAATGAGAGAGTTAAAGCTTAGCACCCTTTACGGAGGAGGTGAACATTTTCCCTCATGCTTTCCTTAAGCCTTTTGCAACTGTGAAAGTGAAAGTGAAGTCGCTCAGTCATGTCCGACTCTTTGCGACCCCGTGGACTGTAGCCCACCAGGCTCCTCTGTCCATGGGATTCTCCAGGCAAGAATACTGGAGTGGGTTGCCATTTCCTTCTCCAGCGGATCTTCCCAACCCAGGGATCGAACCCAGGTCTCCCTCATTGCAGGCAGACACTTTAACCTCTGAGCCACCGCCTGAAAACTGGCTTTTCTTTAGGTCCAGGAGTAATGACTACACAGCACAATGTCTTTCTTATGGAAATGCTTTTCTTTGACTCTGTGCTAATAATTATAAGTGTAACAGTCTTGCTTGGGAACCTGTTACTCAACAACAGAATAGCTCACCCAGAAACACATTGCCCGGAACTCATTCTTTCTGGCTAAATTTGACCTGAAGTTATCTCAGGATGTACACCTTGGGAAAGGGTCTAATGGAACTCTCACAACCTTGAAGTATTCCATCTGTTCTCAGCAGCCAGTTTGAAAAGTATATACTTCCCTGATTAAAATAATGAGGTGGGGTACTCTCCTACTCCCTTCCAGTGCCTTTTGCTGGAGGTTTTCTCTATACTTTTCACTCTAATTAAACTTTGTTACACAAAGCTCTGAGTGACTGAGACCACATCTTTTGGGAACTGGAGTGAAATTTTCTCCTGTAGAGACCATGAATACTCGCACTGTTCACCATAAGCTATCACTCTCATGTGAAAGAGAAAAAACAGGCAAAATAGAATACATAATGCAATGTTTCTGATAATAAACCTGAGGCCTCTGAGAATCTCACATACAGAAGTTCAGGTATCATCTTCATAGGAGACCATGTCAGAGAGGCACCAGTGAAGACTCCTAACCCAGGCTAGCACTTGCCTCATCCAGGAGGGCCACTCCATGATGCCAGGGTCTCTTAAGTTATGTTAGACACTCCCCTTGCACTTAAGCCTATGGAATTTGGCATGCATCCCCTGAATCACCTATCATATCTTGAGGCCCTGAGCTGAGGGAAAGTATCTGATCTCTGCTAGGGGAATGAGAAGGAGTCTTGGCCACAGCCAACCCACTCAGCCCCCTGGTACTGCCATCTCCTGATGCTCAGCATTGGCTATAAGAAACAAATGCTAGGTTTCAACCCTAAGCAACAAGGGTCATATTTTGCCTGCCCAGTGTCTGTCATTCCACAATCAATGACTCTCACCCAGGACAGACTGCTATGGGAACTCCTCATCCTCCATACCCATGAAGGGGCCCATAGGGGATGGTCTAGGGTGGGATCCCTTTTTCTCTCCACCTAACACTAGGTTCTACCTTCACCTGATCTTTGCTTGTCCCAATCCAGAACAATCTAGCCCTCCTCTGGCATAGCCTCATAGAGGCCCTTCTGCTCCAGTGCTGGAGTCACATCTTGCCTCAGCCTTCTGCTCCTCTTTATCTCTGACTCAGGTCTCAGGCCCCTATTCTCTTAAACAGTTGAAGCTCTGCCCTGGCTTTCACTATTCCAGAATAGTAAACTAAATTGGATCTGATAAAGTTTGTGATTGAGAAGATCAGTGGCTGGAAGTGGGATGGAGAGACAAGTGAAATCTGAGGGAAACAGAGGCAAGAGAGAAGTAGTGTCACTGAGAAAGGAGTTTTATGATGCTCTGGATACAAATACAGATGCTTCGGTAGCATGATACAGAGTGTGTTCCAGAAGGAGGAAGGGGCACTTCCCCCAAGCTTTGCATGGGAGGTGGAACTGCTTGTAGCTCCTTGAGAAGTGAAAGTTTGAGGAGCCTCCTGAGCCAGCATGTCAGCTGACACATGAACATTCTCATGACAGCCAAGTGAAGTAGGAGGATTCTCTAAAGCGGGACAGATGTGATCGACAGAAGAGGAAACTAATCATAATAAGTGATAACATGAACCAAACACATAAGTCAGACAGTACAGTTAGCACTTCAGGTTGATTACTTTATTTAAGCATCAAAATGACTACATGGAATGTGATATTGCACTACAAGAAAAGAGTACAGCTTAGGTATTTGTGTTTGAAGATTGGCGCCTATGCAGATGAATCATGATGTCACCATTCTCAAGCCATTTGATTGTTTAGGGTCTTAGTTCCATCATCTGTAAAAGATAAAAATGGTTGTGACTATGTGAAAAAGAATCAGTGGAATCATAAACAAAACGTACTTGATATAATGCTCACGTATGATTATCTCCATTTCATCTGTAAGTAAACAGAGGATCAATATCTTATCCAAGACACATACTGGAGTGTACAAGAGCCCACATTTGAGGTCAGGATGACGGACCCTGAAACCAGAACACAAACTCTTATCCTTGAAACTGCACTTGCCCAATGGACTCAAAACTTAGTGTCTTCAGATGACCATGCCCTAATATCAAGGTGGTGAGGGGATTTATGTATCAATCCCAACACTTTATACCTATCCTTATTATCTTTTAAAAGTAAGTGCCAACAAAAATCATTGAAGATGAAGAAGATTAAGAGAGCTTATTCCCATATAACCTCACTAAATGAACTACTGAAGAAAAATTTCAGCAAGAATAAAAGTAGATCTAGAGATTAGACCAGGAACACAAGAAAAGTAATTATATAATAATATGATATTATATGAATATAATTATGTTATATAATTATATGTTTATAATTATTATAATTATATACAATATATTATATAATATAATTATATTTTATAATTTTATATATTTTATATATTAAATATTTAAAGATAATATATTATTTCTATAATATATAATATGTGATTTATATAATATATATTTATATGTATAATTTATATAATATATAACATAATATATTGTATAATTATAATTATTATATATTATATTGTATTATTATATATTATATTATATATTTTATAATTATTATATAATTATATGTTAAACAATTATAATAATCTAAAAATAGCTATATAATTTCCTTATTTTAAAAAGACAAGTGTATATAGTTTATATTATATATACAATCATATGTTATATAATTATTATATAATAATTTTATATAATTATAATATAATAATATAAAATAATTATATAATTAATTTTCTTATTTTAAAAAGACAAGTGTCTAAATTACAAGAAATACTGATACATGGGAATAATTGATGGATATTTGGACTGTGCTAGGACCATTGAGGGGCTTCCCAGGTAATGCTAGTGGTAAAGAACCCACCTGCCAGTGCAGGAGACATGTGACATGGTTTGATCCCTGGGTCAGGAAGATCCCCTGGAGGAGGGCATCCCCACTCTAGTATTCTTGCCTGGAGAATCCCATGGACAGAGGATCCTGGCAGGCTATAGTCCATAGGGTCACAAAAAGTTAGACACAACTGAAGCAACTTAGCTTGCACACATGCAGGACCATTGAGAAGAGAATACAAAAGTGGAATAAATGTAACTTTCGTTAGAAAAGCTATAATGAGACTGATTTGGGGATGGGGCTTTCGGAAGGGAGAGCAAGGTGGTCACCAAATCCTCTCAAAAAGCAATGTTAAAATCACCAGCTCCATAATAGACAGTGTTGTCTTACTTTTCCCCACTTATCCTTTCTAATGAAACTAAGTATCTTGAAAATTATTACACAGACGATAATAAAAAAAAAAAAAAAACTCTGAAGGCTCAAAAAAATAAATCAGACTGACTAGGGATCTCAGGACTTGAAGAATAATACAGGGTTTTCCTGTAGGGTTTTCTCTTTCTTTTCTTTCTTTATATTATTATTATTATTATTTGGTCTCACATATACCCAGGACTTGATACAGGGAGTTTTGAAACCTGGAACTACCAGGTAGGTAGAAAACAAAACCCACTAACAGTAAAAAGGCTGATCTTTCTGGCCAAAGGATAAGAAACAAGAAGCCAAACTGAGTAAGAGTCCAAACCTGCATCCCCAACTGAGTTACCAGCAAGCAGCGTCAACTGCCCACAAAAGCTCCAAATACCGACAGCAAAGCCATTGTCTCCCTGACTTCCACCAGTAGCATAAAGAAACACAGGAACAATGGCTTTTGACTCAGCTTCTTCCCTGTTCAACAGGTGATGGCCCACAGACACTAGACAAGCCAGGAAACACCTTTATGTTCCCACATACAGCACCAGCAGGAATTGACAGAGATCTCAGAAGAATGAAGCAGATCAGAATAGCAGGAATATTTCCAGGGGTCAGGAAGCTAAACTGTCAAGTTCACAAAATAGGTCAACTTACAAGCTAAACCTAAACAGCAAAATTGCCTACTAAGTAAAAGACACCCATGGCAGATTCATTTTGAGGTATGGCAAAACCAATTCAATATTGTAAAGTATTTAGCCTCTAATTAAAATAAATAAATTTATATTTAAAAAATAAGAGTATCTAAGCATAATAACCAAAATATCAAGGATACAACAGAAAAACTTTCCTCATGCCAAAAGCCAATGAAACCATAAACAGTGAGAAAAAACAATCAACTGACACCAGTACCAAGTTGAATGTTAGAATTGTCACACAAGGATTTTAAATTTGCCATCATGAATACATTTCAATAATCAATTACAAATTCTCTTGAAACAACTGAAAAATTAATATTTAAGAATAATATAGAAGTTATATAAAGGACAAAATGGGAGCAATCAAATGGAAATAATACACCTGAAAACTACATCAGCTAAATTTTTTCAACCTGATAGATGGATTCAATAGAAGTGAAGATGACAGAGGGTAGAATCAATAAACTTGAAAATAAATCAGTAGAAGTTGTGCAATTTTTACAGAGAGAACATAGACAAAAAAGACAGAGCCTTAGCAACTTGAGGGACTATAACAAAGGGTCTAAAACTTATATCATCAGAGCCTCAGAAAGAGAGGACACAGTGTGGAACAAGTATCAGAGAAAATAATGGCTGAAAATGCCACAAATTTGTCAAAATACATAAATCAGATTCAAAAACCTGAGCCAATCCAAAAATATTAAAAATAACAATAAAAAATATCCATATCAATATACACAATAATTAAACTTCTGAAAACTAACAAATATAAAATTTTAAAACAGAAACAAGATATTGTACAAAAAGAAATGCAAATTTGAATGACAACAGATTTCTCTTCCAAAACAATGAAGGCCAAAGTGGCACAAAATTTTTCAAATGCTGAAAGAAACTCAATGGTGAAAAACTGAAAATTTCTCTTCTAAATTCAGAAACAAGACAAGGATGCCTACTCTTGCCATGTATATTTAACATAATATTGTAACTCCTAGCCATAGAAATCAGACAAGAAGTCATGCAAATTGGAAGGTAAGAAGTAAAGCTGTCACTGTTTGTGGATGACATGATATTGTATACTGAAAGCACTAAAGTCATCACCAAAATACTATCAGAACTAAAAAATAATTCAGCAAAATTCCAGGTTACATGATTAATACATAGATATCTATTGTTTATCTATACACTGATAACAAAGTATCAGAAAGAGAAAACAAAACAAAACAAAAAACAATTACAGTTGCATCAAAAGGAATAAAATACATAGGAATGAACTTGGCCAAGGAAATGAAAGACCTATACTTAGAAAACTATAAATCATTGATGAAGTCCAGTTCAGTTCAGTCGCTCAGTCATGTCCGACTCTTTGCGACCCCATGAATCACAGCACGCCAGGCCTCCCTGTCCAGCACCAACTCCCAGAGTTCACTCAGACTCACGTCCATCGAGTCAGTGATGCCATCCAGCAATCTCATCCTCTGTCATCTCCTTCTCCTCCTGCCCCCAATCCCTCCCAGAATCAGAGTCTTTTCCAGTGAGTCAACTCTTCGCATAAGGTGGCCAAAGTACCAGAGTTTCAGCTTTAGCATCATTCCTTCCAAAGAAATCCCAGGGTTGATCTCCTTCAGAATGGACTGGTCCATTGCAGTCCAAGGGACTCTCAAGAGTCTTCTCCAACACCACAGTTCAAAAGCATCAATTCTTTGGTGCTCAGCCTTCTTCACAGTCCAACTCTCACATCCATACATTACTACTGGAAAAACCATAGCCTTGACTAGACAGACCTTAGTCGGCATTGATGAAGTAAATTGAAGATGGTACAAATAAGTGGAGAGATATCCATATTCATGGATTGGAGGAGTTGCTATTGTTGAAATGGCCACACTACTCAAAGCAATCTACACATCAACTACAATCCCTATTAAAAAAAAAAAAAAACTCATGACATTTTTCACAGAACTAAAACAAATAGTCCTAAAATTTGTATGAAAAACACAGAAGACCCCAAATAGCCAATGCTGTGGAGCTGCAGGAATCACACTCTCTAACTTCAGACTATATTCCAAAGCCATAGTAATCAAAACAGTATGGTACTGGCACCAAAAGGACACATAGATCAATTGAACAATAGAAAGCCCCAAAATAAAGTCATGCAACTATGGTCAACTGATCTACAACAAAGGAGGCAAAAACATACAATGGGAAGAAGTCTCTTCAATAAGTGGTGCTAGGAAAACTGAACAGCTACATGTAGAAGAATAAAATTAGAACATTTTCTCACATCACATACAAAAGTAAACTCAAAATGGATTAAAGACCTAATCTTAAGATCAGAAATCATAAAACTCCTAGAAGAAAACATAGGCAGAACACTCTTTGACATAAATCTTAGCAGTATATATTAGATCTGCCTCCTCAGGCAAGGGAAACAAAAGCAAAAATAAACAAATGGATTCTAATTCAAGTAAAAGTTTTTGCACAGTGAAGTAACCCACCATAAAGCATAGACAAACTATTGAATGGGAGAAGATATTTCCAAATGATATGTCTGATAAGTGGTTAATACTTAAAATAACAAAAAATTTTAAATAACAAACTTAAAAAATGAACAGAAGACCTGAATAGGCATTTTCCAAAGAAGACATACAGATAGCAAATTGGCACATGAAAAGATGCTCAACATCACCAATCATTATGGAAATGCAAATCAAAACCACAATGACTCATCATCTCTTATCTGTCAGAAATGCTATCATCAAAAAATTTAACAAATAATATAGGTAAAGATGTGGAAAATAGGAAATGCTAGCCCACTTTGGTGAGAATTTAAATTGGTAAACCACCATGGAAAACTGTATGGAGGTTCCTCAAAAAATTAAAAATAGAATGATCATATGATTCAATATTTCCACTCCTGGGTATATATCCAAAACAAAAACATTACTTTGAAAAGATATGTGCACCCCAAAGTTCATAACATCATATTTACAATAGCTAAGATATGGAAGTAATCTAAGTGTCCATCAACAGAGGAAAAGATCAACAAGATACACACATAAAAAGAATAAAAAATTTTTCCATTTGTACAACATTGATGTACCTGGAGAGTGTTATGATTAGCGAAGTAAGACAGAAAGACAAATACTATAGTTTAACTTAAATGCAGAATTTTAAAAATTAAACAAATAAATATAACAAAATGAAAACAGACATAGATAGAGTGGACAAACTATTGGTATAAATACTTTGTCTCTCCCGTGGGGAGAGTGTTGGGAGGAGGGGCATAATAAGGAAAAGGAATTAAGAGATACGAACTATCAATACTAGGTTGCTGTTCAATTGCTAAGTCATGTCTGACAAGGATATAATGGAATAAAGGATGTACATAGAATACAACCAATAATTTAAATAGAGCATAATCTGAAAATACTGAATCACTATATTGTACACTTGAAACTTTGTTGCTCAGTCTTGTCTGACTCATTGCAACCCCACAGACTATAACAGGCGAGGCTTCCCTGTCCTTCAACATCTCATAGAGTTTGCTCAACTCATATCCATTGAGTTGTTGATGTCATCTAACCATCTCATCCTCTGTTGCCCCCTTCTCCTCCTGCCTTCAATCTTTCCGAGCATCAGGGTCTTTTCCAATGAGTTGGTTCTTCACATCAAGTGGCCAAAGTATTGGAACTTCTGCTTTAGCATCAGTCCTTCCAATTGATATTCAGGGTTGATTTCCCTTAAGACTGAGTAGTTTGATATCCTTGCTGTCCAAGGGACTCTCAAGAGTGGTCTTCTCCAGCACCACAGTCCAAAAGCATCAATTCTTTGGCCCTCAGGCTTCTTTATGGTCCAGCTCTCACATCCGTACATGACTACTAGAAAAACCATAGCTTTGACTGTAGGCACTTTTGTCAGCAAAGTGATGTCTCTCTTTTTTAATATGCTGTCTAGGTTTGTCATAGCTTTTCTTTCAAGGAGCAAGCATCTTTTAATTTCATGGCTGCAGTCACCATCCACAGTGATTCTGGAGCCCAAGAAAATTAAGTCTGTCACTGTTTCCTTTTTTTCTCTAGCCATTTGCCATGAAGTGATGGGACCAGATACCCTGATCTTAGCTTTTTGAATGTTGAGCTTTAAGCCAGCTTTTTCACTCTCCGTTTACACCTTCATCAAGAGGCTCTAAGCTCCTCTTCGCTGTCTGCCATAATAGTGGTGTCATCTTCATATCTGAGGTTATTGATATTTCTCCTGGCAATCTTGATTCCAGCTTGTGCTTCATCTAGCCTGGCATTTCACATGATGAACTCTGCATGAAAGTTAAACAAACAAGGTGACAATATACAGCTTTGATGTACCCCTTTCCCAATTTTAAACACTTGAAACTAGTGTTGAAACTAGTGTTGAAACACTTGAAACTATACTTCAATGAAAAAGACAAGAGATAACAAGTATTGGTCTAGGATATGGGGAAAGGGAATCCTTGTATACTGATGGTGGAATTGTAAACTAGTTCATGCATTATGGAAAACAGTATGAAGGTTCTCAAAAAAAAATAAAAATAGCTACATCTGGGTATATACTCAAAGGAAATGAAAACAAAATTCAAAGAGATATCTGTACTCTGATATTTATTATAGTATAATTCATAATAGCCAAGATATGGAAACAATCCACATGCCCATTGCAGGAGGAATGGATAAGGAAGATGTGGTGTATACACAAGGGGACATTTTTTAGTCATGAGTAAGAAGTACATCTTTGCAACAACATGGATGGACCTTGAGGACATTATGCTAAGTAATAAGTAAGGCAAGAAAAGACAAATACCATATGATATCACTTATATGTGTAATCTTAAAAGGCCAAAGTCACAAAACCAGAGACTTAAATAGTGGTTACCAAAAGCTAGGGGGTGGGGAGATAGGAGAGATGCTGTTTAAGGGGACAAACTTGCAACAAGAAGCCAATAATTTCTACAATTCTAATGCACAGTATGGTGAATACAGACAATAATATTGTATTACTGTAATCATACTTGACAAGAGACAGATCTTAATAATTCCAACCACTAGAAAGAAATGATAGTTATACAACATGAAGGAGGTGTTAATTATCACTACAATGGGAATCATATTTTAAATGTATCAAATCAACATTAGGTTTATACCTTAAGTTTACATAAGTGAAAGTAAAGTGTTAGCTGCTCAGTTGTGTCCTACTCTTTGTGACCCCATGAACTGTAGCCTGCCAGGCTCCTCTGTGCATGTTATATCAATTACATCATTTAAAAGGTTATTAAGGAGAACACTCAAATCCATACCCTAGTCTTTCAATTTAAGAAATAGTAAAAGAAGAGAAAATCAAACCTAGAGGAAGAAGAATGAAAGAAATAGTAAAGATTAGAGCCTAAAATAGAAATTGAAAACAGCAAAATAGACAAAATGAAAAGCACAAAAACTGCCTTTTTAAAAAAATCAACACATTTCATAAATTTTTAGCCACAGTGAAAGAGAGAAAGGGCAAGAATAAGAGAGAAAGAGATACAGAGAGAAGACAATAATTCAGTTCAGTTCAGTTCAGTCATTCAGTCGTGTCTGACTCTTTGTGACCCCATGAATCGCAGCACGCCAGGCCTCCCTGTCCATCACCATCTCTTGGAGTTCACTCAGACTCACGTCCATCGAGTCCGTGATGCCATCCAGCCATCTCACCGTCTGTCGTCCCCTTCTCCTCCTGCCCCCAATCCCTCCCAGCATCAACGTCTTTTCCAATGAGTTAACTCTTCGCATGAGGTGTCTGAAGTACTGGAGCTTCAGCTTTAGCATCATTCCTTCCAAAGAAATCCCAGGGTTGATCTCCTTCAGAATGGACTGATTGGATCTCCTTGCAGTCCAAGGGACTCTCAAGAGTCTTCTCCAACACCAGAGTTCAAAAGCAACAATTCTTCGGCACTCAGCCTTCTTCACAGTCCAACTCTCACATCCATACATGACCACAGAAAAACCATAGCCTTGACTAGATGGACCTTAGTCGGCAAAGTAATGTCTCTGCTTTTGAATATACTGTCTAGTATATCTTGCCTTGAGAACCCCATGAACAGTAGGAAAAGGCAAAATGAGAGGATACCAAAAGAGGAACTCCCCAGGTTAGTAGGTGCCCAATATGCTACTGGAGATCAGTGGAGAAATAACTCCAAAAAGAATGAAGGGATGGAGCCAAAGCAAAAACAATACCCAGTTGTGGATGTGACTGGTGATAGAAGCAAGATCCGATGCTGTAAAGAGCAATATTGCATAGGAACCTGGAATGTCAGATCCATGAACCAAGGCAAATTGGAAGTGGTTAAACAAGAGATGGCAAGGGTGAACGTTGAGATTCTAGGAATCAGTGAACTAAAATGGACTGAAATGGGTGAATTTAACTCAGATGACCGTTACATCTACTACTGTGGGCAGGAATCCCTCAGAAGAAATGGAGTAGCCATCATGGTCAACAAAAGACTCTGAAATGCAGTACTTGGATGCGATCTCAAAAATGACAGAATGATCTCTGTTTGTCTCCAAGGCAAACCATTCAATGTCACACTTATCCAAGTCTATGCCCCAACCAGTAACGCTGAAGAAGCTGAAGTTGAAAGGTTTTATGAAGACCTATAAGATCTTTTAGAACTAACACCCAAAAAATATGTCCTTTTCATTATAGGGGACTGGAATGCTAAAGTAGGAAGTCAAGAAACACCTGGAATAACAGGCAAATTTGGCCTTGGATTGTGGAATGAAGCAGGGCAAAGACTTGCCAAGAAAATGCACTGGTCATAGCAAACACCCTCTTCCAACAGCACAAGAGAAGACTCTACACATGGACATCACCAGATGGTCAACACTGAAATCAGATTGATTATATTCTTTGCAGCCAAAGATGGAGAAGCTCTATACAGTCACCAAAAACAAGACTGGGAGCTGACTGTGGCTCAGATCATGACCTCCTTATTGCCAAATTCAGACTTAAATTGAAGAAAGCAGGGAAAACCACTAGACCATTCAGGTATGACCTAAATAAAATCCCTTATGATTATACAGTGGAAGTGAGAAATAGATTTAAGGGCCTAGATCTGATAGATAGAGTGCCTGATGAACTATGGATGGAGGTTCATGACATTGTACAGGAGACAGGGATCAAGACCATGGAAAACAAATGCAGAAAAGCAAAATGGCTCTCTGGGGAGGCCTTACAAATAGCTGTGAAAAGAAGAGAGGCGAAAAGCAAAGGAGAAAGGGAAAGATATAAGCATCTGAATGCAGAGTTCCAAAGAATAGCAAGGAGAGATAAGAAAGACTTCTTCAGCAATCAATGCAAAGAAATAGAGGAAAAGAACAGAATGGGAAAGACTAGAGATCTCTTCAAGAAAATTAGAGATACCAAGGGAATATTTCATACAAAGATGGGCTCGATAAAGGACAGAAATGGTCTGGACCTAACAGAAGCAGAAGATATTAAGAAGAGGTGGCAAGAATACACAGAAGAACTGTACAAAAAAGATCTTCACGACCCAGATAATCATGATGATGTGATCACTAATCTAGAGCCAGACATCTTAGAATGTGAAGTCAAGTGGGCCTTAGAAAGCATCACTATGAACAAAGCTAGTGGAGGTGATGGAATTCCAGCTGAGCTGTTTCAAATCCTGAAAGATGATGCTGTGTAAGTGCTGCACTCAATATGCCAGCAAATTTGGAAAACTCAGCAGTGGCCACAGGACTGGAAAAGGTCAGTTTTCATTCCAATCCCAAAGAAAGGCAATGCCAAAGAATGCTCAAAGTACCGCACAATTGCACTCATCTCACATGCTAGTAAAGTAATGTTCAAAACTCTCCAAGCCAGACTTCAGCAATACGTGAACCGTGAACTCCCTGATGTTCAAGCTGGTTTTAGAAAAGGCAGAGGAGCCAGAGAACAAATTGCCAACATCAGCTGGATTATGGAAAAAGTAAGAGAGTTCCAGAAAAACATCTATTTCTGCTTTATTGACTATGCCAAAGCCTTTGACAGTGTGGATCAAAATAAACTGTGGAAAATTCTGAAAGAGATGGGAATACCAGACCACCTAACCTGCCTCTTGAGAAATCTGTATGCAGGTCAGGAAGCACCAGTTAGAACTGGACATGGAACAACAGATTAGTTCCAAATAGGAAAAGGAGTAGGTCAAGGCTATATATTGTCACCCTGCTTATATAACTTCTATGCAGAGTACATCATGAGAAACGCTGGATTGGAAGAAACACAAGCTTGAATCAAGACTGCCAAGAGAAATATCAATAACCTCAGATATGCAGATGACACCATCCTTATGGCTGAAAGTGAAGAGGAGCTAAAAAGCCTCTTGATGAAAGTGAAAGAGGAGAGTGAAAAAGTTGGCTTAAAGCTCAACATTCAGAAAACGAAGATCATGGCATCTGGTCCCATCACTTCATGGGAAATAGATGGGGAAACAGTGGAAACAGTGTCAGACTTTATTTTTCTGGGCTCCAAAATCACTGCAGATGGTGACTGCAGCCATGAAATTAAAAGACGCTTACTCCTTGGAAGAAAAGTTATGACCAACCTAGATATTATATTCAAAAGCAGAGACATAGATTAACAAAATTAGGAATTCAAGAAAGGATATCATCTCCTACATTAGAGCTATTAGAATTATAAGAAAATAGCTCAATTTCATGCCAATAAATTATACAACTTAGATGAAGTAGGCAAAGTCTCCAGAAAGTCACCTGTTACTGAAACTGACTCAAGAAGAATTAGAAAACCTTAGACCTATAACAAGAGATTGAATTAATAATTGAAAATTTTTCCAGAAATAAAAACCTGGCCCAAATGGCTTCATTGGTTAATCCTCCCAAATATTTTAAGAAGAAATTGTACCACCCTTTCTATAAGTAGAGGAAGGAAGCCTTCCCAACTCACTCTGTATGGGCAGTATTTTTTGATACCAAAATCAAATAAAGACATCACAAGAAAAGAAAATTTCAGATCAACATCACTTATGAATACAGACACAAAAATACACAAAAAATGTAAACAAATTTTATTTTATTTTTTTAAACAAATTTTATACCACAAAGACTTGGATTCACTTTGAAAATTAAAATGAACCAGGTTGTTGCAGGAGCCCAAAATGGAATGTAGACAATGACAAGTGAATCTAAATGTGGTACACATAACCTCACTGCAGTTGCTGAAAGAAGCTAAACCAAGTAGTTTTTAAAAGCAATGTTTGCCTGGATGCTGCAAGGCTATATACAGAAAAAAATTGTACATGAACACTTTGGTGAGCTGCTCACAGGGCTGCCAATTGTGAAACTATGTGCATTCTGGATTGAACAAATAAGTAATTAAAATTATAATTAGACCAGATTTCTCTGGAGAAACTGTTGAAGACGTTACACATAAGCAAAGGGGAACATTTCTAAGATGAACCCTGACTGTGCACTACATCAGTTAGAGGTATCAGTATTACCTCTTTTGCACACACACACACACACACACACACACAGCATACAGAAATAGATACAAGTGTATAAATGGGAACATACATTTCCAATTCTGTCTGTTGAGAGGACTTAGAAGCAAAGATTCCCTAGTAGCCATAACAACACCTGAATGCCCAGAGTTTTTTTTAATTTCTTCCCCAATAAAATGAACCAAAGCTTCTTAGAAGAGTGGTTGACTCCAGAACTGGGGCAGGTAAAATATAAGATAATTCTGGAATACCTTATGGGGTTAAAAGGTAAAGGAATCCTTGGGACAAGTGGGGAGGGAGATGCAGGCATTTTAAAGGACTCAGGAGCTAATCTGAAAGAACTCATAATGATCAAATCTGGAACAATGTGAGCAATAAAATTAACAGTGATCATATTAGACAGAGCCCAAATAATGAAAGAAATATTGATGAGACCATACAGATATAAGTGACTGAATATATAAATGCAGAGAACTCTGCCTCGGAGAATAATTCTAATCAAATGTAGAACAAGAAAGATATAAAATCACCATAGAACACCACAATGATAATTGCTACAGGCAAGATCCACTGATGATGGCAAAATTAGTGGTGAAAGTTTAAGGATAAACAGGATTTTTGTGTCACATCAACATAAGACCCTCTTAAATATGTACTAGAGAGAAAGAGTAACTATTCAGAGGAGGACCCTGGCCAGACACCACTTTAATTGTGATCAAGATTAACATTTCCCGTGTGCTGAGGATGACACATCACAAGTGCGTGATTTTTTTCTTAAAAATTCAAAACCTCAATGTACTCATGATAAAACAGCAGACAGATCCAAACTGAGGAAAATTCTACAAAATACTTAACTGGTACTCTACAAATGTATCAAGGTCACAGAAGACATTAAGATAGAGTAATGGTCACAGTTTGGAGGAAACTAAGGAGACATGGCAACTACATGAAATGTGGGATTATACTGCCACAGGAAGAAAATTTTACTGGAAAAATGGGGAAATATGTTCAAAGTCTGAAGTTTAGCAAATAGCATTGCAACAATGTTAATTTCCTGGTTTCAATAACTGTTCTGTAAGATATTAACATTAGGAGAAGTTCAGTGAAGACTAGTTGGGGATTCTCTCTACTATTCTTGTAAGTCTAAAATTATATCAAATTCAATTCCTTTTTAAAGACTAAAGTTGTCACAAGTAATTTCTTAACATACACTAGGCATGATCCAACCTATAGTGAAGTCAAGTGGGCAAATGACAAGCAGAGAAAAAAAAAGCACGTGCCTTTTCAAAACATAGAAATCAGGACTCAGCATCTAGAGACAAAGTGGTTCCAGCTTTTCCGACTGGGCCACAGAAAACCTAGAGTTAAAAGTCTGGCCACTCATACTAGTCACTTCTTCCTTCACTGTGAATTCAAAAAGCACAGGCAGGAATACTTGATAAATTAGCAAAGATCATATATGTATTCAATACATATTATTATATGTAATATAATTCACATTATATATTCTATACATAATGTATTAAACACATACATATATGGTATAAACACATATGTAATGTACATGGTTATATTAACACATATTACATGAGTAGGTAACATTACATATATTAAATATTGATTATTATGAATATAATCATATACTAATATTATACATACATATATACATATATGGAGAAGGAAATGGCAACCTACTCCAGTGTTCTCGCCTGGAAAATCCCATGGACAGATTGAGCCTGGCAGCCTATAGTTCTGTGGTGTCGTGAAAGAGTCGGACAGGACAGAGTGACTAAACAACATATATATATATTATACATATCTAATATATGACGTATATGGACTATGTATTCTCATAAGTTATATATAATATATACATATGTATATACATATATACATAATACAGGCTTCCCTTGTGGCTCAGCTGCTAAAGAATCTGCCTGCAATGCAGGAGACCTGGGTTTGATCCCTGGATTGGGAAGATCCCCTGGAGAAGGGAAAGGCTACCTACTCCAGTATTCTGGCCTAGAGAATTTCATGGACTCTATAGTCCATGGGGTCACAAAGAGTCAAACATGACTGACTTTCACTTCACATACACATAATATATATTATATGACTATATTAATATATAAATGACATGTATAAATACATGTGACTATATGTATGCAACATATATGACTTTGTTCATCAACTGAGTATCTATGTGGTACCAAATATTCAGAGAGAGAATATAGAGATTTTAAGAAAGAGGAACCAGGCCTCAGTTAAGAAAATGGGGAAGGCAGGAAAAGGCAACGATTGCAGCAGTGGGCATCCTGCTTGCTCCTGCCTGGAGGGAAACTGGTTCAAAGCTTCCCTCTGCTGCTGCAAGGATGCTGACCACTGGATCAGGCCAGACTAACAACCTCCAGCTGCCTAAGTTCCAGGTGCACTTCCGACAGAAAGATGATAAGAATGTTATGTTGTCTCTCTGGAGAGAACTGACTTGGTAGGGGAATGGGCTCACAGGAGCAGCACTCTGGGTTCCCTCAAGAGCAAAGCTGGACTCTGATGGTCTTGCACTGCTTCTCCAAGGAACCACTGAGGGGCCAAGCAGCAAAGTACTGGGGAACAGGCCCTGGTGGGCCAGGAAAATGGAACCAATTTTTTAAGCCAAGTGGAGCAAAACAAACAGGGAAAACCAAGACAAAACATCTCATTGAGATGGCTACTCCAACCAACTAAAAGAAGACCACTGGGCCTGGGGAGCTCTACACCTTCCAGAAGCTCCTCCACTGTGAATTAGAGCTGGAAGCTGGCAGAATAGAAGGCTGAGGGGTTCTGCAGACTGAGATGGTTTCAGTCTTACCCTTCCAAGACGTTGTTAATCCACTGGATTGCAGCTCTCTTCTCTAGGTCAAGGTCTTCAGCAGTGACTGGATAACCTATCTGGAGGGGTGGGGGAAGGATCAGTGGGCCATTTCGCCTGGTGGGTAGCAGCAGAGGAATCTTGCGTTTGCAGGGCCTGGAACTGTCGGATGACTGTGACCAATTTAAGTTTTGTTTCTTCCTTAAGTGGCCATCTGCAATTTTTTCATCCTCGATCTTCCTCTGAGGTTCCATTGAGGCTGAAGGGTTAGGCCGATGGCCTTTCTCTCTGGTTTTCTCTGAGAGCTTATGAAGATGCAATGACTCTGGGCCCAGGAGTCCAGCTGCGCCTGGACCACTCCTCTGGAGCTGTGGGAAACCTCTTGTGGAGCTGTATGAACTGGTGATGGCATTTCGTTTGCTGTGTGAACTCAAAAAGTAGGTCTGGGATTTCCTAATCAGGATATCTTCCGAGCTCTTGGAACAGAGAACCAGAGGTCCAGGCCTGGGCACAAAGGAAGAGAGGACCCCATTGATCATGAGGCGTCTAAACGCGGACTGTGCATTCCCACCTGGATTCGAGCCCCTTCTCTGTTTATCCTGACTCTCCTGGGCTGAGTGCCCTTTCTTTTGCTTTGCTAGCCCCTTTCTGCTTTCAGCCAAGCCTGTCAGGTCCTTCTCTTCCTTTCCTCTCAGTTGACCACTCTCTTCTAGGGCCCTCTCCAGAATCTCCTTTACACAAAGGTTTGGGAGGTGAACAGAAAATGAAGACCATGTACAGATGACTGTCTGCTTCAGAGGCAAACGGAGCGTCAGTTTGCCCTTTGCGGATGCCATCCTCAGGATTACTGAGGTGTAGAACATGTTGGAACTGCAAGCAAACGGCAATGGCTTCTGATGGCCACTCCGGGGCACAGAGGGAAAAAAAAAACAAAATAAACACCGGGCTTGCTGGATTGAATATTGCCGCCGATGGACTAGGACAAACCCGCGACGGTACAGACGACGACGGGGTGAAGCCATGAGACCCTCAAAGGACAGCCTGCGAGCCAGGTCCAGAGTTGGGGCCCCCGAGTGAACCCGGCAAGCTGGGGGAACACGGCTGGTGTTGTGCGCGGGCCGGAGGCACTCAGGGCTCTCTGGCTGGTCCTCGCCCCGCAGAGCAGGTGACGATGGGCGAGGGCGAGGCCGGCTAAGGTAACCGCCCATGAGGCGCAATTCTGCACTGTCGGGACCCTCAAATGGAGTCTAGTGGCTCAGAGAGATTTCCGTTAGCTGCCTAAGGGGTGCCAGGCAAAGCGCTTACTGTTGGGTGGCGCCTGTGACGCGTCGTTGGAACGCGTGAGCGAAGAAAGGAGACGCTAGGCCTGCACGAGGGAGGGGTAAGCGCACCCGGGTGCTTCCTGCCAGATGCGGCGTAGGTGTCGGCGGGGCGCAGGTGTCTCGCGGCGCCGGTGTCAGCGCGGCGCAGGTGTCTCCGGGGCGCCGGTGTCGGAGGGGCGCAGGTGTTGGCGCCTGGAGTACCGGCTCCCTGGGCGCAGCCGCACTTCCCGCAACCAGGCTCCAGCTCCGTCACGGGAAGGTGACTGGCAGTGTTCCCCAAACCTAATGGCTCCGGCCTCAGCAGCGCCCACTCTATGCTGCATCTCCGGGGTCAGCACCGAATACCCCAGGGGAAAGCCGTTCTGACCCCGTGCCACCGAGATCCTGGGGACATAGCCACCCAGGTGTCCAAGACTGCAGGAGGGAACCAGCTGGACGCGGGAAGCCAGAGTGGATGCGCCCCATCCTGTTTCCTTTCCAATGAATCTTACTTTTCTGATACCCCACCCCCTCCTCCTCCCCTGGAAAGTAAGATTTCCAAAACAGTTTACAATGACCAGAAGTAGAGAACTGGTATCTTTTTAGACAGCTCTATATCCAGGAGCAGTGTTATCTGGGACTTAAACTTGAATTTTGAAGGTCGTACTTTGCCATGACCCTAATCTTTGCTTTCTGCCCCTCAACAGATGCTGTAGGGCTTTGTGTCATTCCTTTTCAGTAAGTCTGTGTCTATGGATGGGAGAAGGGACCTGGCAATTCAAATTAGAACTCAGAATTTGGCTCTCTATAAGTATTCTGACTGCAGTTAGTATTAGTTGAAAGGTGAATACATTAGAATACTCAGGCTATTCAAAAATCTTTGATGTTTTCATAGCTACACTCACTTTGATTTGGTTTTTTTTTGTCTTATTTTGAAATCATTTTGCCTTGTTTTGGATTATCATCACTTAGTGAATGATGCTTGACATTTTACTAGACCAGGTAGTTTTTCAAAGGAGTTATTCCAGTCAGTGCTGTGCTCAGCAAGCAGAGAAGGGAAGTATGATTTTGTGTAACCAGCATCCAAAGGGCTATACTTTAACTAAATATTCTAGTGGGTTATAAAATTCAGGAGTTTGACTTTCATCTTTATGCAAAAAAAAATTAACAATATTGACAACCTCCCAATGTTTTTTATCTGTCTGCTGGGCTTCAAAGTCCTTTTAAAAATGAAATAAGAGAAAAATTCATGATGGGTGGATATACTACCACAATATGAATGGAATTATTCCAGGTATTTGAAGGTAATCCATTCCTCAGTTAAAGAAATAAATCTTAATAATAGACACATTAAAATTTGTTATCCAATAAAAATTTTCTAAAGGAATTTTTCAACCATTAATTTTTTTAACTTTGTATTTTGTATTGGGGTGTAGCCTATTAACAAGGTTGTGATGGTTTCAGATGAATAGCTAAGGGACTCAGCCATACATATATATTCTCCCCAAACTCCCCTCCCATTCAGACTGCCACATAACATTGAGCAGAGGGTTTCATATGCTATACACTAGCTCTTTGTTGGTTATCCATTTTAAATATAGCAGTGTGTAATGTTCATCCCAGTCTCTCTTGTTATCCCTTCCTCCCAGCAACCATAAATTCGTTCTCTAAGTCTGTGAGTATCTTTCTGTTTTGTAAGTTCATCTGTATCATGTCATTTTAGATTTTGCATATAAGGGAAGTCATACAATATTTCTCCTTCTTTGACTTACTTCACTCACTTCAGTATGATATGCTCCAGGTCCATTCACATTGCTGCAAATGGATTATTTCATTCTCTACAATGTCTGAGCAATATTCCATTATGTGTATGTACAATGGAATCTTTATCCATTCCTTTATCCATTCCTCTGTCAATGGACATTTAGGTTGCTTCCATGTCTTGGCTATTGTAAACAGTGCTGCAATGAACATTGGGATGTATGCATCCTTTTGGATCATGCTTTTTCTCTGGATATATGTCCAAGAGTGGGATTTCAGGGTCATATGGTAGCTCTACTTTTAGCTTTATGAGGAACCTCCATACTGTTCTCCATAGTGGCTGTATCAATTTACATTCCCACCAACAGCACAGGAGAGTTACCTTCTCTCCAGCATTTATTCTTTGTGAGTTTTTTGCTGATAACCATTCTGGCTTGTATGAGGTGATATTTCACTGTAGTCTTGACTTTCATTCCTCTAATACTTAGAGATGTTGAACATCTTTTCATGTGTCTGTTGGTCTTCTGTATGTCTTCTTTGGAGGAAATATCTATTTAGGTCTTATGCCCATTTTGTGAGTGGGTTTTTTTTTTTTCATTTTATTTGTTTATTTTTTTGTTTGTTTGTTTGTTTTTACTTTACAATATTGTATTGGTTTGTTTTGATGCCATTATGCATTATGAGCTGTTTGTAAACTTTGGAGACTAATCCCTTATCAGTCACATCATTTGCAAATATTTTCTCCCAATCTCTAGGTGGTCTTTTCATTTTGTTTATTGTTTCTTTTGCTGTGCAACAACTTTTAAGTTTAAGTAGGTCCCATTTGTTTATTTTTGTTTTATTCTCCAGTATTCTGGGAGACAGATCGAAAAAATGATGCTGTGATTTATGTCAGAGAGTGTTCTGCCCATATTTTTCTTGAGGAAATTTATAGTATCTGGTCTCACATTTAGGTCTTTAATCCATTTTGAGCTTATTTGTGTGTTTGGAGTTAAAGAATGATCTAATTTCATTTTTTACATGTAGCTGTCCAGTTTTCCCAGCACCATTTGTTGAAGAGACTATCTTTCCAACATTGTGTAGTCTTGCCACCTTTGTCATTGGTGTCACAGATTAATTTGCTATAGGTGCATGGGCTTATTTCAAAGTTTTTTATCCTGCAACATTGATCTATATTTCTATTTTTGTGCCAATACCATGCTGTTTTGATTACTGTAGCTTTGTAGTATAGTCTGAAGCCAAGATGGCTGATTCCTTGAGCTCTATTTATTGCTTTGGCTATTCAGGGTCTTTTGTGTCTCCATACAAATTTTGAGATTTTTGTTCTAGTTCTGTGAAAAATGTCATTATAATTTGACAGGGATTGCATTGAATCTCTAGACTGCCTTGGGTAGTATAGTCATTTTGACAATACTGATTCTTCCAATCTGTGAACATGGTATATCTTTCCATTTGTTTATGTCTTCTTTGGTTTCTCTCATCAGCATCTTCTAGTTTTTGGAGTACAGGTCTTTTGTCTCCTGGGGTAGATTTATTCCTAGGTATTTTACTCTTTCTGATGCAATTGTAAATGGAATTTCTTCTTGAATTTCTCTTTCTGTTCTTTCATTGTTAGTGTATGGAAATGCAACAGATTTCTCAGTATTAATTTTGTAATCTGTGACTTTACCAAATTCTTTAATGAGTTCCAGCAGTTTTCTGGTAGCATCTTTCAGATCTTCTATGTATATGTACATGTTATATGTACATGTACATGTTATAAGCAAACATTGACAGTTTAACTTCTTTTCCAATTTGGAGTCCCTTTACTTCTTTTCCTTCTCTGGTTTCTGTAGTTAGGACTTCCAAAACTACATTGAATAAAAGTAACAAGAGTAGATATCTTTGTCTTGTTCCTGATATTAAAGGGAACACTTTCAGCTTTTCACTGTTGATTATGATGCTATCTATAGGTTTGTCATTATTGTTGTTCAGTCACACTAAGTTGTGTCTGACTATTTGTGACCCCATGGACTCCAGCACACCTGGCTTCCCTGTCCTTCACCATCTCATGGACTTTGCTCAAACTCATGTCCATTGAGTTGGTGATACCATCTGACCATCTAATCCTCTGTTGCCCCCTTCTTCTCCTGCCCTCATTCTTTCTCAGCATCAGGGTCTTTTCCAGTGAGTCAGCTCTTTGCATCAGGTGGCCTGATTAGAACTTCAACTTGGAGCTGAAGTTTCAGCATTTAGGATTGAATAGTTTGATCTCCTTGCAGTTCAAGGGACTCTCAAGAGTTTTCTCCAGCATCACAATTCAAAAGCATCAATTCTTTGGTGCTCAGCCTTCTTTATGGTCCAGCGCTCATATCCATACATGACTACTGGAAAAACCATAGCTTTGACTATATAGACTTTTGTCAGCAAAATGATGGCTCTGCTTTTAAATACACTGTCCAAGTCTGTCATAGCTCTTCTTCAAAGGATCAAGTGTCATTTAATTTCATGGCTGCAGTCGCCATCCACAGTGATATTGGAGCCCAAGAAAATAAAGCCTGTCACTGTTTCCGCTGTTTCCCCATCTATTTGCCTTGAAGTGATGGGACCGGCTGCCATTATCTTAGTCTTTTGAATGTTGAGTTTTAAACCACTTTTTCATTCACCTCTTTCATCCACATCAAGAGGCTCTTTAGTTCCTCTTTGCTTTCCACCATTAGGTGGTATCATCTGCATATATGAGTCTGTTGATATTTCTCCCAATAACCTTAATTCTAGCTTGTACTTCATCCAGCCCAGCATTTCACATGACATACTCTGTATGTAAGTTAAATAAGCAGGATGACAATATACAGCCTTGACATACTCCTCTTCCAATTTTGAACCAGTCTGTTGTTCCATGTCCAGTTCTAACTGTTGCTTCTTGACCTGCATACAGATTTCTCAGGAGGCAGGTAAGGTGGTCTGGTATTCCTATCTCTTTAAGAATTTTCCATTAAGACAAAGTGATCCCCTTCCTCCCCACAAACTGATTGAAAATTCATCTGAAATGGAACAACTTCTACAAAACAACTTTTGAATGCTAGTAGAAGACCCTGAACATCCAAAAAGGCAATCCAATCTGCTTACAATGAGGTAGGGCAAAAGATCAAGATTAAAAAGTGGACATGACTTCAGAATGAGGACTGTGACCCAGGGAGGGAGTCGTGAAGGAGGAAAAGTTTCCACACACTCGGAAACCTCCTCACAGGCCTGGCCAGGTGGAGCTTTGGAACCTCAGAGGGGAGTGCAATGATAGGTACTCAGAAGGCAAAACAGAGAACACACTATGGTGTTCTTTGCCAAGAAACACTTCCCAGCCAAGAACTGGCTAGCATACCTCCATCCACAGCAGGTTGTGGGGACTGGGTTTTGAGGCTTAGGCATAGGTTCAGACCACAGGGAGAGGAACCGGGTTGGCTGCTATGAGGATAATATGGGGGAGGTGGGGAGGGGTGGGCAGTGAAACAGCTGAAGGAGTAAAGGGCGGCATCCCAGAGTAGCAAGAGGTCTTATCACCTGGGATATACTAATTCTCCACATTCACTGTGCCTACTGGTAGTCTACAAAACCTGAAAAACTGGTTGGACTCCCAGCAGGCAGAATTAGCCTCAACTACAGTTTACAATCCCAGAAGAGGAAACAAGCCACAGCTATTGCCAAACCCAGAGAAAGTGCCTGAAGCAGTAGACAAAATGCAACAGATGCAGTCAGGACCCCAGAGATGACAACTACCTCCAGGCTGTGAGCAGACACAGGTTACTGCCCATATCTTGCTTGGAGTCTAAGCAGCTTCACTCTTCCTAGGGACCCACAACTGGAGCCAATTCCTCTGGGAGAGCACACAACCTGCTCAGGCTGTAACAACAGCTGGCAGGTCTTTACTTGGTGCAGGCATTCTCCAGAATGTCCCAACTGTGGCAGTAATACCCCTTTCTCTACCCCTCTCTTTACCCAGCCCAACTGAGAAAGTGAGCCCTAATAAGCCTCTGCCTTTGCCAGCTCATGACTTGGCAGAGCACAATCACCAGAGGGTGATATATAAGCAGCTACTACTAAGTCACTTCAGTCGTGTCCGACTCTGTGCGACCCCATAGATGACAGCCCTCCAGGCTCCCCCGTCCCTGGGATTCTCCAGGCAAAAACACTGGAGTGGGTTGCCATGTCCTTCTCCAATGCATGAAAGTGAAAAGTGAAAGTGAAGTCACTCAGTCATGTCCAACTCTTAGCTACCCCATAGACTGCAGCCTACCAGGCTCCTCCATCCATGGGATTTTCCAGGCAAGAGTACTGGAGTGGGGTGCCATTGCCTTCTCCTATATAAGCAGAGCAGGGCCCCAAACCAAAGCAGAACACCAGGGGCTGTGTGACCAAAGAATGGAAAGGGAATGGGCTCCAGCAGTCACAGGTGCATTGAATTAAATAGCTACATTTAGCCTGAGACTATAGACATAGGGGCCGGAGAAGGCCCCTATGTTTGTTAAAGAATAAACAATCATCAATGACAACAAAATAACAGATTAAAAATACATTAGAAGGAACCAATATCAGAGTAACTGAGGCAGAAGAATGGACAAGCGAGCAGCAACATAGAATGGTGGAAATAACAGAAGCAGAGCAGAATTTTTAAAAAGAATTTTAAAAAATGAGAAAAGTCTCAGAGACCTCTGAGACAACATTAAGCATAACATGAGACTCATAGATGTCCCAGCAGAAAACAAAGGAAAGGGTATGAGGAAATATTTGAGTAGATTATAGTTTAAAAAAAAAAAATTCCCCAACATTGGAAAGGAAAAGCCACCCAAGTTCAGGAAGCCCAGAAAGTGCCATATAGGATAAACCCAAGGAGAAATACACCAAGGCACATATTAAACAAACTAAAAAGTTAAATGCAATTAACAAATATTAAAACAAGTAGTACAGCAACAAATAGCATATAAGAGGATCCCAATAAGGTCAACAGCTGAACTTTCAACAGGAAATCTACAGGCCAGAATGGAGGAATGGAATATACTTAAAGTGATAAAAAAGAAACAACCTAGAAATAACCTAGATTACTCCATCCAGCAAGGATCCCATATACATTCAAAAGAGAAATCAAGAGCTTTACAGACAAGAAAAAATTGAGAAAATTCAACACCACCAAACCAGCTTTACAACAAATGCCAAATAAATTTCTCTACAAGAAAACAGAAGCAAGAAAAAGGCCTACAAAACAATAAATGGTAACAGGATTATACACATCAGTAATTACCTTCAGTTCAATTCAGTTCAGTCACTCAGTCGTGTCCAACTCTTTGCAACCCCATGAATTGCAGCACGCTAGGCCTCCCTGTCCATCACCAACTCCTGGAGTTCACTCAGACTCACGTCCATTGAGTCAGCGATACCATCCAGCCATCTCATCCTCTGTCGTCCCCTTCTCCTCCTGCCCCCAATCCCTCCCAGCATCAAAGTCTTTTCCAATGAGTCAACTCTTTGCATGAGGTGACCAAAGTACTGGAGTTTCAGCTTCACCATCATTCCTTCCAAAGAAATCCCAGGGCTGATCTCTTTCAGAACGGACTGGTTGGATCTCCTTGCAGTCCAAGGGACTCTCAAGAGTCTTCTCCAACACCACAGTTCAAAAGCATCAATTCTTCAGCGCTCAGCCTTCTTCACAGTCCAACTCTCACATCCATACATGACCACAGGAAAAACCATAGCCTTGACGAGATGGACCTTAGTCGGCAAGGAATGTCTCTGCTTTTGAATATACTATCTAGGTTAGTAAATGGATTGAATGCTCCAGCCAAGACACAGATTGGCTGAATGGATACAAAAACAAGATCTTTATATAAGGATCTTATACAAATTGTCTACAAAAAACCCACCTCAGACCTGTGGAGACACACACTGAAAGTGAGGAGCTAGAAAAAGATATTCCATGCAAACAGAAATCAAAAGAAAGAATAATAGCAGTACTCATATCAGAAGAAACAGACTTTAAAATTAAGGCAATTACAAGATACAAGGAAAGAAACTACATGGAAGAACTATACAAAAAAAAGATCTTCACGACCAAGATAATCACGATGGTGTGATCACTCATCTAGAGCCAGACATCCTAGAATATGAAGTCAAATGGGCCTTAGAAAGCATCACTATGAACAAAGCTAGTGGAGGTGATGGAATTCCAGTTGAAGTGTTTCAAATCCTGAAAGACGATGTTGTGAAAGTGGTGCACTCAATATGCCAGCAAATTTGGAAAACTCAGCAGTGGCCACAAGACTGGAAAAGGTCCGTTTTCATTCCAATCCCAAAGAAAGGCAATGCCAAAGAAAGCTCAAACTACTACACAATTGCACTCATCTCACATGCTAGTAAAGTCATGCTCAAAATTCTCCAAACCAGGCTTCAGCAATACGTGAACCGTGAACTTCCAGATGTTCAAGCTGGTTTTAGAAAAGGCAGAGGAACCAGAGATCAAATTGCCAACATCCACTGAATTATGGGAAAAGCAAGAGAGTTCCAGAAAAACATCTATTTCTGCTTTATTGACTATGCCAAAGCCTTTGACAGTGGATCACAATAAACTGTGGAAAATTCTGAAAGAGATGGAAATACCAGACCACCTGACCAGCCTCTTGAGAAATCTGTATGCAGGTCAGGAAGCAACAGTTAGAACTGGACATGGAACAACAGACTAGTTCCAAATGGGAAAAGGAGTACGTCAAGGCTGTATATTGTCACCCTGCTTATTTAACTTATATGCAGAGTACATCATGAGAAACGCTGGACTGGAAGAAACACAAGCTGGAATCAAGACTGCCAAGAGAAATATCAATAACCTCAGATATGCAGATGACACCACCCTTATGGCAGAAAGTGAAGAGGAACTAAAAAGCCTCTTGATGAAAGTGAAAGAGGAGAGCGAAAAAGTTGGCTTAAAGCTCAACATTCAGTAAACGAAGATCATGGCATCTGGTCCCATCACTTCATGGGAAATAGATGGGGAAACAGTGGAAACAGTGTCAGACTTTATTTTGGGGGGCTCCAAAATCACTTCAGATGGTGACTGCAGCCATGAAATTAAAAGACACTTACTCCTTGGAAGAAAAGTTATGAGAAACCTAGATAACATATTCAAAAGCAGAGACATTACTTTGCTGACCAAGGCCTGTCTAGTCAAGGCTATGGTTTTCCCACTGGTCATGTATGGATGTGAGAGTTGGACTGTGAAGAAGGCTGAGCACCAAAGAATTGACGCTTTTGAACTGTGGTGTTGGAGAAGACTCTTGAGAGTCCCTTGGACTGCAAGGAGATCCAACCAGTCCATTCTGAAGGAGATCAGCCCTGGGATTTCTTTGGAAGGAATGATGCTAAAGCCGAAACTCCAGTACTTTGGTCACCTCATGCGAAGAGTTGACTCATTGGAAAAGACTTTGATGCTGGGAGGGATTGAGGGCAGGAGGAGAAGGGGACGACAGAGGATGAGATGGCTGGATGGCATTGCTGACTTGATGGACGTGAGTCTGAGTCAACTCTGGGAGTTGGTGATGGACAGGGAGGCCTGGCATGCTGCGATTCACGGGGTCGCAAAGAGTCGTACACGACTGAGAGACTGAACAGAACTGAATGAAAGAAATCAAGGATGACATAAACAGATGGAGTGATATTCCATGTTCCTGGGTAGGAAGAATCAATTTTGTGAAAGTGACTATGCCACCGAAAGCAATCTACAGATTCAATGCAATCCCTATCAAATTACCATGGACACTTTTCACAAAACTAGAACAAAAAATTTCACAATTCATATGGAAACACAAAAGACCCTGAATAGACAAAATGGAGCTGGCAGAATCAACCTTCCTTACTTTAGACTATACTACAGTCCTACAATTATCAAGACAGTATGGTACTGGCACAAAAGCAGAAATATAAACCAATGGAACAAGATAGAAAGCCCAGAAATAAACCCATGCACCTATAGGTACCTTATTTTTTACAAAGGAGGCAAGAATATACAATGGGGCAAAGATAGCCTCTTCAATAAATTGTGCTGGGAAAACTGGACAGCTACATGTAAAAGAATGAAATTAGAACACTTCTATTCTATAGTATAGAATACTATACACAAAGATAAACTCAACATGGATTAAAGACCTACAGGTAAGACCAGAAACTATAAAACTCTTAGAGGAAAACATTGGCAGAACACTCAAAGACATAAATCAAAGCAAGAGTAATGGAAATAAAAACAGAAGTAAACAAGCAGGACCTGATTAAACTTATAATCTTTTGCACAACAAAGGAAACTCTAATCAAGGTGAAAAGACAACCCTCAGAATGGAAGAAAATAATAGCAAATGAAACAACTGACAAAGGATTAATTTCCAAAATATACAAACAACTCATACAACTCAATACCAGAAAAACAAGCCAGTCAAAAAGTGGGGAAAGACCTAAACAGACATTTATCCAAAGACATACAGATGGCTAACAAACACATGAAAAGATGCTCAACGTAGCTCATTATTAGAGAAATGCACATCAAAACTACAGTGAGATATCACCTCACACCAGTCAGAATGGCATTCATCAAAAAGTCTACAAACAGTAAATGCTGGAAAGGCTGTGGAGAAAAGGGAATGCTCTTGCACTGTTGGTGAGAATGTAAATTGATACAGCCACTATGGAAGATGGTATGGAGATTTCTTTAAAAAAAAACTAGGAATAAAATCACAATTTGACCCAGGAATCCCACTCCTAGGCATATACCCTGAGGAAACCAAAACTGAAAGAGACTCATGTATCCCATTGTTCATTGCAGCACTATTTACAGTAGCTAGAACATGGAAGCAACCTAGATGTCCATCGACAATGAATGGACAAAGCAGTTGTGGTACATATATACAATGGAATATTTCTCAGCCATAAAAATGAATGCATTTAAGTCAGTTCTAATGAAGTGAATGAACCTAGAACCTACTATACAGAGTGAAGTGAGTCAGAAAGGGAAGGATAAATACCATAATCTAATGCATATATGCAGAATGTAGAAAAATGTTACTGAAGAATTCATTTACAGGGCAATGATGGAGAAACAGACATAGAGAATAGACATATGGACATGGGGAGAGGGGAGGAGAGGGTGAGAGGTATGGAAAGAGTAATGTGGAAGCTTGCATTACCATATGTAAAATAGATAGCCATCGGGAATCTGCTGTATGGCTCAGGAAACTCAAACAAGGGCTCTGTATCAACCTAGAGGGGTGGGATGGGGAGGGAAATGGGTGAGAGTTTTTAAAGGGAGGGGATATATGTATACCAATGGCTGATTCATGCTGAGTTTTGGCAGAAAACACAAAATCTGCCAAGCAATTATCCTTCAATAAAAAATAAATAAATTTTTTAAAGAACCTTATGCAAGCTTCCTGACAGGAGAGACTGGCTGTGAAGGAAACTGTGTCTTGCTCAGGTGGCCAGGGTCATGCTTGCTGCTACTGCTAAGTCGCTTCAGTTATGTCCGACTCTGTGCGACCCTATCGACGGAAGCCCACCAGGCTACCCCGTCCCTGGGATTCTCCAGGCAAGAACCCTGGAGTGGGTTGCCATTTCCTTCTCCAATGTATGAAAGTGAAAAGTGAAAGTGAAGTCGCTCAGTCATGTCCGACTCTTTGCGACCCCATGGACTGCAGCCCACCAGAATCCTCCACCAATGGGATTTTCTAGGCAAGAGTACTGGAGTGGGGTGCACGCTTAGTAAATCTTTAATACAATTTTCTGTTGATGGATGGGGCTGTGCTTCTTCCCTATAGTTTGGCCTTGAGCAGCTCAGGCCTGGGGTCTGCAATCTCTATGGGACAGTGAATGGCTACCTCCTCAAAGAGGACTGATGCCAACAAGTCATGTTCCTCATTGACTGTTGCTGCCAGTGACCTGACTCCGTGGCAGGCCACTATCAACCCAAGCCTCCACAGGAGACTTCCAAGCACTCACAGGAATGTCTGGCTCAGCCTCTTTTGGGGTCACTTCTTTCACTGGGGCCCTAGTGCACCCAAGGTTTTATTGATCCCTTCCAAAAGTCTGTTTCCCCTAGTCCTGTGGAAGTTCTGTAATCAAATCCTGCTGATCTTCAAACCTGGGGATTGAAGTCCCTTTACCAGATCCCCAGATAGGGAAGTCTGATGAGGAGACTAGAACCTTCACAGCAGAGTGAAAACTTCTTTGGTATAATTGTTCTCCAGTTTGTGGGGTCACCCACTCATCACCTCTATGGTCGAGCTCCAGGCTCTATGGTAGGGCTAATGGTGACCTCTTCAAAGAGAACTTATGCCAGCATGCTGTGCCTTCTAAGACTGATGCTGCCAGTGCCCCTCTCCCCGTGGCAGGTCACTGCTGACCCATGTCTCCACAGGAGACACTCAAACACTCACAGGCAAATCAGGCTCAGTCTCTAGTGGGAGTCACTCTTACTTTCCCTGGGTCCTGGTGCACACAAGTTGTTTTGTTTTGTTTTTGCCTTCCAAGAGTCTCTGGTGGGTATGGTGTTTGATTTTAACATGATTGCACCCCTATTGCAGCTTCTTCTTTGGACATGGGGTATCTTTTTCTTGGTAGGTTCTACCATCCTCCTGTCGATGGTTGTTCAGCAGCTAGTAGCAATTTTGGTGTTCTTGCAGAAGAAGATGAGCTCATGTACCTCTACTCTGCCAGTGCAGCCTTGTTTAACTCATTCAATTTCTACATAGAAGATCATGTAGTTTGTGAATAAAGAGAGATTTATTTCTTTTCCAACCTGGATGACTTTCACTTCTTTATCCTGAGCTATTATGCTGGCAGAAACCATGCATGTAATATTGAATATAAGCTGTATAATCAGACATCCTTGCCTGGTGATCCTAGGGAACAGCATTTTGTCTTTCACTGTCAACTATGATGAGCAGTAACATCAGAGACTGCACATAACAGGAAAAACAGCATTCAAAGGCAAGTCACTTAACAAACACAAAAAGCAAAGACAACAAGCTCTGGAGGAATCAAAATTCAGAATTGCTACAATATATTATCTAGAATGTCCTATATGCAGAAAAAAAAACTGTAAGACATACAAATAAATAGGAAAGTGTAATTACACACAGGAAAAAAGATAAGCAATAAAAACTACCTTTGGAAGCCCCAGGTGTTGATTTAGCAAATGGACTTCAAAAAAAACTGGTATAAATACCTTGAAAGAACTAGAGAAAACCATGTTTAAACAAAGAAAATTATGATAAAAATGATCTATCTAATGGAGACTAACAATAAAGAGATAGAAATGATAAAACAGAAAAGAACCAAATGGAAGTCCTGGAGTTGTAAAACAAAAATTTTCCAGAGGGGCTCAACAATAGATTTGAGCAGGCAGGGAAAAGAATTGGTGCATTTGAAGATGAACCAATAGAGATTATCCAATCTGAAAAAAAACTTTAATGCAGAAAAATGAATAGAGCCTAGGAGTTTTGCGGGACACAGAAAAGCACAATCAACATAGGTATAATGGGAATGCAAGAAGAGAAGCAAAACTGACAGCAAAAAAAAAAAAAAGAAGTGATATTGGCCCCATACTTTCCAAATCTGATGGGAAAACTGTCCATACATCTAATGAATTCCAAATTGAATATATTCAAAGTCATCTACACTTATATCCATTGTAGTCAAACTGCTCAATGTTGAAGACAGTGAGAAAGTTTTGAAAGCAACGAGATAAAATTGGCTTATGTACAGGGTAACATCAGTGAGAACAATAGCTGACTTATCAGAAGAAAATGGAAGACACATGTATAATAATTTACCCATGTGATAAAAGGAAAAAAACTGGAGAAGGAAATGGCAACCTACACCAATATTCTTGCCTGGGAAACCCCAAGGACAGAGGAGCCTGGCAGGCTACAGTCTAGGGTTGCAAAAGAGTTGGACAAGACTTAATGACTAAACAAGAAGAGAGTCTCTATCTTAAAACATCTCATTTTAAAAAAAAATTTTACAGGCTGGGAGACAAGAGAACAAACATAAGATTGCCATGGGGAAAGATTGGAAGAAGGGACAGTTAGGGAGTTTGGGGTTGACATGTACATGCTGCTATATTTAAAATGGATAACCAACAAGGTCTTACTGTATAGCACAGAGAACTCTGCTCAATGTTATGTAGCAGACTGGATGGATGGGAGTTTGGGGGAGAATGAATGCATGTATATGTATGGCTGAGTCCCTTTGCTGTCCACCTGAAATTATCACATTGTTAATTATCTCTACTCCAATAAAAAATAAAAAGTTGAAAAAGAAAAAAAGCTCTCAACTAAGAATCCTATATCCAACAAAGCTATCGTTTAAAAACTGAAAGTAAGAGATAAGATGGCAGAGGAGTGGGTGAACGAGGAGTAGGAGTCCATCTCTCTCCACAGATGCATCAGGAATATATCTTCAAGTGTAGAGAATCTCACAGAACACCAGGTGAGAGCTGGAAGAAGTCTCTGACAACTGGAAATGAATATATAGGTCCATGTAATGGTAAGATAAAGGAAGGAAGGAAAAAAGAGGAAGAGTGAGCAGGACTGGACCTGCACCCAGGGAGTTGGGGAACGGAACTGGGAGTGAGTTCCCCAATTGTCCCCAAATCGGGGCAATTGTTTGGGATAGAGGGGAAGCATTTGAGCCCTTGGAGAGTGCAGCAGCTCATCTGGGACAGTCTGAATGGAGTGACAACCCACACAAACAATCCTTTCCACAGCCCTACATACCCCAGACAGGGACATAAGTACCCTGGAATGTGTGGTGGCTGGGAGCTGGAACTTAGGGGCTGGAGAGCAGTCCCAGGGAGAGGTCTGCTGTTGACTGCAGGGAGACAGTCCAAAGGGACATGAGGGAAGAGATCGCAGAGGGGAATACGTTTGGAGGAAAGCTGGGAAGCCATGCAGATAAGGCAGTATTGCTGAATCATGTGCAGGGGATGGAGCCATCACTGTAGCTTCTCTCTCAGATGCCAGTGCCAAGAGCTGACCAACAGAGGAAGATCCCAGAGAGGGTGGCCCTTTGAGTGCCTCACATGCCAAGGAACAGAGAAGGCCCCCAATCAGGGAGAACTTTGAATGCCAGCTGCAAAGGCGAGAAAAATACTCTAATAGTCTGTGCTCCTGTGCCTGAGGCTGCTGGCATTCCTGCACACTTGGGGCCCTCAGGTCCCTGTGATCTAAGCAGCTGTGCCACCTCCATGCTTGATCCGCACTGCAGCAGAGCTACCAGAGGCTAGGAAAAAACCCTAACAGCCCCGTATCTCTTAAGCCCATGCTGCCAGCCCCCCTGTGTACTTGGCACTCAGGGTCCCTAAGATCCAAGCAGGGACCTTAACAGTCTTTGGACTGTTTTTGTTTTCTGTGTGTGTGTGTGTGTGTGTGTGTGTTCCTTTGCTTTTATTATTGTTTGTCTGGCTTTGTGTTTACCATCTGTATTTGCCATCTCCACAGCCTGTCCTCAATGGGGGCAAACCCAAGTCCTCCAGGAGCAAACTCCTGTGGATAACCCACATGCTGAGGTGGGGAAAAAATACAACGGAACTCCAGGGGCAGTGTGGCTAAGGAAGAAAACTGAAAGCTTTTCCACCCATTGTACAGGTTGAAAATTAAATCCACACGATCAACTTGTTAGACTCTGTGCCTATGGAATATAAAAAAGGGCAATGAGTGTTCCTACAAAAGAAAACACCCTGGCTCTGGCAGATGAGGAGGCAAGAACACGAAAGAGTAGGGGCAGATTAGAGTCTGAACTGTCCCCACAGCAGGTCCAGAAACCGGCATAGTATTGGAAGGCATCCAAGGGAGGTGGAGGTGACTGTGACTTACAGCAAGGAAAAGGACACTGACAGCGGAGATCTGAGGAAAACATTTGTTATTATTCTTGTATTTTGATTCATTCTATAGTTGTTTCTGGATTTTTTTCTTTTTTTCTCTGTGGCTGTGGTTGTTTTATTATCATTATCTCTATTTAAGCTCTTGAGAATTTTTTTTAATCACAATTTCTACTTACATTATTATTTCTACCTCTATGTTAGCTTTTTGCAGTTCTGTGGATTTTTTTTAAACCTTTTTCCTTTTTTAATGTTTTTGTTTGATTTTCTCATCATTCTTTTCCTGCTGTAGTTATAATTAAATATATGTAAATCTTTTTATAGATTTCTATTTAGCTTTGCTTTTCTATTTTTTCTTTTCTTCCTTCTATTTCATCATGTTTGTTGGTTTATTTTCTTCACTTTATTCACCAGTTTGCACTCTGCTTTGATCTTGTATTCTGGTTTATATTTTAAATAGTTTTGTTTTTAACCAGTCGATAAAATTTTTGGATTCTTTTGCTTGCCAAGTCACTCTCCTGTATTTTGTTGTCTTTGGACTGTTTTCATTTTCTGTGTGTGTGTGTGTGTGTCCCTTTGTTTTTGTTATTGTTTGTCTGGTTTTGTGTTTACCATTTGTATTTACCATTTGGCCACCGGGTGGCACTAGCAGTAAAGGACCTGCTTGCCAATGCAGGAAACAAGAGACACAGGTTCAATCCCTGGGTCAGGATGATCCCCTGGAGGAGGGCATGGCAACCCACTCCAGCATTCTTGCCTGGAGAATCCCATGGACAGAGGAGCCTGGAGGGCTACAAGTTCATAGAGTCACAAAGAGTCAGACATGACTTAAGCGACTCAGCATGCATGCATGCATGTGTGTGTGTTCCTTTGTTTTTATTATTGTGTGTTTGGTTTTGTACTTACCATTTGTTTAGTGTTCACTTTTTGTTTCTTGTTTATTTTTTGTTTTTGTGTATTTGTTTAAATCACCTTCAAGCCATTACAAATGGCTTATGGAATCTTGGTTCCCATAAGAGATTGGGCCTGGGCCTCTAGAGTGGAAGTGCTAAGTCCAAGACACTAGACTGCCAGAGAACTCACGACCCCAGGGAGTATAAATTAATGAGAACTCCCACTAAGGCTGCCAGCTGTATCCAAAACCTGGCTCCACCCAACTGCTGACAGCACCAAGTGCAGGAGGCCTCACCCAAACAACAGGCAAAACAAAAGCTCAAACCAAATCATCAGCAGACAGGCTTCCCACAGACACCTCAAAACATACCACTTTACACATCCGTGCCCACTAGAGGGAAAAAAATCAGCTCCTCTCACCAGAATGCAGAGACCAGTCCCCCCAACACAAACCTACACAAGTACACAACCGCTGGACCAATCTCACCCACTGAGGGCAGAAACCAAAAGGAAGAAGAAATATAACCCTAAAGCCTGGGAAAAGGAGACATCAAACACAGTAAATTGGGGAAAATGAAAAAAACAGAGAAAACTATTCAAATGAGGACTTCCCTGGTGGCTCAGATGGTAAAGCATCTGTCTACAATGTGAGACACCTGGGTTCTATCCCTGGGTTGGGAAGATTCCCTGGAGAAGGAAATGGCAACCCACTCCAGTACTTCTTGCCTTGAAAATCCATGGACGGAGGAGCTTGCTGCAGGCTACTATCCGTGGGGTTGCAAAGAGTCGGGAAGCCGATAGGAATTTGCTGTATGTCTCAAGGAACTCAAAAGGGCTCTGTGACAATCTAGAAGGGTTGGATGGGCAGGGAAGTTCGGGAGGGAGGGGATGTGGTATACCTGTGGCTGATTCTTGTCGATGTTTGACAGAAAAAAAAAAAATTTTTTTTGTAAGGCAATTAACCTTCAATTAAAAAATAAATAGATTTTAGAAAATAATCAAGTGACCAAAGGAGCCGTAACTGATTTAATGAATTATCTTCAGTTTCATTGTACTGGCCATGAACACTTAGGCACGACTTAAGTGTGCATAAGTGGGACTTTGGAACACACCAGAGAGTAATCCCTGGCCAAAGTTCCTCAATTGCTTCCACAGCCACTCGCCTATTCCCAGAGGGTTCAAGGAGAGAGAAATGAGAAAACTGTATAGGAAGACTTGGAGGAAGCCGTTAGAACCAAATGTCTATGCATTACCAAAGCAACCAGAGTAAACAAAAACCTAGCCAGCTGGAAAGTCACATTAACATGACTTCCCAATCCCGTTAGATCAGTGACCTTTCTCCAAAGCACCTTATAAACAATTTCCCTTCACAGGGAGAACACCCCAAACTGGAGCCAAAGCCCCCAGATGGGAGCTGAAGCTCTCCAGACTGGACAAGGTCAAAAAGGCCCCAGTGGGACCCTGATGTCAAGCTGTTCTGGGGAAAAGATTATTTGAGTGTTTAATTTACAAAAGAGAGTAGTATCTATTAGAAAGCCAATCAATTTGTTCCCCACTGTCAAAGTTATATGAGGCTCTGGGGCTCCTGTAGGGGAAATTAGAATTGGACACCTGAAGTCCAAAGAAGCCCCACCCTGACCCCGGGCATGTTCATTATCAGAGAGTTCCTCTCCTTTGTAAAGCATTTCTGACTGCCAGATTGCTTAATTGTGAACCATTCAGGGGCCATTGCTCTTCTCATCTTAAAATATCTAACATGCACCCTAAAATTCTTTCCTTCAAGATAGATGAAATATGTCCCATTTTTATAAGCTTCATAACACCAAAACACAACAGACAGAGACAAATTCTAACAAAAACAGCACAAGCCGATTCCAGCATTGATGTACAGAGGAACTGATTTCCCGACAGGGTAATTAATTTACCCTACAAAACAAAGGAACTAATTCCAGCTAGGCTACCCACTCCCACAAGAACTAGCTACCAAATGAATCAGTTCCAACTGGATCAGTTCTCAAATCAAGTAAATAAATTTACCCTACAAATGAGCTAATTCCAACTAAGGTGGGCTTCCGCCATGAGAACTAGTTCCCAATGAACCAGTTCAGGGTAGAGTTCAACACCTCCCTTCCGCAAAGGGGTACCCCAACCAAACTGGCTTGTTTCACAAGGAAAGGCCCAGATTGGGGGGGGGGGGAATGTTCCCGATGTGCACACCAGAGCAACTTACCCTCCAAAAGGGACCTCATTGGCTCTTAACACAAAAGGACACACGAAACAAGTGAACTGGCTGAACAGGCTATCAAATTGGGTAGACTTACCCTACAAACCAAGTCCGTCAAGAGAAGTTCGTCAATTCCTTGTCTCAACTGCCAAGTGCTAGGGGCAGCAGGTGCTGCTTCAAGGAATCTTGAAGGAAAGAACCTCAGGCCAAATGATCCCAGCAGCTGCTAGGGTCTTGCCCCAGCATTCCCTGACTGGGGCCAACTAGCCACAAGCAGCAAGGATCCTGACTGGCTAAGCCAGATTGTTACCATCTCCAAGCTCACTCTGCTGGCTGCACAATAGGAAAATTAATCCAAGAGATGAGGTGTTGAGGCAAGGAAGAGACTTTAATCCAGAGCCACCAGACTGAGAAAATGGCAGTCTAGTGCCTCAAAATAACCATCTTGTCAGGGCCTGGTTGCCAGATTCTTTTGTTGTAGCCATGCTTTCCGGGAAACAAACTCGCTCAGAAGGACAATGTAGATAGTGGAGTACAGTTTATTATACCAGGGAACCCAAGGCAGAGTCTTCTCTTAGCCAAGGACCCCAACCAGTTTTTGTGAAAACCTTCTATACCCACCTCCCCCAAATTCCCTAAAACTAGGCTTCCCTTGTAACTCAGTCGGTAAAGAATTTGCCTGCAGTGCAGGAGACCCGGGTTCGATCCCTGGGTTGGGAAGATCCCCTGGAGAAGGAAATGGCAACCCACTCCAGTATCCTTGCCTGGAAAATCTCATGGACAGAGGAACCTGGTGGATTGCAGTCCATGGGGTCGCAAAGAGTCAGGCACGACTGAGCAACTAACACACACACAGTCTGAACAAAGGAAAAAGAAAGATACAATCAAAGTCAACTTGTGATTCATATGCCTTAAACCTAGGTAGTTAACAGTGGACAATTATCAATAGGCTTGTGGTCATTCCCCAATAAGCATAATAGAATGTATGATTCTATTCGGTCACACAGATAATTAGGGTATTCCTTTAGGCAATGGAGAGCCCTGGGCTCTTCCTTCCAGGGTCCTGGTTTTCCAGTTGGTATGTCATTTCCATAGATACTGGGCATATAGCTCAAAGTTCACAGTCCACCCCAAGATGGAATCCTGCTTTCAAGATACAGTCTGTTCTGTTTACTCCTTCACTTTTATGGATCAGAGATGGCAGTGGCAGGGAGGTTAGGAAATAAAGTAAAAAGACTTCAGTCCTTGCAAATGTCCCCTGTTAGGACCAAACAGACGCCATGACAGGCTTCAGGGGGCCAAGGTAGGCCTAAGTCTCCTTTACAGAGGGGCTGAGGTATTGCCAAGGAGGAGCTGAGATCATCCTCCACCGGCGCCAGGACTCGACCAATCAGTATACTCCCTGTAGCCTGGTCCAAGCTTATCAGGACAAGGACGAAAACACCCCCCCACTCCACCCCCGAGAAAGCCCTCGCACTCGAAAATCTAGCCAATTAGCAGATGCTAAGGAACCCTTGCAACCAATCCGCCCCTGCCAACTCCCTGTCTTTGTCTTAACCCTATAAATACTGCTGTGATTCAGGGCTCGGGGCCCTTGTTCCACTCCACTGCGTTGGATGAAACTTGGGTCCTGGCTTGAGCTAGCAATAAATTCCCTTTTTGCGTTTGCATTGCTGTGGATGTCTTCTCTTTGTTTTGGGGACTTGGACTCTGGGCATAACACCCCTAAAATTGCAAGCCTCAGGCATGGGAATGTGTTAGTTTTCCTTACAATCCTTCATAGGTGGGCACCTCAGGTTGCAGGCCATTATGTATGCTTCAAAAGTCTCAAAGTGAAAGTCGCTCAGTCTTGTGTGACTGTCTGTGACCCCATGGACTACACAGACCATGGAATTCTCCAGGCCAGAACATTGGAGTGTGTAGCCTTTCCCTTCTCCAGTGGATCTTCCCAACCCAGGAATTGAACTGGGGTTTCCTGCCTTGCAGGCAGATTATTTACCAACTGAGCTACCAGGGAAGCCCTATTATGTATGCTAACAATAACAAAAAAGGGTTAAAGTCACAGGAGCACAGGAGTGTAAATTTAAAATTAATTCTCCCCAATTACAGAAATGCATCTCATAGTCTTGGGTTGGAAGAATTAATATTGTTAAAATGGTCATACTACCTAAAGCAATCCCTATCAAAATAGCCATTACATTTTTCAAAGAGCACATATTAATATATGGAAACAGAAAAGACCAGAATTGTAAAAGCAATCCTGAAGAAAAAGAACAAATTGGTAGGTATAACCAACCCTTCCAAACCTCAGATAATGCTCCAAAGCAACAGTAATCAAATAGCATGATATTGGCAAAAATATACATTAGATAGCCAGGTGTTTGTTACAAGATACAGTAAAGAAATTTTAGACCCAAAGTTCTTTCAGGGAAAGGAAGATATACTCAGTTGTGACTTTGAAGTTGGGAAAAGCTTAGGTTTCAAACAGGAAAAGGATGTATCTTTCTTTTTGTTTGCATGTAAAGACTTGTTCCACTTTAGATATATAGATGTTATTTGCAAGCTACATGAATGAACTTTTTTTTACTGAAATATATTTAGTTTACAATGTTGTGTTAGTTTCTGGTGTACAGCAAAGTGAATCAGTTATATATTCTTTTCCACTTTCTGTTACATTATGAATTATTAAAGATAGTGGGTATAGTTACCTGGGCTACACAACAAATCTTTGTTGTTTATCCATTCTATATATAATACTTTCCATCTGCTCGTCTTAAATTCCAATCCAAGCACATCCATCTCAAGTTTGTTCTCTATGTCTGCAATTCTGTTCTGTTTTATAGATAAATTCATTTGTGTCATATTTTAGATGCCATATATATATATAAATGATATGATATTTATATATATATATATTATATGATCATATATATAAATGATATGATATAGTATTTGTCTTTCTCATCCTAACTTCACTTAGTATGATAATCTCTAGTTTCATCCATGTAGCTATAAATGGCATTATTTCATTCATTTTTTTTAACAGCTGAGCAGTATCCCAAATTTCAAAGGAACATTTCATCCAAAGATCAGCACAACAAAGGACAAAAATGGTAAAGATCTAATATAAGTGGAAGAGATCAAGAAGAGATGGAAAGAATACACAAAAGAACTGTACAAAAAAGATCTTAATGACTAGATAACCACAATGGTATGGTGACTTACCCAGAGCCAGACATTCTGGAGTGTGAAGTCAAGTAGGCCTTAGGAAGCACTGCTGTCAATAATGATAGTGGAGGCCATGGAATTCCAGCAGAGTTATTTAAAATTCTAAAAGATGATGCTATCAAAGTACTGCATGCAATATGTCTGCAAATCTGGAAAACCCTGCAGTGGCCACAGGACTGGGAAAGGTCAGTCCTCATCCCAATTCCCAAGAAAGGCAGTACTAAAGAAAGCTCAAACTACTGGACAATTGCACTCATCTCCCATGCTAGTAAGCCTATGCTCAAAATCCTGCATTCTAGGCTTCAGCATGAACCTAGAACTTCCAGATGTCCAGGATAGGTTTAGAAAAGGCAGAGGAACCAGAGACCAAATTGCCAACAATCACTGGATCATAGACAAAGAAAGGGAATTCCAGAAAAACATCTACATCTGTTTAATTGACTATGCTAAAGCCTTTGTGTGGATCATAACAAACTGTGGGAAATTCTTGAAGAGATGGGAATACCAGACCATTCTACCTATCTCTGAGAAACCAGTATGCTGATCAAGAAGCAACAGTTAGAATCCTGTATGGAACAACTGACTGGTTCAGGACTGAGAAAGGAGTAAAGCAAGGCTGTTTATTGTCACCTTATTTATTTAATTTATACACAGAGCACATCATAAGAAATGCCATGCTGGATGAGTTACAAGCTAAAATCAAGATTGTTGGGAAAAACATCAACAACCTCAGATATGCAGATGATATCATTCTAAAGGCAGGAAGTGACGAGGAACTAAGGAATCTCCTGATGAGAAAGGAGAGAGGGAAAAGCTGGCTTAAAACTAAATATTTAAAAAACTAAGATCATGGCATCTGGCCCCATCACTTCATGGTAAATAGAAGGGGGAAAATGTGGAAGCAGTAACAGATTTCCTCTTCTTGGGCTCTTAAAATCTTTGCTGGTGGTGACAGTACGGTGAAAGTCACCCAGTCATGTCTGACTTTTTGCGATCCCATGGACCATACAGTCCATGGAATTCTCCAGGCCAGAATACTGGGGTGGGTAGCCTTTCCCTTCTCCAGGGGACCTTCCCAACCCAGGGATCGAGCTCAGGTCTCCCACATTGCAGACGGATTCTTTACCAGCTGAGCCACAAGGGAAGCCTGCAGATGGTGACTGCAGGCTTGAAATTAGAAGACAATTGCTTCTTGGCAGGAAAGCTATGACAAACCTAGACAACGTGTTAAAAAGCAAAGACCTCACTTTGCCAACAAAGATCCGTAGAGTCCAGGCTATAGTCTTTCCAAAGGTTGTGTATGATTGTGAAAGCTTGATCATAAAAAGGCAGCATGTCAAAAAATCGATGCTTTCAAACTGTGATGCTGGAGAAGACTCGAGTCCCTTGGACAGCAAGGAGATCAAATCAGTCAGTCTTACAGGAAATCAACCCTGAATTCTCATTGGAAGGATGCTGAAGTTGAAGGTCCAGTACTTTGGCCACCTGATGTGAACAGCCAACTCATTGGAAAAGATCCTGCTGCTGGAAAAGATTGAGGGCAGAAGGAGAAGAGGGTGACAGAGAATGAGATGGCTGGATGGCATCACTGAAGCAAGGGACTTGAACTTGGGCAAACTCTGGGAGATGGTGAGGGACAGGGAGGCCTAGTGTGCTGCAGTCCATGGGGTCGCGAAGAGTTGTACACGACAACAGCACAACAACAGCAATATTCCATGGTATGTGTGCTGTGCTAAGTTGCTCAGTCGCGTATAGAATGAAGTAAATTTTAGGATCAGTGTTCTTTAAATGAAAGGAAGTAATATGCACTGAGTCGTGGAAATAGTGAGTTGTATTATGTATCTCTATCACTGTTGTTTTGAAGGCTATATTGAAGTGGCTAGCAAACTAGCTTTAAAAACAAGAAAACTTTAGCTTCCTTTATATCTTCATCTCTGAAACACATGCTCATATAACACTTTTAAATGTTTCTGGCGTGCTACCTGAAAGAAATTTAAGGCATACTTTTTTTTTTACTGAAGGGAAATAACAGTCATTGAGTCATCATATTAGTGATTTGTCTTATGGATCTGTATCACCAAGACTACACTTAAGTTTGAAAACCTTGCCTTTTTGAAGATATATGGATGGCAAATAAACACGTTCAACATCACTCATTATTAGAAAAATGTGAATCAAAACTACAGTGAGGTATTACCTCCCTCCAGTCAGAATGGCCATCACCAAAAAACCTATAACAATAAGTGAGGAAGAGAGCATGGAGAAAAGGGAACCCTTTTGCATTGTTATTGGGAATGTAAATTGGTACAGCCATATGTAGAAGAGTATGGAGATTTCTTTAAAAAAAAAAAACATAAATAAAGCTGCCATAGGACCCAACAATTCCACTACTGGGTATATACCATGAGAAAACCATAGTTCAAAAAGATACATGTACCCCAATGTTCATTGCAGCAGTATTTACAAGAGCTAGGACAGGGAGGCAACCTAGATGTTCATCAGCAGATGAATGGATAAAGAAGTGGTGGTACATATACACAATGGAATATTACTCAGCCATAAAAAGAATGAATTTGAGCCATTGAACTGAGGTGGATGAACCTAGAGCCTGTTTTACAGAGTGAAGCAAATTAGAAAAACAAATATTGTATATGAACACATATATATGGAATCTAGAAAAGTACTATTGAACCTATTATTTGCAGGGCAGGAATAGAGACACAGACATAGAGAACAGACTTGTGGATATAGCAGGGGAAAGAGAGGATGGGATAAACTGAGAGAGGAGCATTGAAACATATACATTACCATATGTAAAACAGACAGCCAGTGGAAAATTGCTGCATAACACAGGGAGCTCAACCCAGTGCTCTATGATAACCTAGAAGGATGGGATGGGGGTGGCAAGATGAAGGTTCCAGAAGGAGGGGGTGTATGTGCACTTATGCTGATTCATATTGTTGTATGGATAAAACCAACACAACATTGTAAAACAATTATCCTCCAATTAAAATTTTTTTAAAAACCTTGCTTATGTTGTCAGTGAAATACATGTTCTCTAGAAATAATCAAATAGCCTATGGAAACGCTAGTGTTACATAGAAAACACTACCTAGTGTAATTATTTGGGGTAAGTTCCGTACATTGAAAACAACACTGCCAAAGAGTTCCCTGGTCCTCATTGTGAACATACTTCGCAGAAAAAAAAAAAAAAAAAAGAAGCCTTGGCAAGCACTCCACAAGGATTTTGTTGCCAGTGAATGCAGGGTTTTCCCCGGCTTTCCATGCAACTTCACCAAGAGTTGGTTTGCAGAACTCCAAGCCTCTTCTAAGCTTCTCCATATTGGGGCTTTGAGTACCGTACTCTGAAGGAAAAAGCCATGTAAAACTCTAACCTCTATGATAAGGATATTTTCCATTAGTGGGAAATCAGCCTTTTACTAGAGGGGAAAGGCCTTCACAGCTTTTGGTGATTACACACCAAAATGAATGCAATCTTAGAGTATTTCTCAAGACACCAATATTACAGAGCTCATACAGTATTCTTCTAGCAACACAGTTCAAATATATCTTCCACTCAAGGAAAGAATGTGGTGCCTAGAAGTTGTTTCATAGGGTAAGAAAGAATTGATTATATTCCTTCTGTAAAACTCGTGTGTTACTTTGCCATTTTAAAGGCTTTACCATCTCACTGAACATACATTGCAAAGCTGTAGTCACCATATGAAGTGATTTTGGAACCCAAGAAAATAAAATCTGTCACTGTTTCTACTTTTCCCCCATCTATTTCCCATTCACTTTTCACTTTGATGCAGGAGAAGGAAATGGCAACCCACTCCAGTGTTCTTGCCTGGAGAATCCCAGGGACGGCGGAGCCTGGTGGGCTGTGGTCTATGGGGTCACACAGAGTCGGACACGACTGAAGTGACAGCAGCAGCAGCATGACCAGATGCCATGATCTTAGTTTTTTGAATGTTGAGTTTTAAGCCAACTTTTTAACTCTCCTCTTTCACTCTCATCAAGAGGCTCTTTAGTTCCTCTTCACTTTCCGCTGTTAGAGTGGTATCATCTGCATATCAAAGGTTGTTGGATTTGCTGGATTTCTGTTGGAATTGCTGGATTTCTTCCAGCAATCTTGATTCCAGATTGTGGTTCATCAAGCCTGGCATTTCACATGATATACTCTGCATATAGTTAAATAAACATGGTGACAGTATGCAGCCTTGACATACTCATTTCCCAATTTTAAACCAGTCTATTGTTTCATGTCTGGTTCTAACAGCTGCTTCTTGACCTGCATACAGGTTTCTCAGGGGGCAGGTGAGACGGTCTGGTACCCCCATCCCCTTAAGAATTCTTAGCAGGTTGTTGTGATCCTCACAGTAAAATGCTTTATCATACATAGTCAATGAAGCAGAAGTAGAAATTTTTTTTACTGGAACATTTTTGGGAATTCCTTTGCTTTTTCTCTGATCCAATGGATGTTGGCAATTTGATCTCTGGCTCCTCTGTCTTTTCTAAATCCAGCTTGAACAGCTGGAATTTCTCAGTTCATGTACTATTGAAGCCTAGCTTGAAGGATTTTGAGCATTACCTTGCTAGCATGTGAAATGAGCACAATTGTGTGGTAGTTTGAGCATTCTTTGGCATTGCCTTTCTTTGGGATTGGAATGAAAACTGACCTTTTCCAGTCCTGCAGCCATTGCTGAATTTTCCAAATTTGCTGACATATTGAGTGCAGCTCTGTAGCAGTATCCTCTTTTAGGATTTTAAATAGCTCAGCTGATATTTCATCATCTCCACTAGCTTTGTTCGTAGAAATTCTGTCTGAGGCCCACTTGGCTTCACACTCCAGGATGTCTGGCTCTAGGTGAGTGATAACCATCATGGTTATCTGGGTCCTTAAGATCTTTTTTGTACAGTTGTGTGTATTCTTGCCACCTTTTCTTAATCTCTTCTGCTCCTGATAGGTCCCTGCCATTTCTGTCCTTTATTGTGCCCATCTTTGCATGAAATGTTCCCTTAGTATCTCCAATTTTCTTGAAGAGATCTGTAGTCTTTCCCTATTGTTTTCCTATATTTCTTTGCAATGTTCACTTAAGAAGCCTTTCTAATCTCTCCTTGCTATTTCTCTGGAACTCTTCACTTGGTTGAGTATGTCTTTTCCTTTCTCCTTTGCCTTTTACTTCTCTTCTTTTCTCAGCTATTTCATTAGGTAACATTTTGAGTTCTTTAATGATTTTTTTTTTTGCATTATCATTTTGTTATTTCCTTAGTGATTACTCTTGGGCTTATATATACATCTTAGTCAATCAGAATCTATTCAGATATACTGTAACTTAATTTCAGTGAGATATAGAAATGTTACTACTATATAGCTCAGCTCTATTCCTATTTCCTCGGAGAAGGCAATGGCACCCCACTCCAGTACTCTTGCCTGGAAAATCCCATGGATGGAGGAGCCTCGTAGGCTGCAGTCCATGGGTCGCTAAGAGTCGGACAGGACTGAGCGACTTCTCTTTCACTTTTCACTTTCATGCATTGGAGAAGGAAATGGCAACCCACTCCAGTGTTCTTGCCTGGAGAATCCCAGGGACGGGGGAGCCTGGTGGGCTGCCGTCTATGGGGTCGCACAGAGTCGGACACGACTGAAGTGACTTAGCAGCAGCACTCCTATTTCCCACTTTTTGTGGTATTATTTTTATACACAATTTCATCTATAAACATTTAAGATACAATATATTATATCAGTCAGTTCAGTTCAGTTGCTCAGTCGTGTCCGACTCTTTGCGACCCCATGAATCGCAGCACGCCAGGCTGCCCTGTCCATCACCAACTCCCAGAGTTCACTCAAACTCATGTCCATCGAGTCAGTGATGCCATCCAGCCATCTCATCCTCTGTCGTCCCCTTTTCCCCCTGCCCCCAATCCCTCCCAGCATCAGAGTCTTTTTCAATGAGTCAACTCTTTGCATGAAGTGGCCAAAGTATTAGAGTTTCAGCTTTAGCATCATTGCTCCCAAAGAACAGCCGTGACTGATCTCCTTTAGAATGGACTGGTTGGATCTCCTTGCAGTACAAGGGACTCTCAAGAGTCTTCTCCAACACCACAGTTCAAAAGCATCAATTCTTCAGTGCTCAGCTTTCTTCACAGTTCAACTCTCACATCCGTACATGACTACTGGAAAAAACCATAGCCTTGACTAGACGGACTTTTGTTGGCAAAGTAATGTCTCTGCTTTTCAATATGCTATCTAGGTTGGTCATAACTTTCCTTCCAAGGAGTAAGCATCTTTTAATATCATGGCTGCAATCACCATCTGCAGTGATTTTGGAGCCCAGAAAAATAAATATATTATATAATTATTACTTTAATTTTATGTCCTTTAAAGAAACTGACAAAAGAAAGGAGATCAAAGGTACAGTTAATAACATTTGTCATATTAGCCTTCTAATTTATCACTTCTGGTTCTCTTCATTTGTTCCTGAGGCTTCAAGTTAACATCTGGAGTCATTTCCTTACCCCAACACAGTTCCCATACTCCTCCTTTGAGCTATTGTTTATATATTTCAAAGGCTCAAAACACTAATATATATACACATTGTTTTATACAATTGCATTTTAGATCTGTTAGGAGTAGAAAGAAAAGGAAATATGCATTTATACTATCTTCAATATAATTACTTTTACTAGTGTTCTTTGTTTTTTCATGTGGAATTAAACTACCTGAGATTACTTGCTTCCAGTCTGAGGAGCATCCTTTGATATTTCTTGTAAGATGGGTTTTCTGGCAACAAATCTCTCAGATTTTATTTATATGAGAATGTCTTTATTATGTCTTGGTTTTTGAAATATAACTTTCTTGGATATATGATTCTTGGTTGACTTTTTTTTTCATTGAACACTTAGATTATGTTATCCAAATGTCTTCTAGCACCCATTGCTTTTGCTGAGAAGTAAAGAAATCTTACTGAGGATACCTTGTAAGTATTTATTTATTTTTATTTTCTTGCTTTAAAAATGTTCTCTTTGCCTTTGTCTTTCAGCATTTTTGTGTCTGCTTGTGAATGAATCTCTTTGTGATTATCCTACTAAAAATTCCTTGAGCTCATCAAATGTGTAAAGTTTTCCCTCAAATTTGGAAATTTTTCAGCCATTGTTTCTTCAAATATTTTTTCTGCTTCACTATCTTCTATCCTTCTGGCAGTCAAATTACACATATGTTTATGCACTTAATGTTGTCCCACATTTCTATGAAGCTCTGTTCATTTTTAATTCTTTATATATTTATTCTTCTACTGATATAATTTCCATTAATCTGCATTCAAACTCACTAATTCTTTCTTCTGATAGTTTACTGTTGTGCCTACTATGATGAATTTTTCATTTCAGTTATTATACTTTGCTCTAGAATTTTCATTTCATTCTTTTTAATCACTTGTACATCTTGTTTATATCTTCTATTTAATGAGACATTTTCATGATACCTCGTTTACTTTAAGCATGGTTTCCTGTAGTTCTTTGCAGATATTTATAATGACTGCTATGAAGTCTACTGCTATGAAGTAAAGTCAGACATCTATTCTTTCTCCAGGCAGTTTCTGTTTCATGCTTTTTTTCAGGTACGGGTCAGATTTTCCTATTTTATTTCCATGTCTTGTAAATTTTTTTGTTATTGTTGGAAACTAGATATTTTAGGTAATTCAGTTCAGTTCAGTCACTCAGTCATGTCCGACTCTTTGTAACCCCATGGACTGCAGCACACCAGGCATCCCTGTCCATCACCAACTCCCAGAGCTTGCTCAAACACATGTCTGTTGAGTCGGTGATGCCATCCAAACATCTCATCCTCTGTCGTCCCCTTCTCCTCCTACTTTCAATCTTTCCTAGCATCAGGGTCTTTTCCAGTGAGTCAGTTCTTTGCATCAGGTAGCCAAAATGTTGGAGTTTCAGCTTCAGCATCAGTCCTGCCAATGAATATTCAGGACTGATTTTCTTTAGGATTGATTGGATCTCCTCACAGTCCAAGAAACTCTCAAGAGTCTTCTCCAACACCACAGTCCAAAAGTATCAATTTTTTGGCACTCAGCCTTCGATATGGTCCAACTTTCACATCCATACATGACTACTGGGAGAAAAACATTGCTTTGACTATATGGACCTCTGTGGCCAAAGTAATGTCTCTGCTTTTTATTATGCTGCCTAGATTGGTCATTGCTTTTCTCCCATGATCTTAGTTTTCTGAATGTTTTAAGTCAGCTTTTTCACTCTCCTCTTCCACTTTCATCAAGAGGCTCCTTGGTTCCTCTTTGCTTTCTGCCGTAAAGGTGGTGTCATCTGCATGCCTGAGGTTATTGATATTTCTCCCAACAATCTTGATTCCAGGTTGTGCTTCATCCAGCCCAGCATTTCACATGATGTACTCTGCATAAAAGATAAATAAGCAGTATGACAATATACAACCTTGACGTACTCCTTTCCCAATTTGGCAGCAGTCCATTGTTTCATGTCTGGTTTTAACTGTTGCTTCCTGACCTGCATACAGATTTCTCAGTAGGCAGATAAGGTAGTCTGGTATTCCCATCTGTTTAAGAATTTTCCACAGTTTGCTGTGATCCACGCAATTAAAGGCTTTGGTGTCATCAGTAAAGCAGAAGTAGATGATTTTCTGGAACTCTTGCTTTTTCTATGACCCATTGAATTATTTTAGTGAAGTCAATTTATTCTCTGCAGTGTGAAGTTTTAGAAGGTGCAGCCTTAAGCATGTGCACACTTACCCCAGGAAGACAGAGTGATTTTTGCCTTTTTGTCTCCCTGTCCACTCCCAGATGTTAAGCTCCACTAATTGTTGAGTGACTGCTCTGCTGTTTTTAATAATGCCCTGGCATTTAAATTGCTACACAGACTGATCAAATTTAATTGAGGTTTCTGTTACAGGGATAAAGTTTAAAGTCTGTGTTTGAGATTTGTTCTGATAACAAAGAACCTTAGCAGACTCATTTCCTGGTTCTCTCTGGTAAACTAGATAGCTTACAGTTTAGCTTATAGTTATAATAAATCTAGAGGCTTCCCTGATAGCTCAGTTGGTAAAGAATCCTCCTGCAATGCAGGAGACCCCAGTTCAATTCCTGGGTTGGGAAGATCCACTGGAGAAGAGATAGGCCACCCACTCCAGTATTCTTGGGCTTCCCTTGTGGCTCAGCTGGTAAAGAATCTGCCTGCGATGCAGAAGCCCTGGGTTTGATCCCTGGGTTGGGAAGATCCCCTGGAGAAGGGAAAGGCTACCCACTCCAGTATCTTGGCCTGGGTCACAAACAGTAGGACACAACTGAGCGACTTTCACTTTCTAATAAATCTAGCATTGTTACCTTTTATTGTTTTTCACCATAACCTCCATTATTTTTGGGATAATGGTAAACAGTCCTTAGGCTTGAACAACCCTGCTTTCTGTAGCAAATAAGCTCAGTTCCTTTTGGAAAAGCTTCAAAGTATTCTGTTTTACACCTACTCCTCCCTCTGGGAAAAACCTTTGAGCAGCAGCTATAGAGTTGGGGGTGGGGACAGTGGCATGTTTCTCTCTGAGAAAAAACACCTGTCTTAATAATGAGACATTCCATAAAAGAGGAGGGGAAGCTGAAGCCTCTGGTCTTCTTGGTTTGCCTCTCCTGGTACGGAATCTCCACTTCAAATGCTAGCTGGAGTGAGGGCAACCAGGGCCATTGTATTCTCAGTAGACCACACTCAAAATATAGCCTCTCTTCTATGAATGGAGACTGACAGAATATGAGAGCCCCCACTTCTTGACCAGAGTCACCAGGAATTTAACCTTTACAATGGATATCCAAGGGCCAGGTGAGAAATGCTGATCCCCTGCCTGCCCTTCCTGGGTTCCCAATTGGGAGCTGAGGGAAAGGATGCCCTTTTTGTGGCTGCACCTATCTGGAGTGGAGTTTCAACACCCTGAGCTGGGGGATGGGAAGGAAGGAACAGGTTCTGACTCAGATGCCACAGATTCTCACTATTTTTAACCAAGCTTTAGATTTTCTTGAATAAACATTTCTTCCTTATCTGTATGCTTCAGACCATTTTAGAGACTTTAAATATTTGTTTTAAAATAACTTCCACCAGTGTTGATAGAGCTCCTCATACTGTCATAACAGCAGAATCTGTGTTACAATATTTACTAGGTTCCCATCTTTTGCCTGTGTCCCTAATGAAGTTTTTAATGTTACGCCCCTGTTGCAGGAAGGGGGACCCCTTCCAGGGCCTGAGAGTGGGTTTTTGTCTAATACTCAGAAATGAATTGTCTGAGGAGATACATGAGCTGACAAACCAGTAGGGTGAGAGAACCCAGGAAAGCTGCTCTGCCACATGACTTGCAGTCTTGGTGTTTATGATGATGGGGTTAGTTTCTGGGTTGTCACTGATCAATCATTCTGACTCAGAGTCCTTCCTGGTGGTACACGGATTGCTCAGCCAAGATGGATGCCAGCAAGAAGGATGCTGGGAGGCGGTCGGACACGTGGTGTCATCTTTTGACCTTTCCCAAACACTTCGAGTTGGTGGTGGCTTATTAGTTCTGTGCTCCTTACCAGGACCTCCTGTCATAAAATAACTCATGCAAATGGTTACTATGGTGCCTGGCCAGGGTGGGCAGTTTCACTTGGTGTGGTTCCCCTAACAGGACCTCCTGTTATAAAATAACTCACAGGAATTGTTACTATCATCCCTGATCAGAGTAGACAGTTTCAGTCAGTGTGCTTCACCTAACAACTCCCTTCTGAGAGATTTCATACTCAAGATGCTTCTTGGGAATTGGGATGGAGGTCTCATTCTGTAATTTCTTCCTGCTGTGCCTGGGTTTAATCCTGCCTAACAGAGCAGAAGTCTCTCTATATATGATCTAAGTCAAGGTATTCACCCTGAAACCAGCATGCACCCTTCTAGTAATAGCAATTTAGCCTGAAATTGTTGGACCCTGTCATAGATAAGACAGGGGCCAAACAGGAGACCTAACAGGATGATCAACATCAGACTTCAGAAACAGAAGGCAAATTTCAGGATGAGGGCTGCAATGTGTGTGGTTTTCTTCTGATTGCTTGGTGGTGAGAAAACAGAGTAATGTTCCAGGAACCTTGTTCTCAGCTTGAAGTTATCATATTCCACCTGGGTGGGGCCCCAGTTCTGCAGAAGAACTCAAAGATACTGTTCAGTACAGTTCAGTCGCTCAGGCGTGTCTGACTCTTTGTGACCCCATGAATCGCAGCACGCCAGGCCTCCCTGTCCATCACCATCTCCCGGAGTTCACTCAGACTCACGTCCATCGAGTCCGTGATGCCATCCAGCCATCTCATCCTGGGTCGTCCCCTTATCCTCCTACCCCCAATCTCTCCCAGCATCAGAGTCTTTTCCAATGAGTCAACTCTTCACATGAGGTGTCCAAAGTACTGGAGCTTCAGATTTACCATCATTCCTTCCAAAGAACACCCAGGACTGTATCCTTCAGAATGGACTGGTTGGATCTCCTTGCAGTCCAAGGGACTCTCAAGAGTTTTCTCCAACACCACAGTTCAAATGCATCAATTCTTCGGCTCTCAGCCTTCTTCACAATCCAACTCTCACATCCATACATGACCACCATATGGAAAAACCATAGCCTTGACTAGACGGACCTTAGTCAGCAAAGTAATGTCTCTGCTTTTGAATATACTATCTAGGTTGGTCATAACTTTTCTTCCAAGGAGTAAGCGTCTTTTAATTTCATGGCTGCAGTCACCATCTGAAGTGATTTTGGAGCCCAAAAAAACAAAGTCTGACACTGTTTCCACTGTTTCCCCATCGATTTCCAATGAAGTGATGGGACCAGATGCCATGATCTTCATTTTCTGAATGTTGAGCTTTAAGCCAACTTTTTCACTCTCCTCTTTCACTTTCATCAAGAGGCTTTTTAGCTACTCTTCACTTTCTGCCATAAGGGTGGTGTCATCTGCATATCTGAGGTTATTGATATTTCTCCCAGCAATCTTGATTCCAGCTTGTGCTTCTTCCAGTCCAGCATTTCTCATGATGTACTCTGCATAGAGGTTAAATAAGCAGGGTGACAATATACAGCCTTGACGTACTCCTTTTCCTATTTGGAACCAGTCTGTTGTTCCACGTCCAGTTCTAACTGGTGCTTCCTGACCTGCATACAGATTTCACAAGAGGCAGGTTAAGTGGTCTGGTATTCCCATCTCTTTCAGAATTTTCCACAGTTTATTGTGATCCACACAGTCAAAGGCTTTGGCATAGTCAATAAAGCAGAAATAGATGTTTTTCTGGAACTCTCTTGCTTTTTCCATGATCCAGATGTTGGCAATTTGATCTCTGGTTCCTCTGCCTTTTCTAAAACCAGCTTGAACATCAGGGAGTTCATGGTTCACGTATTGCTGAAGCCTCGCTTGGAGAATTTTGAGCATTACTTTACTAGCATGTGAGATGAGTCCAATTGTGCGGTAGTTTGAGCATTCTTTGGCATTGCCTTTCTTTGGGATTGGAATGAAAACTGACCTTTTCCAGTCCTGTGGCCACTGCTGAGTTTTCCAAATTTGCTGGCATATTGAGTGCAGCACTTACACAGCATCATCTTTCAGGATTTGAAACAGCTCAACTGGAATTCCATCACCTCCACTAGCTTTGTTCATAGTGATGCTTTCTAAGGCCCACTTGACTTCACTTTCCAAGATGTCTGGCTCTAGATTAGTGATCACATCATCATGATTATCTGGGTTGTGAAGATCTTTTTTGTACAGTTCTTCTGTGTATTCTTGCCACCTCTTCTTAATATCTTCTGCTTCTGTTAGATCCAGACCATTTCTGTCCTTTATTGAGCCCATCTTTGCATGAAATGTTCCCTTGGTATCTCTAATTTTCTTGAAGAGATCTCTAGTCTTTCCCATTCTGTTCTTTTCCTCTATTTCTTTGCATTGATCACTGAAGAAGGCTTTCTTATCTCTTCTTGCTATTCTTTGGAACTCTGCATTCAGATGCTTATATCTTTCCTTTTCTCCTTTGCTTTTCACCTCTCTTTTTTTCACAGCTATTTGTAAGGCCTCCCCAGACAGCCATTTTGCTTTTTTGCATTTCTTTTCCATGGGGATGGTCTTGATCCCTGTCTCCTATACAATGTCACGAACCTCATTCCGTAGTTCATCAGGCACTCTATCTATCAGATTTAGACCATTAAATCTATTTCTCACTTCCACTGTATAATTATAAGGGATTTGATTTAGGTCATACCTGAATGGTCTAGCGGTTTTCCCTGCTTTCTTCAATTTAAGTCTGAATTTGGCAATAAGGAGTTCATGATCTGAGCCACAGTCAGCTCCCGGTCTTGTTTTTGTTGACTGTATAGAGCTTCTCCATCTTTGACTGCAAAGAATATAATCAATCTGATTTCGGTGTTGACCATCTGGTGATGTCCATGTGTAGAGTCTTCTCTTGTGTTGTTGGAAGTGGGTGTTTGCTATGACCAGTGCATTTTCTTGGCAAAACTCTATTAATCTTTGCCCTGCTTCATTCCGCATTCCAAGGCCAAATTTGCCTGTTACTCCAGGTGTTTCTTGACTTCCTACTTTAGCATTCCAGTCCCCTATAATGAAAAGGACATATTTTTTGGGTGTTAGTTCTAAAAGATCTTGTAGGTCTTCATAAAACCGTTCAACTTCAGCTTCTTCAGCGTTACTGGTTGGAGCATAGACTTGGATAACTGTCATATTGAATGGTTTGCCTTGGAGACAAACAGAGATCATTCTGTCATTTTTGAGATCGCATCCAAGTACTGCATTTCGGACTCTTTTGTTGACGATGATGGCTACTCCATTTCTTCTGAGGGATTCCTGCCTGCAGTAGTAGATGTAGTGGTCATCTGAGTTAAATTCACCCATTCCAGTCCATTTTAGTTCGCTGATTCCTAGAATGTTGATGTTCACCCTTGCCATCTCTTGTTTGACCACTTCCAATTTGCCTTGATTCATGGACCTGACATTCCAGGTTCCTATGCAATATTGCTCTTTACAGCATTGGACCTTGCTTCTATCACCAGTCACATCCACAGCTGGGTATTGTTTTTGCTTTGGCTCCATCCCTTCATTCTTTCTGGAGTTATTTCTCCACTGATCTCCAGTAGCATATTGGGCACCTACTGACCTGGGGAGTTCCTCTTTCAGTATCCTCTCATTTTGCCTTTTCATACTGTTCATGGGTTTCTCAAGGCAAGAATACTGAAGTGGCTTGCCATTCCCTTCACCAGTGGACCACATTCTGTCAGGCCTCTCCACCATGACCCGCCCATCTTGGGTTGCCCCGCAGGCATGGCTTGGTTTCATTGAGTTAGACAAGGCTGTGGTCCTAGTGTGATTAGATTGGCTAGTTTTCTGTGAGTATGGTTTCAGTGTGTCTGCCCTCTGATGCCCTCTTGCAACACCTAGCATCTTACTTGGGTTTCTCTTACCTTGGGCGTGGGGTATCTCTTCACAGCTGTTCCAGCAAAGCACAGCCACTGTTCCTTAACTTGGACAGGGGGTATCTCCTTACCTCCACCATTCCTGACCTTCAAAGTGGGATAGCTCCTCAAGGCCCTCCTGTGCCTGTGCAGCCACCACTCTTCTGGTTGCTCCTCCTGGCCGCCGGCCCTGGCCTCAGGCTCCGGGTGGCTCCTCAAGGTTACCGCCCCTGGCCTCGGGCATGAGGTGGCTTCTCCTGGCCGCCCCTGATCTTGGACTCAGGGTGTCTCCTCCCGGCCGCCACTGGCCTCTGAGTCTGGGTAGCTCCTCTTGGCTGCCACCACTGACCTCGGATGCAGGGCAGCCCCACTCGGCCATTCCTGCACCGTCGCAACCTGGCACTCTAGGCCACTGCCCCTGACCTCGGACGTGGGGCAGCTCCTCTCTGCCGTGCTTAGTAAGCCGGCCCGCAGCCGCCTGCACTTAGTGAGCCAGCCCGCAGCCGCCTGCGCTTAGTGAGCTGGCAAATACTGTTACATATCACTTAAGTAAGAACCAGGATCTTGCCCCAAGGCTGTACCATCATCTGATTGTTCCTCCTGTTTCTGTATCTCCTCCTTCTCTGATCAGCAACTGTTTGACTCCACCCTTTGGAACTCAGGGAAGGTCAAGGAGGCTGAATGAAGCCTATATCCCACGAATAAGAAATGAGGAACACAGAAAGGATCTGTACTCTAGAGCCCCACAGAGTCCTGCTCAGTTTTAATTCAGGGAACTGGACGGCTATGACTCTGATAACTTCCTGTCAAAATGTGGCATAGGGCTGCCTCAGTTTGGAGACTAGACACTGAATTGGAAGCATTTCTGAGTTTCAAGTCCTAGGTTGGAGACTTGCATGATTTAAATCTCAACCCCTTGGTCTGCCATTTTGATATAATAGACCAATTAGAAGTAGTTGGAAGAGTAACAACTGGAATTTAATAGACAAAATAAATCTCATTATTTTCAGAAAAATAAGCCTGAAACCCAGTCTGGACCTGGCACTTTGGGGAGACTTGTAGCTGGGTAGCCAGTTGCCTAGCTTTACAAAAAATAAGGCTGCCACCTGACATTGTTTTGAGACTGTGGCATCCAAGTCTGACACAGCTCAGATCAAGTTCTTAGCAGTACAAGGACAATCTGAAATTACACCCATAGGGTCACCTAATTATTTCCTTGGATATCTGAAACATACCTACTCTATTTTTACTTTTAATTGTAATATTCTCCATAATAACCAAAGCAGATGTCACCATTAATGATGTCAGTGTTCCTCTAGGTAGGAGAAGATGCAAGAATTGGGACTTATAAAGTCTTCTGCTGAAAAAAATCTAACTATCTGAAGGCCAGTTCTTCCCATTTTTCCCAGAGTACAGAGTGCCTTATTCCTGATTTCCACCCTGCACTCCTTTCAGGGGTGTGGAAGGTCAAAAGCTGTAGTGGCCATGATTTAATTTGTAGAGGTAGATGGCAAGTGTCAGTTTCCAGTTGGGAGGCCCCCTTCTTGGTCATAAACTTGACCATGATTTGAGGTCGGGGGGCTGGCTTTCATGACCATTTCATTCTACGGTGCTGAGAATTATGATTCTCAGGTGTGGCAAAGATTTTGTTGACAGGCCACTCAAAGTGCTGTTACTGGACTAGGGCATGAAACAGTATCCAAAGTCTCTGAACCACTTGTCTTACTAGCCTCTTAGTCCAGGAAAACATTCCCTCTTGTTGCTTCTTCCCAAATCTAGAATTACACTGTCACCATCATTGATCTCATATGGAACAATATATTATTTTATCAGAGACTCAGTCACACATTTGGCAGTGTAAGAAACAGCAATTCTGTAAAACAAATGAAATACAAATAACATAGCTAACACTATTAGTAAAGTCTTAAAGAATTAAGCCAATAACTTTCATTAGGTGCAGCCCAGTAATACCCCAGGTCATCTCACTTAGTCTATTCTATTCCAATCCTTATCGTCCAGGGAAATTATATATTGACACTGTCTATAAGGCACATAGCCCAGTTTCCTAGTGTTACTAGACTGATTATCCTTAGTATGATTTAATTGTTTTTAAAATAGAGGAGACTTTAAACTTAAGTTACCATAGCCAGGTATTATCTACATAATTCCATCCTATAGTTATGGGAGTTTTCCTTTTAATAGATGAGAGGTTACAGTTTTTTTTATTGAGACTTAGCTTGTCACTCTGATTGAGTTTGAATGACCCTAAAAGAAAGGCCTGGCATGCTGCAATTCATGGGATCACAAAGAGTTGGACACTACTGAGTGACTGAACTGAATTGAACTGAAAAGAAAACTTAAATCTATGACCAGGATCAGAACACACTATTCCGAATTAACCAGGTGAGAGGAATATCAATAGTGACCTGAACATGAACTATAATTTTCCTTTTAAAGTAAATTTCCTCGGGGCCAACCAATTAGAGTTTCAGAGTAAAGAAGTTCACCAAGATAACCTAGAACTAGACACAGGTTATTGGCCACAAACCCAACAATTGGGTTGATTTCTAAAACTAGCATAGGATCATGCCTATGATAGAAAAACATTTGATTCATATGCAAAGGTCCAAGTAGTGAAGAGAACATTATAAATGATCATTCAAGTCCTGCTGAGGATCTTGGGCCACCTGTCCACTTCTGATGTCATCATCGTCTTGTCCTAGTATAATGCAGTTTCTTCTGTTTGAGCATCTTTCTAAGGTGCAATCAGGTCAGCTGTCCTCTCTATAGGGCAATCCTGTGTAGGGGCCTTTGGAAGTGGGAATTAATCTAGGAGTTGATTTCCCTTCAATTTTTCTGTGCATGAATTAGTTAAGAGTACCTGATAAAAAGTTTCTTCCATCCAGGTTGGAGATAGTCCCTTAAACTATGTCTTTTTCCAGTCCTGGTTGCAGGTCGTGAGGTGTCTAATCTTCATCCAAGGACAGATTACTGAGATAGCTTCAGAAACAAACTTAGGGTCTTCTTTAAGAATTCAATTAAATTTTACATTAATATCCCATACCAGCAAAGAACTATCCAGGAAGTGAGTCTTCATAGACACAGACCTCCACTAACAAATTGAGATTTAACATTCAGTGAAACATATTTTTCTCCGTAAAATCACCCTCATTTTTACCAAATACAACCAAATTAAGACTAGCTTGTTTGCAAAATAGGTCTGGTCTCAATACACTTGGCCTGATGATTTATATAACCATAAATGATCACTTCACTTCACTAATTGATCATAGACTTTTTTGCTTTGCTGAAACTTTTATAGAGTCTCAGACTGAACTTTTAAAATAAAACCTTTCACAGCCAAGAAAGTCATGCCAAAGGCTTATCATAGATTTTTTAGGCTAATCCCTCCCTTCTCAAGTTATCAAAAATTTCTTGAGATTTTTGTACTTGTTAGTGAGATAATCTTTCTAATTTATCTAATAAAGTTACAAGAAACCTAAGAGTTTCCAACTTCCAGGATCAGATAGAAAAGATAAATGTTTCATTTTTTTTATAAAGTTTAAATTACAGTCATAATTAGTTTGAGGGGAAGGTTTTCTCTACTCCTGAAAAACATAGATTCAAACCTGTAAATTTTCAGATAGAAACCATAAAAGTTATAAGCACATTTGCCAGTTCATTCAGTCCTTTTTTTATCCTTTGTGAAGTCATCAGGTTTCCCATTAGAATACCAGAACATATCAGAATTTTAGTAACTCTATATAATTTCTAATATATCTATATTAGCAATATTTACCATAAAATATAACATGAGAGGATTTATTACTCTTTTGATAATACTTCCTATCTAATTTAATCTACCAAATAAATACAATTGGTTTAATATCTCTCTTTGGGATGTTTCAGCGGCCCTTTGAAGCATCCCAAAGTTAGCTGAGGTCAAAAAAAACTGCAATAGAATTTGACTTAGGAATTTTTATGCAAAAAATCAAGAGGGTTTAGAACATTCAGTCAGATTTAGCCAATGCTGGTGGGTGTGTCACTTATTTTGCTGTTATGTTATAATGGGGGTATATACTGAGACTCCAGGTCTAGTGGAAGTCAGCTCTGCCATCTTGGACCTAGTTGGCTCTGACCAACTTTCCTATGGCTGTGACATTCCTAGCAAAATCCTTTTACCCAAATAAATGCAATCCAATCTTAGAAAATCCTGATCATGTATAACTCACTCATTTCAGTAATTTTTCCTTTTTCACACCTTCTTTTATTGAAAACACTTCCTTGAAAAGTTTTATTCTACATTGAGTTCCTTTTCCTGTTGACAGATTTGTAACAGATAGAATACAGTCATATTTGACCTCTAGTAAGTCTAGGTACAACAGAAGTATTATACTTACTGATGGTTCTAAAGACATGTGTATATTACCAGGTACTATACTTCCTAGATCACATGAACATGAAATTCATTTAGTTTAATTTGGAATTGTTTGATTTGTAAGTCCTTATAGATAGCATATTAAAAACCAGAGGCATTACTTTGCCAACAAAGGTCCATCTAGTCAAGGCTATGGTTTTTCCAGTGGTCATGTATGGATGTGAGAGTTGGACTGTGAAGAAAGCTGAGTGCCAAAGAACTGATGCTTTTGAACTGTGGTGTTGGAGAACTCTTGAGAGTCCCTTGAACTGCAAGGAGATCCAACCAGTCCATTCTAAAGGAGATCAGTCCTGGGTGTTCATTGGAAGGACTGATGCTATAGCTGAAACTCCAATACTTTGGCCACCTCATGCAAAGAGCTGACTCACTGGAAAAGACCCTGATGCTAGGAGGGATTGAGGGCAGGAGGGGAAGGGGATGACAGAGGATGAGATGGCTGGATAGCATCACTGACTCAATGGACATGAGTTTGAGTGAACTCCAGGAGTTGGTGATGGACAGGGAGGCCTGGCATGCTGCAATTCATGGGGTCGCAAAGAGTCAGACACGACTGAGCAACTGAATTGAACTGAACTGAATGAACTTTACTTTAAGTCAGTTAAATAGGATTCATTTATAAATTAACAACAGCAGTATTATCCAGACACAACCAGAAATTTAGCTTCATTTTCTAAACTTAGTCATGAATTAGATATTACAATATAAAATTTGCTAGTTGATAAATAGTAATTAGAATAAATAAAATGTTTACAGGTGTCTTCACATTTTTCCTCAGTCTCAGGAGTTGGAGATGGTCTAGATAAGTGTTCCTGAGCCCAGGTCTCAAGTTCTAATAAAATGGCAGTATGTCTAAACCAAATGGTGGCCACAGAAAGCAAAATAGCCATCACAAATCACAACACAGAATACAAAGCATAAAACACACACATAAACCTGGCAGTCCTAATCAGACACTCCCTTAAATACAAAATTACAGTCTCTCAGGAAACCTCCTATAGATACACAGAACTTCATATCCAAGTACTAACAGAATAAGTGAAAATATCTCAGGTCTTCCAAGATTTCAAAGACAGGAAAGGAAGCCAGATTAAAAGAAGAGGGAGAAGAAGGCAGGAGAGGGGGGCCAAAAAAGGTGAGCTTATAGACATCTCTTGCCACCTGCAGATAGGCGATATGGAACTTTTAAAATAACTCGTGCAAATGGTTACTATCGTGCCTGGTCAGGATGAGCAGTTTCAGTCAGTGTGCTTCCCCTAACACTTGGTCGCATTTCCCCGATATACTCTGTGATTTTAATTGTGGAATTTTGTATGTTGAGTTTTAAGAATCTATATGGTGAATTAAAACAGAATTGATTATGGATTGGAAGGAAAAACATAATAAAAGATAAACCACACACAAACAAACAAAAAACTGGCATGGCTATGATAAAGTCAGACAAAGTGTACTTTAAGTTAAGTTGTACTACAAGAGATAAAAGTTACAAATATTACATATAGCTAAAAGGATCAATTCCATAAGAAGATATAAGTAGTCTTAAATTTTCATGCCTCTAACAATATTACTTCAAAATACATAAAACTGATGATAGAAGCTGCCAAGGCACATTGTAAAGGGCATAGATACAGAGAGAAGTAAAGGATAATAGCCGCCTTTGCAAACTTCACATTAATTGAAGAAAAAAATAAAATACTTGATTAATCCATTAAAAAGTTAAAAAACCCAATTTCATTAACTCATACAAAGCAGATACATGAACATATAATAATATATTGAAATTATGTAAAACAAAAATTAACAATTTTAGCATGCCTCTTTCAGAACAAGAAAACAAACAAGTAGAAGGTTAAGGATATAGACGACTTGGACAGCATGATTAAAGTACTTGATTTAGGTACCATGTACAGCACCATGCTACACCAAACAACCTTTTCAAGACTGGTAAGTTTACCATGATAAGCCACATGCTGATCCTCAAAGCAAGCTTCAGCAAATTTCATTAGATTGAACTCAGTAAGAATACATTCTCTTATAACATAATTTTAAACTATAAATAAAAAAATCATGAAGTATTTTTAAATTAAACAACATATTTCTAAATGACCCATAGTTCAAAGAAGAAATAATACTGTAAATTATAAAACGCTATGATCTGAATTACAATAAAATAAAGTAAATCAAAACTATAAAATATTATACGTATAAATGAAAGGGAAGCTAGATAAATGGATGGACATAACATATTCCTGAGTGAAAACTATTAAGATGATAATTGCTCAGTATAATTTCAATCAAAGTACTAGCATATTTTTCATTCCTGAAAATTGACAAGCTGATTCTATAATTAATATGGAAATGAAAAAGCCAATAAAAAGCAATACACTTTGGAAAAAGAAGCATAAATTTCACAACCTAACATGAATATATATTGAAAGTTAATATAAAACCACCATAATTAAAATTGCATGGCATTGTGTAAAATGGGCAAGTAGACAAATGAAACATAACAGTCTAGAAACAGACTAATCCATATAAGGTGACATGGATTATAACAAATCCATGAAATGTAGTGAGAAAAGGTTGGTTATTTACATAAGTTATGCTAAATCAATGAAATAGCAATCCAAAAAATCTTGATATCAATCTTATACTATATACAAATCAATTCTAGGTAGGTAATCAATCTAAATGAAGAAAGGAAAATTAATGTATTGACGGGAAAAACTGGAAAAAACCATCTTCATGACTTTGGAGTAAGCAGGAAATTTTGAAAAGAGAATACACAAATGTGCACAAAAGGAAAAATTAGAAAAGGTGCTATGTAAAATGTAATAACTTCCATATTCCACTAAAATTCTTTCAAATAACTTATATTTATCAAAGATAGTGTAAAAGTCAATTCTTTAAAGCAGTTATCCCTCAATTTAAAAATAAATAAATTTATAAAAAAAGATTTTTTTATGAATAAAAGCACTAAAGTAATGCAAAAGTAAGTCACTGAGTAGATGATATTTACAATAAATGTCTAGCAAAGGTATCCTGCATAAAGAAGTTCTACAGATTAAAAACAAAAAGACAATCACATAAAAAATAACTGACAAAACAACTGAACAGAGTTTAAAACAGACAATATCTAGATAACAAGTATACACATAAATGTAAGTTCAACCAAAATTGGAAGAGTAATTTCACCATAACAAATTTTCCCTCTGACTATAAACAATTAGAAAAACCATACAAAATTTGTCAAACAATGTTTTTCAGGTATTGAAAATCAAAGTGACTTCTACAAATTGTCCAACCATCATACTAAAATTTCAGCTTTCTATATCATGGCACAAGGAGAAGAAACCCAAAAAAGGCTTAATAGACCTGCTGTGATAAGGCAACATATCTTAGAATTAGGGAGGCCAAGGCAGTTGGAATTTATAGTACAAAGTTCAAGATAAGATTATACATAAAAAGTACTCCAGAAAATTGTAAATGAGTCACCTCAAGTTTTTTGTTGCGTGTTAAGCTGTGTTTGCCTTTCATAAGGACTTGGCCAGAATACTGGAGTTGGTAGCCTTTCCCTTCTCCAAGGGATCTTCCCAAATCAGGGATCAAACCCAGGTCTGCATTGCAGGCAGATTCTTTCCCAGCTGAGCCACCAGGGAAGCCTAGATATTCATAGATATATAACATTTAAAATGTCTAAAATCTAATAAAAATTATTAGATAAGCAAAGAAGCTGGGAGAATGTGACACAAAACCAAGAGAAAAACCAGTCAACAGAAACAAAACCATAATTAGAGAGATGATGGGATAAGTGGACAATGACTTTAAAAGTTATAAACATGTTGAAGAATCTTAAAGGAAAACAAATGAACAAAATGAACATATAGTAAGAAGATATATAAAAATATCAAATGGTATCCTGGAGTTAAAATTACAACAGCAGAAATAAACAATTCACTGGAAGTGTTAAATAGCAGATTAGCAGAAGAAAAACTTGAAAAATACCAAGAAACTTGAAAAACTACAATAGAAACTATCCAACAAAATCACTTTCTTTCACTTTGCTTGACCCAAACCAAAAACAACACCCAGCTGTGGGTGTGACTGGTGATGGAATTAAAGCCAGATGCTGTAAAGAACAATACTGTATAGAAACCTGAAGTATTAGGTCTATGAATCAAGGCAAATTGGAAGTGGTGAAACAAGAGATAGCAAAAGTGAACATTGACATTTTAGGAATCACTGAATTAAAATGGACTGGAATGGGTGAATTTAATTCAAATAACCCTTACATTTACTACTGAAGGCAAGAATCCCTTAGAAGACATGGAGTAGCCATAATAGTCAACAAAAGAGTCAGAAATGCAGTACTGGATGCAGTCTCAAAAATGACAGAATGATCTCTATTCATTCCCAAGGCAAACCATTCACTGTCATGGTAATCCAAGCCTATGCCCCAGCCACTAATGCTGAAGAAGCTGAAGTTGAATGGCACTATGAAGACATACAAAACCTTCTAGAACTAACACCAACCAAAAATGTCCTTTTCATCATAGGGGACTGGATTGCAGATGTAGAAAATCAAGAGATACCTGGAGTAACAGGCAAATTTGGCCTTGGAGTACAAATTGAAGCAGGGCAAGGGCTAACAGAGTTTTGTCAAGAGAACATATTGGTTATACCAAACACCTTCTTCTGACACCACAAGAGATGACTCTATACATGAACATCACCAGGTAGTCAATACTGAAATCAGATTGATTATATTGTTTGCAGCTGAAGATGGAGAAACTCTATACAGTCAGCAAAAACAAGACCTGGAGGTAACTGTGGTTCAGATCGTGAACTCCTTACTGTAAAATTCAGACTTAAACTGAAGAAAGTAGGGAACACCACTAGACCATTCAGGTATGACCTAAGTAAAATCTCTTATGATTATACAGTGGAAGTGACAAATAGATTCAAGGGATTAGGTCTTAGATAGAGTGCCAGAACTATGGACAGAGGTTCATAAATTGTACAGGAGGCAGTGATAAAGACCATCTCCAAGAAAAAGAAATGCAAAAGGGCAAAATGGTTGTCTGAGAAGGCCTTACAAATAGCTGAGAAAAGAAAAGAAGCAAAAGGCAAAGGAAAAAAGGAAAGATATATCCATCTGAATGCAGAATTCCAAAGAATAGCAAGAGGAGATAAGAAAGCCTTCCTAAGTTGTCAATACAAAGAAATAGAGGAAAACAACAGAATGGGAAAGGCTAGAGATCTCTTCAAGAAAATTAGAGATACCAAGGGAATATTTCATGGAAAGATAGGCACAATAAAGGACAGAAGTTGTATGGACCTAACAAAAGCAGAAAATATTAACAAAAGGTGGCAAGAATACACAGAAGAACTATATAAAAAAGATCTTAATGACTCAGATAACCACGATGGTATGATCACTCACCTAGAGCCAGGCATCTTGGAGTGCAAAGTCAAGTGGGCCTTAGGAAATGTCGCTATGAACAAAGCTAGTGGAGGTGATGGAATCCCAGCTGAGCAATTTCAAATCATAGAAGACAATGCTGTTAAAGTGCTGCACTCAATATGTCAGCAAATTTGGAAAACTCAGCAGTGGCCATGGGACTGGAAAAGGTCAGTTTTCATTCCAGTCCCCATAAAAGATGATGCTAAGATTGTTCAAACTACCGCAGATTGCACTCATCTCACATGCTAGTAAAGTAATGCTCAAAATTCTCCAAGCCGGACTTCAACAGTACATAAACTGAGAAATTACAGACGTTCAATTTGGATTTAGAAAAGGCAGAGGAACCAGAGATCAAATTGCCAACATCCGTTGGATGATAGAAAAAACAAGAGAATTCCAGAAAAATATCTATTTCTGCTTCATTGACTATGCTAAAGCCTTGGACCACGTGAATCACAGCAAATTGTGGAAAATTCTTCAAGAGATGGGAATACCAGACCACCTTACCTGCCTCCTGAGAAATCCAAATGCAGATCAAGAAGCAACAGTTAGAATCGGACATGGAACAACAGACTGGTTCCAAATTGGAAAAGGAGTACGTCAAGGCTGTATATTGTTACCTTGATTATTTACCTTATATATGCAGAGTACATCATGTAAAATGCTGGACTGGATAAAGCACAAGCTGCAATCAAGATTTCATGGAGAAATATCAATAACCTCAGATACATAAATGACACCACCCTTATGGCAGAAAATGAAGAACTACTTTGCTGACTAAGGTCCGTCTAGTCAAGGCTATGGTTTTCCCAGTGGTCATGTATGGATGTGAGAGTTGGACTGTGAAGAAGGCTGAGCGCTGAAGAATTGATGCGTTTGAACTGTGGTGTTGGAGAAGACTCTTGAGAGTCCCTTGGACTGTAAGGAGATCCAACCAGGCCATTCTGAAGGAGATCAACCCTGGGATTTCTTTGGAAGGAATGATGCTAAAGCTGAAACTCCAGTACTTTGGTCACCTCATGAGAAGAGTTGACTCATTGGAAAAGACTCTGATGCTGGGAGGGATTGGGGGCAGGAGGAGAAGGGGATGACAGAGGATGAGATGGCTGGATGGCATCACTGACTCGATGGATGTGAGTCTGAGTGAACTCCGGGAGTTGGTGATGTACAGGGAGGCCTGGCGTGCTGGGATTCATGGGGTCGCAAAGAGTCAGACACAACTGAGTGACTGAACTGAACTGAAAGAGCCTCCTGATGAAAGTGAAAGAGGAGACTGAAAAGGTTGGCTTAAAGCTCAGCATTCAGAAAACGAAGATCATGGCATCTGGTCCCATCACTTCATGGCAAATAGATGGGGAAACAGTGGAAAGAGTGACAGACATTATTTTCTCAGGCTCCAAAACCACTGCCGATGGTGACTGCAGTGATTAAAAAATTAAAAGACACTTGCTGCTTGGAAGAAAAGCTATGACCAACCTAGACAGCATATGAAGAAGCAGAGACACTACTTTACCAACAAAGGTCCATATAGTCAAAACTATGGTTTTTCCAATAGTCATGTATGTATGGATGTGAGAGCTGGACCATAAAGAAAGCTGAGCACCAGAGAATTGATGCTTTTGAACTGTGGTGTTGGAGAAGACTCTTGAGAGTCCCTTGGACTACAAGGAGATCAAACCAGTTAATCCTAATGAAATCAATCCTGAATATTCATTGGAAGGACTGATGCTGAAGCTGGAAACTCCAACAATTTGGCCACCTGATGCAAAGGATTGACTCATTGGAAAAGACCCTGATGCTGAGACAGATTGCAGGTAGGAGGAAAAAGGGTCAACAGAGGATGAGATCTTTGGATGGCATCACCGACTTAATGGACATGAGTTTGAGAGGTGGTGATGGACAGGGAAGCCTGGCGTGCTGCAGACTATGGGGTTGCAAAGAGTTGGACACGACAGGGCAACTTAACTGAACTGAATGGAAATTCACTAGGGGGAATTCCCTGTTGGCTCAGTGACTAGGACATCACACTCCCAAGTGTAGAAGGGGCCCAGGACTAAGCCCTTGTCAGGAAACTAGATCCCACAAGCCACAACTAAGAGTTCATATGCAGTAACTAAAGATTGCACATGCTGCAACAAAAGACTCCACACATCACAAATAAAAGATCTCACATACACAACTAAAAAAAGAACACACATGCCACAAGGACGATCAAAGAGCTGGTGTGCCAAACCTAAGATCCAGTGCAGCCAACTAAATAAATACAAACATACATATTTTCAAAAACAATGTTATTGAGTACAAGCTCACTGCTCACTGCACAAGAGGCCAATAAATCCAAGGGACAAGGTGTTGAGAGAAGACATACGATGGTAGACTAATATCTCAAAGTAACCATCTTGTTGGGGTTTGGAAGCCACGTTCTTTTGCAGGGCCAAAAAGAGAGGCTATAAGGAACCAAAGTCAAAAGGCAGAATAGAGAAGGAGAGGCAGTAGGGAAGTAAAGTGAAAGGATCTTCCGTCTTGCAAAACATTTCTAGTCTTTGGAAGTTGAAGTTGAAGTGAAGTTGCTCAGTCATGTCTGACTCTTTGTGACCCCGTGGACTGTAGCCTACCAGGCTTCGTCCACGGGATTCTCCAGGCAAGAATACTGCAGTGGGTTACCATTTCCTTCTCCAAGGGATCTTCCCAACCCAGGGATTGAACTCGGGTCTCCCACATTGTAGGCAGACGCTTTAACCTCTGAGCCAGCAGGGAAGCCCCAAAAGCCTACAGCACCCGATATTCCCAGGCGGTCTCCTGCCCAAGTACTAACCAGGCCCGACCCTGCTTAGCTTCTGAGATCGGGTGCGTTCAGGATGGTATGGCCATAAATTTGGGGGTGTGTTAATGTCTTCTATTCACAGGTGGGCAGGGTCAGATTATCTCTCTCTGAGCTGAACAAAGGCACTTTAGTTTACGTTCAGGTAACAGGTCAGGGTCTTCTGAGGCAGGCAGTTATGTATGATTATAATAACAAAAGCAATGAAAACAAACAGTTTCCAACATGGAGTCAGAGTTCGTTTCTTCTCTGCAAAAGAAACACATGAGGGAAAAAAGGGTAAAGGGATAAAAACTCAATTTTTAAAATGGGCAAATGACTTGAATAGATATTTCTCCAAATTTGTACAAGTGGCTAGTAAGTACAAGAAAAGAGGTTGAACATCACCAACCATGAGTGAAATGCCAATCAAAACCACAAAAACAGATTTATTCAAGATTACAGAGTAGAAGGATGTGCACTCATCTCCTGTGAGAGCACCAAAATCACAACTAGCTGTTGAAGAGTCATAGACAGGAGGGTGCTGGAAACTACCAGAAAAAGATACCCATGTCCAAGGAAAAAAAGAAGCTTCAACAAGACCGTAGAAGGGCACAATCATGATCAAATCAAATCACACACCCACTGGGCAGGCAGCCCACAAACTGGAGAAAAATAAACCAAAGAGGTTCTCTCACTGTTGTGAAGGTTCACATGTTTCTGTTGTGAAGGTTCAAGTAAGGCGTCCCAGCCTGGGGATCCAGCAAAGAAACTAGGAATCCCCGGAGAGTCTGACTTACCTTGAAGGCCAGTGGGATTTGATTGCATGACTTTCACAGGCCTGGGGAAAACAGAGATTCCACTCTTGAAGGGTAGAAACAAAACCTTGTCCACAACAGGACTCAGAAGAAAGGAGCAGTGACCCTGCAGGAGACTGAAAAAGACCTCCCTGACAGTATTAGAGGGTCTCCTGTGGAGGCACGGGTCAACAGTAACTTGCAGCAGGATACTGGCAGCAGCACTCCTGGGAGGTAACCACTGGCATGAGCCAAACAACCAACAGGGAGGGTGCACAGCCCCACCCATCAGCAGATAATCAAGTTAAAGTTTTACTGAGTACCAAAGCAAGACCCAGTTTTCTCCACAGCCAGTCCCTCCCATCAGGAAACTTACATAAGCCTCTTAGCTTCATCCACCAGAGGGCAGACAGAAGAAGCAAGAAAAACCACAATGCCACAGGCTTCAGAACAAAACCCACAATCATAGAAAGCTAATCAAAATAAAAAGGATTATGTCCCAGATGGAGGAACAAGGTAAAAATCCCCCAAAACAGCTAAATAAAGTAAAGCTAGGCAGCATTCCAGGAAAAGATTCAGAATAATGATAATGAAAATGATCCAGGATATTACAAAAATAATGGAGAAGGTGAAAGAAATGTTTACCAATAACATAGAAGAACTACAAAACAAACAGAAAGGAACAATACATTAGAAGGAATAAACAGCAGAATAACTGAGACAGAGCAGATAAATGAGTTGAACAACAGATTGATGAAAATCACTGCCACAAAACAGAATGTAAAAAAAAAAAAAAAAGAAATGAAATGAAGACAGCCTAAGAGACCTCTCAGTTCAGTTCAGTTCAGTGGCTCAGTCATGTACGATTCTTTGTGACCCCACGAATCTCAGCACACCAGGCCTCCCTGTCCATCACCAACTCCCGGAGTTCACTCAGACTCACATCTATCGAGTCAGTGATGCCATCCAGCAATCTCATCCTCTGTCATCCCCTTCTCCTCCTGCCCCCAATCCCTCCCAGCATCAGAGTCTTTTCCAATGAGTCAACTCTTCGCATGAGGTGGCCAAAGTACTGGAGTTTCAGCTTCACCATCATTCCTTCCAAAGAAATCCCAGGGCTGATCTCCTTCAGAATGGACTGGTTGGATCTCCTTGCAGTCCAAGGGACTCTCAAGAGTCTTCTCCACAACCACAGTTCAAAAGCATCAATTCTTCAGCGCTCAGCCTTCTTCACAGTCCAACTCTCACATCCATACATGACCACTGGAAAAACCATAGCCTTGACTAGATGGACCTTAGTCAGCAAAGTAATGTCTCTGCTTTTGAATATGCTATCTAGGTTGGTCGTAACTTTTCTTCCAAGGAGTAAGCATCTTTTAATTTCATGGCTGCTGTCACCATCTGCAGTGATTTTGGAGCCCAAAAAATAAAGTCTGACACTGTTTCCACTGTTTCCCCATCTATTTCCCATGAAGTGATGGGACCAGATGCCATGATCTTCGTTTTCTGAATGTTGAGCTTTAAGCCAACTTTTTCACTCTCCTCTTTCACTTTCATCAAGAGGCTTTTTAGCTCCTCTTCACTTTCTGCCATAAGGGTGGTGTCATCTAGGACAACATTAAACACAGCAATATTCACATTATAGGGGTCCCAGAAGGAGAAAAGGGAGAGAAAGGACCCAAGAAAATATTTGAAGAGATAATAGCTGAAACATCTGTAATATGGGAAAGAAATAGCTGACCAAGTCCAGGAAGCACAGAGAGTCTCAGACAGGATAAAACCATAGAGAAACACACGCAGACACATAGTAGTCAAACTGATTAAAATTAAAGACAAAGATAAAATATTAAAAGCAACAAGGGGAAAACAACAAATAACATACAAGGGAACACCCATAAGGTTATCAACTGACTTCTCAACAGAAACTGTACAAGTCAGAAGGCAATGGCATGATACATTTAAAGTAATGAAAAGGAAGAACCTATAACCAAGAATATTCTAACCAGCAAGACTCTTGTTCAAATTTGAGAGAGAAATTAAAAGTTTTACAAACAAGCAAAAGTTAAGAGAATTCAGCATCACCAAACTAGTTTTGCAACAAATGCTAAAAGAACATCTCTAGGCAGGAAACACAGAGAAGGAAAAATCTACAAAAAATAAATCCAAAACAATTAAGAAAATGGTAATAGGATTACTGTTGTTACTCCTCCTTTAGTCACTAAGTTGTGTCTGATTATTTTGCAACCCAGTAGCCCACCAGGCTCCTCTCCCCAAGGGACTTACAGGCCAGAATACTGGAGTGGATTGCCATTTCCTTCTCCAGGGACTCTTCCTGACCCAGGGATTTAATCCACATCTCCTGCTTGTAAGGCAACTTTTTTTTACCAGGGAGCCACATGTGAAGCCCCATAGGATCATACATATCAATAGTTACCTTAAATATAAATGGATTAAGTTCACCAACCAAAAGACATAAACTGGCTGGGTGGATACAAAAGCAAGATTTTATATATACATATATATATATATGTATAAAATCCTTATATATATATATACACACATACATACACTGTCTATAAGAGACTCATCTCAGACCTAGGGACACTTACAGACTGAAAGTAAGGGGATGGGAGAAAGTATTCCATACAAATGGAAATTAAAAGAAAGCTCGAGTAGTGATACTTGTATCTGACAAAATAGATTTTAAAACTTAGACTGTTATAAGAGACAAGGACACTATGTAATGATCAAGAGTTCAATTCAAGAAGAAGATATAACAAATATACAACCAACATAGGAGTACCTCAATATGTAAGCAAATTCTAATAACCATAAAGGGAGAAGTCAAGAGTAACACAATAATAGTGGGGAACTTTAACACCCAACTCTCATCAATGGACAGATCATCCAGACAGAAAATTAATATGGAAACAGAGGCCTTAAATTACACTTTAGATCAGTTTGACATAACTGAGGATTCCATCCAAAAGTAGCAGACTATACATTCTCCAGGACTGACCACCGGCTGGGCCACAAGATGAGCCTTGGTAAACTTAAGAAAATTGAAATCATATCAAGCATCTTCTCCAATGACAACATTATGACTTTAGAAATAAACCACAAGAAGAAAAACTATAAAAAACACAAACATGTAGAGGCTGCACAATATGCTACTAAACAACCACTGGATCACTGAAAAGAATGAAGAGGAAATCAAAAAATATCTAGAGAAAAATGAAAGCACAATTATCTGAGAATTCTGGGATGCAGCAAAGCAATTCTGAGTGAAGTTTGTAGCAATACTTAATCTCTCCTCAAGAAACAAGAAAAGTCTCAAGTAAACAGCCTAACCTTACACCTAAATTGTTTTATGTGGTTTTTTGTTTACATCTAATTGTTTTAACAATTAGAGATAGAAAAACAAACAAAACCCAGAGTTACTAAAAAGGAAAGAAATCATAAATATCAGAGCATAAATAAATGAAATAAAGACAAAGAAAAAATTGCAAACAGCAATGAAACTAAAAGCTGGATCTTTGAAATTTTAAACAAAATTGATAAATCTTAAGCCAGAATCATCAAGGGAAGAAAATGGAGAAGACTCAAATCAATAAAATTAGAAATGAAAAAGGAGAAGTTACCGACTCCATGAAAATACCAAGGATCAGTTCAGTCGCTCAGTCATGTCTGACTTTTTGTGACCCCGTGGACTACAGCATGCCAGGCTTCTCTGTCCATCACCAACTCCCAAAGCTTGCTCTAACTCAAGTCCATCAAGTCGATGATTCCATCCAACTATCACATCCTCTGTCACTCCCTTCTCCTCCTGCCTTCAATCTTTCCCAGCATCATTGTCTTTTCCAATGAGTCAGTTCTTTGCATCAGGTGGCCAAAGTATTACAGTTTCAGCTGCAGCATCAGTCCTTCCAATGACTATTCAGGATTGACTTCCTTCAGGATTAACTGCTTTGATCTCCTTGCATTCCAAGAGACTTTCAAGAGTCTTCTCCAACATCACAGTTCAAAAGCACCAATCCAAAACCAAGGATCATAAGAAATTACTATTAGCAACTGTATGACAAAAAAAAATTGGACAACCTGGAAGAAATGGACAAATTATTAGAAAGGTACAATCTCCCTAGACTGAACCAAGAAGAAATAAAACATATGAACTGACAAATCACAAGCACTGAAATTTTAACTGTGATTAAAAACCTCCCAACAGACAAAAGTCCAGGATCAGATGGTTTCACAGGTGAATTTTATCAAACATTTAGAGACGAGTTAACACCTATCCTTGTGAAATTGTGCCAAAAAATTGTAGAGGAAGGAAAACTTCCAAACTCATTTTATAAGGCCACAACCACCCTGATACCATAACCAGACGAACATACCACACACACACACACACACACACACACACACACACACACACACACACACACACACACAAATTACAGTGATGAACAAAGATGCAAAAATCCTCAATAAAATACTAACAAACAGAATCCAACAGTACATTAAAAAGATCATGCATCATGATCAAGCAGGATTCATCCCAGTGAGAAAGTGAAAGTCGCTCAATTGGGTCTGACTCTTTGCGGACCCCATGGATTATACAGTCCATGGAATTCTCCAGGCCAGAATACTGGAGTGGGTAGCCCTTCCCTTCTCCAGGGTATCTTCCCAACCCAGGGATCAAACCCAGCTTACCTGCATTGTGAGCAGATTCTTTACCAACTGAACCACAAGGAAAGCCCAGGGATGCAAGCATTTTTCAACGTGTGCAAATCAATCAATGTGGTACACCATATCACCAACTTGAAGAATAAAAACCATATGATCATCTCAATAAATACAAAAAAAGCTTTTGACAAAATTCAGCACCCACTTATGGTAGCATCTCTCTAAAAAGTGGGCATAGAGTGTACATACCTCTGCATAATAAAGACCATATATGACAAACCTACAGCTAGCATCATACTCAATAGTGAAAACCTGAAAGTATTTCCTCTAAGATCAGGAAAAAGACAAGAATGTTAACTCTCATCATTTTAATTCTATTTTTTCTAGTTTTCTGTTGACCAATCATGATACAATGGTATTAAGTGAATAATACTGACATAATCACAATAGTAAAGATCTTTGCCAGTTTTCACAATCAATAGCCAGACAAAATATAATTACAATTGCAAGCCATAAAGGAAACATGATTAACCTAACAATATAAAATAATTACATACAATTCGGGGGTTAAGTGGAATGATGTGGTAAGTGGAAGGAAAATTATTATATATGTGCACGTGTTTTCATCTGCCTAGCCAGTCTTTACCTAGTGGTTTGTGAATTTAATTCATTTCCAGTTAAGGTAATTATTGATATATATGATCATATTAACATTTTCTAAATTGTTTTGGGTTTATTTTGTGTAGGTCTTTTCCTAGGCTTGCATTTTCTGCCTAGAGGAGGTCCTTTAGAACTTGTTGTAAAGCTTGTTTGATGGTGCTGAATTCTCTTAACTTTTGCTTGTTTGTAAACCTTTTGATTTCTCTGTCAAATTTGAACAAGAGTCTTGCTGGTTAGAATATTCTTGGTTATAGGTTCTTCCTTTTCATTACTTTAAATGTATTATGCCATTCCCTTCTGACTTATACAGTTTCTGTTGAGAAATCAGTTGATAACCTTATGGGTGTTCCCTTGTATGTTATTTGTTGTTTTCTCCTTGTTGCTTTTACTATTTTATCTTTGTCTTTAATTTTCATTCATTTGATTACTCTGTGTCTTGGTGTGTTCCTCCTTGGGTTTATCCTGCCCGAGACACTCTATGCTTCCTGGACTTGGTTGACTATTTCCTTTCCCATATTAGGGAAGTTTTCAGGTATTATTTCTTCAACGTTCTCTCAGGTCATTTCTTTCTCTTCTTCTGGAACCCCTATAATGCGAATGTTAGTGCATTTAATGTTCCAGAGGTCTCTTAGGCTGTCTTTTTTCCCCATTCATTTTTCTACATCCTGTTCTGCAGCAATGATTTCCACCATTCTGCCCTCCAGGTCACTTATCCATTCTTCTGCATCACTTATTCTGCTAATTGATTCCTTTTAGTGTATTGTTCATCTCTGTTTGTTCTTTAGTTTTCTAGATCATTGGTAATTATTTCTTGCCTCCATTCTTTTCCCAAAATCTTGGATCATCTTCACTATCATCATTCTGATTTCTATTTCTGGAAGGTTGCCTATCTCCATTTGGTTGTTTTTCTGGAGTTTTATCTTGCCCTTTTATCCGGAACAAAACCCTATGTTTATCTCATCCTGGTTAACTTTCTGTGGTGTGATTTTGATTCTAGCCACTGTGGAATTGTGGTTCTTCTTTCTTCTGCTGCTACCCTCTGATGGATGGGGCTAAGAGCTTGTATAAGCTTCCTGATGGGAGGCACTGGTGGTGGGGGAAACAGGGCATTGGTGGGCAGAGCCAAGCTTAGTAAAACTTAAATCTAAAAATCTGCTGATGGGTGGTGGTGCTTTCCTTTCCTGTTAGTTGCTTGGCCTGTGGGGACGCAGCCTTGGGGTCTATGGGAACTCTGTAATAGGGTTAACAGTGACCTCCAAGAGGACTTATGCCACGGAGTTCTTTCCAGGACCACAGCTGCCAGTGCCCTCATCCCAGGGTGAGCCATTGCCACCCCACTCCTCCACTTAGACCCTCCAACACTAGCAGGTAAGTCCAGTTCAGTCTCCTGTGGGATCACTGCTCCTTTCCCTTGGGTCTAAGTGTGCACAAGATTTTGTATGTGCCATCCAAGAATGAGTCTCTGTTTCCCCCAGTCCTGTGGAAGTCCTAAAATCAAATCCCACTGGCCTTCAAAGTCAGACTTCCTGGGGATTTCCAATTCTTTTGCCAGCTCCCCAGGCTGGGAAGCCTGATATGAGGCTCAGAACCTTCATAACAGTGGGATTCTTTGGTATTATATGGTTCTCCAGGTTGTGAGTTGCCCATTGAGTGGGTACAGGATTTTATTTTATTGTGTTTGCACCCCTTCTACCATCTCGTTGCAGTTTACTCTTTGTCTTTGGATGTACGGTATCTTTTTTTGCTGGGTTTCAGCATCCTCCTGTCGATGGCTGTTCAACAACTAGTTGCAATTTTGGTGTTTGCAGAGGAGGAGAGGAGCACAGGTTCTTCTACTCTGCCAACTTGAACCAGAATCCCCCTCTGGGATTTTGTCTTGTCCCTTCATCTGGGGAACTAACACTCTGCTTCTTCATTCTGATTAACCTTCTGTGTTGGGGTTTTCATTCTAGCTACTGCAGGATTGTAGTTCTTACTTCTTCTATCTGCTTTCCCACTTTTATTCAACATAGTTTTGGAAGTCTTAGCAATCAAAGAAGAAAAAGAAGTAAATGGAATCCAAATTGGAAGAGAAGAAGTTAAACTGTCACTAATGGCAGATGGCATGATACTATATGTAGAAAATCCTAAAGGTGGTACCAGAAAACTACTGGAGCTCATCAGTGAACTTGGTAATGTTGCTGGTTACAAAGTTAATACACAGAAACCTGTTGCATTTCTATACACTAACAATGGAAGATCAGAAAAAGAAATTAAGAAACATTTCTATTTACTATCACATCAAAAAGAATAAAATACCTAGGAATAAACCTACCTAAGGAAATAAAAAGCCTGTACTCCAAAAACTATAAGATGGTGATGAAAGAAATCAAAGTCATAAACAGATGGAAAGATATATCAAGTTTGTGGAATGTAAGAACCAATACTGTCAAAATGACTAAACTACCCAAGGCAATCTATAGACTCGGTGTAATTTCTATCAAACTACCAATGACATTTTTCAGAGAATTAGGAAAAATATCTCAAAATGTGTATAGGGACACAAAAGGCCCCAAATAGCCAAATCAATCTTGAAAAAGAACAATAATCCTGGAAGAATCAGGCTCCCTGGCTTCAGACTATACTACAAAGCTACATTCGTCAAAATAGTATGATACGGGCACAAAAGTAGAACTATAGATCAAGGTTACAGGATAGAAAACCCTGAAATCCAGGCACCTATGACAAATTAATCTATGACAGAGGAGGCAAGATTACACAATGTTGGAAAGACAGTCTCTTCAACAAATGGTTCTGGGGAAACTGGATAGCTACATGTAAAAAAATGAAATTAGATCATTCTTTGTGTAATACCATTCACAAAAATAAGCTCATAATGGATTAATGACCTAAATGTGAGATCAGATACTATAAAACTCGTAGAGGAAAACATAGGCAGAACACTCTCTGACATAAACCACAGCAATATCTTCTTCAATCTGTTTCCCAGAATAATGAAAAGAAAAACAAAAATAAATGCAAACGCTTCTGCACAGTAAGGGAAACAATAAACAAAATGAAATGACTACCCAAAAATTGGAAGGAAATATTTGCAAATGATATGACCAATAGGGATTAATTTCCAAATTTTACAAATAGCAAATGATGCCTAATGGCATCAAAACAAACAACCACTCAAAAAATGGGCAAAAGACCTAAATAGACATTTCTCCAAAGACATACAGATGGCCAATAGGCACATGAAAAGATGTTCAACATCTCCAATTATTAGAGAAATGGAAGTCCAAACTACAATGAGATATCACCTCACACCAGTCAGAATGCCTATTACCAAAACAATCCACAAACAAGATTCCTTTAAAAAGTGAAAATAGAACTGCCATATGAACCAACAATCCCACTGTTGGGCATACACACCAAGGAAACCAGAATTGAAAGAAGCACATGTACCCCAAAGTTCATTGCAGCACTGTTTACAATAGCTAGGACATGGAAGCAACCTAGATGTCCGTTGGTAGATGAATGGATAAGGAAGTTGTGATGCATATACACAACAGACTATTACTCAGCTATAAAAAAGAATGCATTTGAGTCATTTCTAATGAGGTGAATGAAACTGGAGCCTATTATACAGAGTGAAGTAAGTCAGAAAGAGAAACACCAATACAGTATATGAATGCATATATATGGAATGTAGAAAGATGGTAATGACAATCCTATATGCAAGTCTGCAAAAGAGACATAGATGTAAAGAACAGACTTTTGGACTCTGTGGGAGAAGGCAAGGGTGGGATGTTTTGAGATAATAGCATTGAAACATGTATATTACCATATGTAAAATAGATGACCCGTGCAAGTTTGATGCATGAAGCAGGCACTCAAAGCTGGTGCTTTGGGACAACCCAGAGGGATGGGGTGGGGAGGGAGATGGGAGGGGGGTTCAAGTTGGGGAACATATGCACCTATGGTTGATCCGTGTCTATGTATGGCAAAAACCACCACAATACTGTAAAGTAATTATTCTCCAATTAAAACAAACTAATTAATTTTTTTAATCCACAAACAATAAATGCTGGAAAGGATGTGAAGAGAAGGGGAATCTTCCTACACTGTTGGTGGAAATGTAAACTGTAAATTGATACTATGGAGAACAGTAAGGAAGTTCCTTAAAAAACTAAAAATAGAGCTACCATATGACACTGCAATCCCACTCCTCGGCATATATCCAGAGAGAAACATGATCCGAAAGGATGCATGCATCCCAATATTCATTGCAGTGCTGTTTACAATAGCCAAGACATGGAAGAAACCTGAATGTCCATCGACAGAGGAATGGATAAAGATGTGGTACATATATATATATATATATAGGAATATTACTCAGCCATAAAGAAGAACGAAATAATGCCATTTGCAGCATCATGGATGGACATAGACAGTGTCATACTTAATGAAGTAAGTTAGACTTAGAAGGAGAAATCTTGTATGACATCCATTATATGTGGAATCTAAAAAGAAATGATACAAAGAAACTTACTTACAAAACAACAAGAGACTCACAGACTTAGAGAACAAACTTAAGGTTGCCAAGGGGAAGGACAGGTACACAATGCTATATTTAAAATGGATAACCAACAAGGACCTAGTGTTACAGCACATGGAACACTGTTCAATGTTATGTAACAGTCTGGATGGGAGGGGAGTTTGGGGGAGTATATATATATGTGCATATATACATGTATATACATATATAGCTGAGTCCCCTCACTGTTCACCTAAAACTATCACAACATTGCATTGTTAACTGGCTACACCCCAATACAAAATAAAATTTTTTTTAAAATAGATTAAAACATTTCAGCAGCCAAAAGAAAAAAATAAACCTACAAAGCAATAAGAAAAAGACAATAAGAAGTGCTAAGAAGCAAAGGACTTGACATTCAAATGGAAAATTATAAAAAATGTTCTCAAATTCAACATTAATTAGGGAAACTCTAGTGAAAACCATAAAGAGATGCCACTACAAATCAATTAAAATGGCTGAATTCGAACATTAAAACTGACAATCTGTGTCAGTGGAGGTGTGGAACACAGGGAACTCATTACAGTGCAAAATGTATAAATAATGGACGAATAGTTGGTACCAACTACAAAGTAGAAGAAATCTAGTAGTGTCACTCTTGTACATATAACTTAGAGAATAGGGCACATGTATACCAAAAAACATGTTTGTAGCAGCAAAAGTTGGAAACTGGTAACAACTCAAACTTCCATCAACAGTAGGTGCACAAATGAACTGTGTTGTATCACACAGAAGACTATGCATCAGTGAAAATGAGTGTTGGTCTTCAGTGAAGTATAGGGCATGCCCAGTGGCTCAGTGTGTAAAGGACCTTCCTGCAATGCAGGAGACCTAGGTTCAATCCCGGGTCAGGAAGATCCCCTCGAGAAGGAAATGGCAACCCACTCCAGTATTCTTGCCTGGAGAATTCCATGGACAGAGGAGCCTGGTGGGCTACAGTCCATGGGGTCACAAAGAGTCAGACAAGACTGACTGACTAACACTCACTTTTTCATAGGTCTTCATAGCGATACACATGAATCTCACAAAAGATGCTGAGCAAAAGATTATGCAATGAATCCATCTAAATAAGGTTAAAAGCAAGCAAAACATATCTGGGGAATAAAATGATAAAGAAAAGCAGGGAAATGATAAAGCCAGGATTTGGGGGTTAAGGGGGAGAAAGGGCAAACTTCTGGAAAGCTTGTGCCATTTTATACTCTTTAATCTGTGGGACTGAAACAGAAGTGTTTGCTTTAAATTTTTCATTTATAATACATTGATTATATATCAATATATTAAAACTAAATACAATATATTAAAACTAAATTTCAATATATTAAAACTAACAACAAAAGTTGAAAGAAAATCAACATGTGGTTGAGGAAAAGGATCTAACTTCATTTATTTGGTTGCCTACTTTTCACATTATTTATTAAATATTCCATATATGATTACAACTTAAGTTCCATTCTTTCTTGCATTAGAGATTTAGTAACAATTGTTTTCAACAATGGTTTCTGACAAGGATGAATGGACTTTTGCAGGTGGTAGGGGGAGGGATAGTAAAAGTGTGGTTATGAAAGCAGGAGAGGGAGACAGTCATGCTCATGGGATTTGCTTTTAAATAGGAAAATTCTAGAGACAGAACTGAAAAGAGAAAGGAAGTCTATGAAAGGGTTGCCAAGTCAGAGAGCAAACTGTCACCTGATGAAAGGACTTATGAATGAGCTCAGAGCAAAACTATTTGGAGGAAATCTAAAGAGGACATGCCTGCAGGATGGAGGTTAGTTATACTGGGTGCCTGGCCCAAGGGTACAGTCTCCATCTACACCACGTAGGCGGTAAGATAAAGTTTACTGAATGGTCTCAAAGATTTGATATATTGCTATTTTAAATTATATTGCTTTCTTCCTTTTCCTACTTTAAACATAGTATTTATTAACTGAAGAAAATTACAGAAAAATACGTGCTGCCACGTTTTGTCCAATCTTGGCGGCTGGGTTCATGCCCTTTTTAACTCACAGTGGCCAACTTGAAGGGTTGTGGTTGACTCGGAAGCGGGGCACGGGCCAGCCTTCCCTCCCACCAGCACCCTCACATCTCTGCGGCAGTCTCCTAGGCTAGAGGGCGGTCCTAAGAGGTGCGAGGGCTGCTTTTCGATTCCAAGGCCCGCGGCGGGAGCCCCGCCCCGGCCGCAGCCCCTCCCCGGCCCCGCCTGCGCGGTGCCTCGCGCCCACACTCAAGCGAGAGCTGCGGTCGCACGTTTGATCCGCGCCACCGCGGCCGGAGATGCAGCGGGGTGCCGCGTTGTGCCTGCGCCTGTGGCTCTGCCTCGGACTGCTCGACAACGAGCGTGGTGAGCCCTCCGCCTGCCCCAGTGCGCAGCTGGCCACGAGCGGGGACGCTTTCCCTGGGCAAATGGTGGGACTGCCCGGACGCGAGACCGGTCGGGGGACGGGGCCCGCGGGACCCTTGGGCACGAGGGGAGTCAGGGTTGAGAGCCAGGAATTCAGATCCCGGAAGGAGCACAGAGAGTCGGGCCGGGCTTGCCGGGATGAGGAAAGGGAGAGGACGGGCCGCGGGGCAGCCCAGCAGCTTGGAGATGGGTTCTCGACTTCACTCCACGGTCTATGGTTCAGCTCCCTTGGACCCGGGCCCCTTCGCGCTGCATCCTCAGCCTGGATCCTTCGCTTGCTTACACGCTTTTCTGCGGAGTCGGGGCACCGCATACTCTATCCTGCGATCCGCGCGCACTGAGGTTGTCCCCCAGCGCCTTTGCAGTCCCCGCCGGGTCGTAGTCCCGGAGGCGCACTTCCCCGCGACTCTAGTCTGCGCTCGAGATCAGTATTCCTGAGGGAACTCTGGTTGCTGTTCACTTTCCCCAGGCCAAGGACTGCTGGGGGATGGAGGGAATCAGGCGTAGTCCGGGAAGACTGGGTGCAGGTGTTGGAATTTGAGGCTGATCTTGAGTCAGCAGCTCGTCAGTGATCAGCATTGCAGGAGAGGTAGAAGGCCGGCCCTCGCCATATTTGAGGGCTCGCACCCTGGATGGCCAAGCTAAGGATCATAAGGCAGGGGCTGCAAAGAAGGGTCTTCAACACAGGAGAGGCAGTGTGGAAACAGGTGATGGGAGCATGACTAAAGGTTGCCTCTGAGGGATTGGAGGGAAGAGAATTTGGGGGGTGAGGGAAGGGGTGGCTGTTTGGAGATGTCAAGGGGAAAGCATCAGGAATGAGAGGCAGATGAGCTGGAAGCCCATGAGAGATCCAATGACCCTGGGGGTCAGAGGGCGGAGGACCGATCATGGGTCCCCAGTGCTTGAGGGAGTAGTTCTGAAAAATCTGAAAGGAGAAATGGATACCTCTATTTTTAAACACTGTTGGCTTTGAATACTGGCTTTACATGTTTCATTTCTTTTAATGCTCACAAGGAAATGTTAGACCCTTTTTACAAATGGGAACACTTGGACCAAGGACAGGGGTAACTTCCCCAAAGTCCTCAGGAAGCCAGTGGTAAAGGACATGTTCAACCCAGGTCTTTGGGATACCAGAACCCCATTCTCTGTGTCTATATGGGCTGAAGGGCTGGGGAGAGTGGAGTGAAGGGAAGTGTGGGTGAACCTAGGGGGAGGAGGATGGAAGAAGACATCTTCTGGCCTCTAAGTCAGGGCAGGTCTGAGCAGAGGGGCTGCCTCTTGGCCCTTCTTTGCTCCCCTGCACACTTCCCAGGACCAGGCTTTCACAGGTGCCATGGTTGGACTTCAGGGCTGAGGAGTGGGAGATCCCACCTTGAGAAGACATCCAGCAGGCAGTGGGTATAGTGTCCAAGGCTCAGGAGAGAGGCTGAAGAGGAAGCTGTCCCAGGATGAGACCATCTTCCCCAAAGAGGGGACCAGAGAGTGAGAGGCTTCCAGGGAGATAGAAAACATCCAACGTGCAGGGTGTAAGGAAAACCAGGAGAGACTCATGTCCTGGTGCTCCTGAGTGGAGCAGAGTGCAAGGTGGCAGACAGAGGGGGGATAAGTCAGTCTCGCAGTGAGTACAGGTGATTCTTACCAAAGTTGGGCAGTGAGGGAGAAGAGAGAGAATGAAGCTAAGGGGACCATGGAGGGGACGGCCTTGGCTGGACCAGGGCACGGCTGGTAGGGAGATAACCCACTGAGAGCAGACCATTGCCACAGTCCCTGAGCCTTATACTTGTGCCACCCACTTTGGGGCTGAAGAGGACCTGAGAAGCCCCTAGACTGATGGGGGTGCTGGAGCAGAAGCACAGACATTCCAGTGCAGCCCCAGTGGGAGGCCACGTGCTGGCAGGTGAGCAGCCTGGCCTGAAGGCGACCCTCAGAGATGTGGTGCTTGTCCCAGAGCTGGCTCCTTCCTGGCTCTACCCCTAAATTCCTTGCTGTGTTGCCTGGACCCCTCCCTTCCTCTCCTTATGCCTCAGTTTGCCCACGCATAGCACTGCAACAAGCTGGCAAGCTCTGAGGGGCTGGGCTTGGGGCTGGACTCTTTACCCCAATCGTGTCCCTCTAGAGAAGGTAGATGGCAGAGGCCACCTCCTACAGCCTTTATCTCCTGGGGCTTAGACTCTAGAGAGGCTGTTTGTGCCTCTGAACAGTGGGCAGTCAGCTCAGGGACATGTGGGGAAGGAGGCAATTGCCAGGAAGCTTGGTTGGCCTGCCATGAGGATACTGGCTCCTGCCACGGCTGAGACACTCATGACCATCCCAGCTCTTTACCGTCCCTGCTCCTCAGCCCTGAGCCAGAGCCAGGCGTGGACAGAGGTGTGGGAGTGGGGTGGGCATGTGAGTCAGTGCAGGTAGAGCACTGGCCTTAGCTCAGTGCTCTGAGGACTCACATACAGGTGTGCTCACATACCCAGCATGCTGGAGGCACTGGGTCAGTGTGGCTGAAGGACTCTTTGCCTCTCCACAGCACAGTGCCCACATGACCAGGCGCCAGGCTGGGCATGAGGTGTAACAAGGGGACTGTCTGGCCATCTCCTTGCTGTGCCATCCCCACCCTGACCCCCAGGCAGTGGCAGGCGGCCTAACCAGTGAAGGGGACTATAGTCCTGTACAAGGTGAAAGCTATAGTGTCTGCTCAGGGTGGCAAAGGGAAGATTTGGACCAAGTCCATTCTGCAGGAGCTTCTCAAGTGCCAGACTTGCAGGGGCACAAACATGACATCGTGGCCCAGGGGTGATGGTGCTCAGTGAGCCCAGTGTGGTCCCGCTGGTGGTGTGGGCTCCACCAAGTTGCTTCCAGCTTGGAGCTTCCTTGAGGGGTCTGCAGACTCCAGGAAAGGGGTTCCAAGTAGGACAAAGACTGCCTCAAAGGCCCAGAGACAGAAAAATCAGATGGTGATCAGATGAGGCTAAAGTCCTGGGGGCAGAGCAATGGGGTGGAAGAGACAGGAAATGGAGACACAAGAGCTAGCGGCACACCTGGAAGGGGGCGTGTAGCAGGGAGCCACATGGTCAGACTCCCCTGAAGGCATCGCCAGAGGGGCAAGAGCAGAAAAGGCCACAACAAGGAGGCTGCGGGTGCACCCAGGAGATATTCCAGGGAAGGAGGCAGCAGGGGATGGTGGAGAGAGGGACGAGTGCCAGTCTCTGGCTGAAGTGGCAGAATAGGTCATGAAATTGTTTACCAGATGGGAACCCTGAGAAGAGGAGGAGATGGGGAAAGATGAGGCGTTCCACTGGGGAGGCAGGGCCTCCAGTCAAAGGCAGGAAGGAAGAAAGTTGGGAGTGTGATATGATAGAGGGAAGTCAGGGAATCCAGGGAAATTAAGTGGGGTCTCAGTCATGAGGGGAAGGTTTTTCCTGCATCTAGCTTACACCCCTCCTGCTGCCATTGTGGTGTTTCCCCCCACCATGCAGATTTCTTTCCACTAGGACCTAGTCTGTGCCCCACAGTCCTGAGATATCCCTTGGCGAAGGGGGGTGGGTAGGGAGAGGAGTCCAGAGACTCCCACACTCCTTGCACCGACCTCTGAACAAGACATGGCCAACGTGTCCAGCTGGAGCCAGGGATTCCTGAGTTTCGATCCTTTTCAGACACTGGCTTCCTCTGGGATCTCCGTTTTCCGGTCACACTGAAGGGAGAAGTCTGGGAGCAGGAAGATGCAGGCTTTGGGACTGGCTGCCACTGAGGCTGGGTGTGGCCTGAAAGAGGCACAGACCTGCCTGGCTCCAGTGTCCCAGGCCACCCCCATCTCCGAGGGCCGGATGGGGTGCGGGTGGTCCTGTGAGCACGCACAAGTCAGGGTGGCAAGTGGGAGAGCCCCGCCACGTGGCCAGTGAGGTCAGCATGGGTTCATGGGAAAGGACTTGTCGGCCACAGGAGAGGACATCCTGCCTGCGTTCCCTCTTCCTGCAGCAGGAGCCCGTGGCCCAGATTTAGCAGCACTGGGGGGCCACCTCTGAGCCAGCTGGGCTGTCTGATAACACTGCCCGTCCTGCCGCCACAGAGCAGAGCCCTGACCCCAGAAAGGCCAGGGCAACTGCCTGGTAAAGCTGGCTGCACCCATGACTGCTGCACGGGGCGCCCTGTACATACTAGGGTGCTCTTCCCCCATCTCACCCCTTGAGGAAAGTCAAGCAGCCTACAGTCCCACTCAGCCTCTCCAAAACTCCCTGCTTCCAAAAATTGCTTTAGCAAGACCACTCTGAAACACAGATCTGAACCTTCCTCAGCCCCCCAGTCCCCCTTGGGCTGGTGGTACAGGCCCTCTTGCTAGAGGGCCTCCTCCAAGAGGAGCCCGAGCCCCATATCCACCTAGCCTGCACCCACACCACGGCCTCAGTGTGTGAGCTTTCTTCTGCTCCACATTCATGCGAGAGGCTGCTAAGAATTTCAGGCAGAAGGTCATGCTTCACCAAGTGGGAGGGATCTACTAGGGCAGGAAGAGAGCTTCATTCGCCACCCCTTGTGTGCCCCAGGAGCACAGAATCTAAGCTGTAGGGTAGGTTCACGGGAGGCTCTCATCCTTATCCCACCTAAACACCATCCTCAAAGCTCTTCAGAATTCTACCTAATGAAGTTTTGTTTGTGGGAAGCAGCACTTATGCACACACGCACATACACACACGCGCGCACACACCACCAGTGAGTCCCACCTCAGTCTGAAATGGTTAATCAAATTTCTCCACACAGGGTGTGTGAAGATTTTAACCTTGTGACATAGGCTATTGTCCCCATTTTGGAGATTAGTCAAATTAATTAGAAAATTAGAGGAGTGCAATGGCTCATTAGATTGTCTGAGCAGCTTTGAGGGAAGTGACAGGTGTCTGGGGTCTGGTGCCACCTGGCATAAGGGCTAAGGAGTAGGAAGTGGCAGGCATAGCTGGTGTGTCCATATTCCAGCAAGGTGGGCATGTGGGGTCCTAAATTGCTGACCACCTCGTGGACATTTTCACCTAGATGCCCCAGAGAGCTTTCAAAAACAGCATGCCACTAGACACGTTGCTTCCCCCTGGATCTGCCCCTGACAGGTGTGCGTGCTTCAATGCAGGGCCTCTGCCCCTCCATCCCCACCTCCACCTCTGCCCACACGCTGTGCACTCTAATTTTGTTCCCTGGATCCTCAAAGCCAGTCAAGAGCAATCCAGGGCCAAGTCCCATGCTAGTGATGCCACCATCTAATCCTTGCATTGAGGAACTGTTGAGTGTAATCAGTCAGGCTGCTGCATGAAGCTGTGGAAATATGCAGAGAGGCTCCCAGGAACCTAAAAATGCAAGGCTAGGGCTGGAGCAGGTACCAGGCAAGTGACAAGAGTGACTAGAGAGTCATATGAGAAACTCAGATTCCATCTCCAAGCAGCAGAGAGGCAGGAAATGGTTTTAGGTAGAAGAAGGATTTGTGTTCTCAAAGGATCCTCTAACCACTGCGAAAGGCCTGGAGTGGGAAGAGAAAAGTGTGGTAACCAGGGGATGGGACACTGAGGCTGGCCAGACAGTCGGATGGCAAGGAAAGGGGCTGAAAAGGGCAGTCCCAGAACATCAAGGGGTCGCACTCAGGCTAGAGGACACCTACTGCTCAGTGCTGGAGCTCTGGAAGTGCAAAGCACTTTGCCAGGGTGGTAGGGAGAGGTGAGAAGCAACCCTGGTGCTTCCAGCCACTCTACTGTTGATGCTGGTTCTGAGAAGGTATAGAGTAAACAGCAGTTTCCATAATCCTGTCACCCAAAGGTAATCTCTGACTAGTTGACTTAACCTCTATGTCTTAGTTTCTTCATCTGCAAAATGATCAAGATAGTATCCACCTCAGGGGGCTTCCCTGGTGGTTCAGACGGTAAAGAATCTGCCTGCAATGCAGGAGACCTGGGTTCAATCCCTGGGTTGGGAAGATCCCTTGGAGAAGAGAATGGCTACCCACTTCAGTATTTTCGCTTGGAGAGTTCCATGGACCAAGGAACCTGGCAGGCTACAGTCCATGGGGTCACAAAGAGCTGGACATGACTGAGTGACTAACATTTTCACTTTCTTCTTTCAGGGGGGCAATAGAGGGGTGTGGTACGCACAAGTGTGTAGGCTGTGCTGGCACACAGAAAGTGTTTGCGCTTGTTGTCTGTTGTCGTAACAGGATGTATTGGAGTAAGCAGAATTTGAGGGTCAAAGTGAATGAGCATAATTTTCATTTCTGTGAGTGCCTGTTTGCTCACAGCCTTGCCAGTACTGGGAATTCTCTACCCTTGAAATGCTTGCTTATCTGGGCTCGGGGACACCTCTGTGCTGCCCTGTGGCTGCTTGTCCTCCTCAGTAGTGGGGATGGTCTAGGTCTTAGGGCTGGGGGCACTTGGCAGGAAACATTGGGAAGCAGAGCCCCCCAGGGCTGGAGCTCAGGAGAGCTGCCAGGGAGGGTGGGGGAGCTCAGAGGTGGGCTTGAAGTCTTGGGGCCCACTCTAGGAGGAGGAAGCTCACCTTGAGCAGGGCTCCAGTTAAATGAGCCTGCTAAGAGCCTACGGCTAGGCCTGTGACCCATGGCCCCACTCTGAGGCCTGTTGCCCCACGCTCTGCACCACCGCCCTGACAGCTCTGCCTGCCTGACAGCCCAAGGTCACCAGCACTCTGCCACATGGCCCTCTGCCCTCTGCCCTCTCCTCCAGCGATTTCTTATTCATTCTACAAAGTCCTTTTCAACTCATGTGAACACTCCCTTCCACTGGTAAGACTTTCTCTGACCACCCCAAACCTTAGCACTGTGGCCAGAGCACCAAGTCACAGGAGCTGTTCCAGCTCTGAAAGGCAAAGCTTTTCCAAGGCTGGAAGAGGCTCTCAGTGTGCCTCAGCCCGCAACAGCATATTCTTACCACGGTTCTTCGTGTGACAGTACGTTATTTGTGGTCTGTGGTTCTCAGTGATCCTGGGGACAATTCTCATGTCATAAGTGTGGATGGGGGAAGTGACTTGCCCAAGGTCATACAGTCAGAGTGACACTGCTGGGGACACGGCTGGGCTCTCAGGGCTGAGCACTCTCTCTGAACAGCCCCTCCCGGCTTAGCCTTCTCAGCCCCGCAGGGCGGGAGGCGGGAGGACCGATGCCCTCACCCTTGTTCTCGGGAAGCACAGAGACTGCCATCTACTTGGAGCTGGGGGGAACGCCAAGGCAGAACACGCCGTGAGCCTTCCCCCGAGGTCAGTGCACAAGCCCGGCCCCAAGAGTGAAGGGAGAGCAGGCTCTCCAGCTTGGCTGAGCCCTGGGGCTGCTGCATAGAGCCCCCACCTGGCCTCGCCTGGCCCCGGTGCTTCCCCTTCAGCTTGCTTCCAGTCTGCAGGGCACAGCTGCTCAGGAGACCATGGATCTGACTACCAGAACTGCTGTACAGCCCCTCTTACCCACTGGGTGATCATGACAGGGCCTGAAATAGGAAATTGCGAAATGCAAAAACCACTACTGCCACACACTGTCAGAGGTGGAATGGCACCCCCGAGCTGGAGCACCATCCTGATATCATGGGCCTGGGTTGGTTGTGCTGGGCCTCAGGACAGAGACGTGGCCCAGTGACATCCTGGCCCTCAGGAGCCACTCAATGATACAGCCCTTTCCTTTGTGGTAGATGAGTTCCTGGGGTGCTCAGCGGGGGACATTGGGTGTGGCTGATATCCTGACTGTGTGGCAGAAGCATTGGGAGGTGAAATTGGCCAGGAAGGGGACCAGTGGGGCAGGGCAGAGCTCTGAAGGCCAGGCCAAGGGCCTTTACAGATCCAGAGGGCCACAAGGAGCCCTGGAAGGTGTCCTTTGGGCTGAGGGACAAATTGGAGGCCAGGGAGGAGACTGCTAGGGAGCAGAGAGGTCAGGAGACTGGCACTAGCGGTGGCAATGGAGGGGAGGAGACGGAGAAGTGTGAGGGCTGGGTCCCAGGCAGGGTCGGGCCTGGACTTGGGCAGACTTGGGCTCCTGCACAGCTGCTGCTTGCTTACCGCTGACGTGGAGGCTGGAGCCTCAGTGTCCTCCCTGTTGACTGGACTCCCAATCCGTCCCTCCCTTCCAGTAAGTGTAAGGACCAAATGAGGCGCTAAGTGCTGGGATGTGGTCAGCATCTAGCCCACCGGCTTTCCTGCCCTCCTGTCTGCTCTCACCCAGGATCCCGGTGTGCTGCTCCCATACCGAGCACCTGCGGCTGACCCCAGGGCCCCCCTGCCCAAGGCTGCTGACAGCACAGGGAAGAGGAGGGATGCACTCTGGCCCCCCTGACCTCGGCCTGGCGCCTACCCTGACTGCTCTGCTCAGGCCAGGGGGCCAGGGCTGCTGGCCAGGGGAAGGAAGAAGCCAGTTCCTGGGCCAGGAACAGGAAGGCAGGGGGAGTGCAGTAGAGGCCGGGATGACAGTGCTTCCTGCTTCGGGAAGGGAAGGACAGCAGGGACAGACAACAGCCAGGCAGGAAGGATGCGCCTTCTTTGGGGCTGCATGTGGGGGCTGGGCAGTATAGAGCTTCAGGCATGGCAGCACAGGCCTGAATCTCCCCCAGCTGCTGGGCAGTCTGGGCTATTCATGGTCACCAGGGGACCTGGCCTTTAAAACTGGAATCTTTTACAAAGTCACAAGGTTTGACAGAGTTTTAACCCAAAGGTTGACTGCAGAGGTTTGTTTAGCCAACCAACCATTCATTCAGTCAGCCATTCATTCATCCTTCTCTCCATCCATCTATTCGTCTTTCTACCCATCCCTCCATCTGACTGTCCATCTGTCCTTCCATCTTACCACCCTTTCTTTTTTCCACATTTCTACCCTTGCATCCATCCATCCTTCCATCCATCCACTCATTTGTCCTTTTGTTCATCTGTCCATTTGTTTATTCATTCAACAAGGGTTTATGGAGCCTTGGCTCTGTGTCAAGTGTGGTGCTAGGCATGGAGTGGGCTGGAAAAGGGACTGTTTGGGTCCTTATCCCATTGAAACTTATTGTCTAGGAGAGGAAATGGAAAAACATAACCTAAGTAAATGACAAAATTACATATTATGACAAGAATAGGTTTGGGGGGTGGGAGTGCAGAGGCCATGTCTAAGCTGAGGCCTGAAAGTGAGAAGGGCCTGGCTGTACAAGGTGTGTGAGCAGAGGCTCATCAGGAGGAGTGGTGTATGTAAAAGCCTGGGTGGGGTAGGAAGGAGCGTGGCATGATATGGAACAGCCTGGGGCCACGGGGGCTGGAAGACAAGAGCAGGAGGCCAGAGTGGTCACACCTCCTGGTCAGGAGGGTGTGGAAAGGGGATGATGGGCAGGCCACAGTCAGAAGTTTGGATGTTCCTTGAAGTATAGTGGAATGTCATTGACGAAATTTAAGCATGATTTTGTCCTTTGAAGCTACAGTTGAGAGAAGGGGCTCTGGGCTGGAGGCAGAGATTTTATAAGTACTGGGTCAGCCAAAAATGTTGTACAGGTTTTTCCATATGATCGTATGGAATAACCTGAATGGACTTTTTGGCCAACCTAATACACGACCACTTAAGAGCAGCAGTATTTGGTGCTGGGCAGAAGGGATGGAAGACAAGGGGAGGGTGAGCTCACAGAAGGTAGCAGAAGAGGGGACAGCTCTGCTCTCTGCCCTGGAGAGTCTCCTGCAGCGGCACAGAGGCTATAGGATACCTTGCCAGTGGCTCCAGGGAGTAGAGGGAGGCTGCACTCTGTAGGAAGATGAGCAAATGTGAAAGGAAGGAGGCAGCGAACAGAATTTTTGCTATGAATGGGGGTAGAAAAGGGGAAGGGAATATAGGATCAAGGAGAGTTTTTGTTTGTTTGTTTGTTTGTTTGTTTACAAGATGGGAGGTGATTGCATAGAGGAAAGTTGGTAGCCAGAAAAGAAAGAAATGATCTGCAGAGGTCGGATCTGGGGGGGGGGATCCCCGACATGTTGGAGGGCTTGGCCTTGGGAGCAGGAATGTCAGAGATGTGGGTATGGGAAGGGTGTGGGATTTGAGTGTGGGAAGATGAGGGGTCTCCATCTGATGCCTCTACTTCATTAGTGCTGAAAGGGAAGGAGGAGGGACCGCCCTGGACTTCAGCCCAAGGCCGCTCAGGCTTTGCCACCAGGAGAGAGGGGAGGCAGCATGGGTCCCGGGCTTTGTGCTGCATGCTGGGCCTCTCAGGGACATGGGCACTGCAGGGCTGGGGAGCATTCAGAATGATGGGCTGTGGGCCACGCAGTGCCAGAAGAGGGGTGGGGCCAGGAGGAAGTGGCAGTGCAGAGGGGTTCCTGGCCTGGACGTTCTGATGAGGCTGGAGGACAGCGCTGGTGAGACTCAGCAGGAGACAGAGGAGGCAAAGCAAGAACAGGAAAATAGGCACTTGATGGGGACAGCTTCTGGGGTGGGCCAAGACCTGGGTATGCCCAGGAAGTGAGGGGCTGCAGGGAGGCGGGGGACAGTGGAGGTGAGGACCACGAAGGCGGGGTGCTGGTGACTCAGTCCTGTGGCTGCCGAAGTTCTGAGAAATGGCCTGGATTGAGGTTGGGGGGCCTGAAGAGCCAGGAGCAGAGAATGAGGGGAAATGACCAGGACAGGGCTGATGACAGCTTTAGTGGGGAGTGGGTGGTGCTGCTGGAAAAGGGGAAGTGACCACAAGGAGTTCTCCAACGTGTGCAATGGCGAGCAGTCACCACCCCAGGGGCAGCGGTGTCCTCAGAAATGCAGATTTCAGTTAAGGCAGGAAGGATGGAGGAGGCCAGTGATGTGTACAGTACAGACTACTGCTCACACAGGGTCCAGTGGAAGTGGCGGCGGCGGGGGAGGCGGCGGAGAAAAGGAGCACCAGGGCATGTGGCAATAAAGGAGAGGCTCTCAGATGGGTGAAAGGGTCAGCAAGCATAATGGATGAACCTCCCATTTAGCACGGTGATTCAGATGCTTCCTTTGGTGGTGTGGTAGCCTCTAGGGAGGAGGCTCCTATAGGCTCCATACCCCATCCAGCCACTCAGCCCACCATCCTTCCACATATTCATCCATCCATTCATCTGATCATTCTTCATCCATCCTACCATTCTTGAATTGTTGTTCACTCACCAAATCATGTCCAACTCTGCAACCCCATAGACTGCAGCACATCAGTCCTCTCTGTCGCTCAACAATCTCCCAGTTTGCCCACGTATTCTTGAATACATATCCTCAATTTTGGGTGTGTATCTCTTTTGTACTAAGGTTAGGAAGATGAATAAAATGCAGTCTTTGTTCAGATGTGACCAGAAAACCATGATTTAGTCTAGTAAGTGTTCTAGCAGCATGAGCCTAGGGGCAGGCACCGCCTGAGTATCTCCTGAGTGACGGCCCCTTATAGAGGGACTCGTGAATTAGAACCTAAAGAGGGAGATCCACAGGAGGGAAGGAAGTACAAATGTCCAGGGTGAAAATGAACACAGAGACTTCAAGATGAAGTCTGGCACTCTGGGACAATAGTGAGAAGTCTGTGCCTCTCAGATGTCTCGATAAAGCCGGAAAGAAGAGGAGTGGGCAGACAGGAGAGGCCTGGGGTCTCCCCGCTTTGTCTTGGAAGCAAAGGAGAGCTGCCGAAGGAGGCTGGACTGGTGACTGCCGTAGCTCTAGTGCCAAGAGCATGCCCTGGAGGAGCGCCACAGGGAAGGGGGCCCCCGCTTGACCTTCCCGGCCCAGCATAACACTAGAGCCCTCACAATGGGGCACAAATGGCCCAGGGCAAACAGGTCCTGGCCGCTGCCTGGCTGCTCTGGCGCCCAAACGCCAGCCTCAGGCCTGAACCCTGAGTGGTCCACTTGGGAGCTGGTTCTTTCACCCTTCACACGTCCAAACCCAAGTCCATCATCCCTGCGCCTCCTCTGCTTCTGTAGGTCGGAAGCCAGTTTGTAGAGTGGCTTTATTCACATTCCACTGCCTGGCAAATCCTACTTCTCTTTCAAAACCCGCCTGAGAGGTGTCCTCCTGGCATCCACTCCTGGCCCCTCACCACCAGAAGGAATCCTCCCCACTGTGGGGCCTCTCCACCTGAGCAGCCCCAGGGCTAGGGGAGGCAGTGTGATGGGGAGCCGGTACCCACCCTGGGAAGGAATGACCTGCTACTTTCCCACCTGGGGACCCCAGGGTGGGGCCTCTGTCCTGAGTGCCAGGAAGGGGTGCACTGATTTCAAGCTAAGGAGAGACTGCATAGTGGTCCCAGCAGCTGGCCACACAATCCAGCTGGAGGGCCTCATGTTCCCTGGCTGGACTAGATGCTAGTTAGATTAGATGCTCAGTGAGGACCGTCTGCCTCTGACCAGTGGTGGTGTGGTACATAGAGAAGTCTGGCCAGCAAGAGGCCAGACCCTGGCAGCTATCTTGTCCATGTGATGCTGAAATGAGATCGTGGTGTGCAGAGTGTGCCATCCTATGCTGCTTTCTAGGGCAGCTTGGGGTCAGGGTGATGTAGAACCAACTATAGTGGGGATTCCTCCAAGGTCTGCCTCCCACAGTTTGCTGCCAGGGCAAGACTCTAAGCCTCAGGAAGCTGAACTGGGGAGGGCAGAGGAACTGGATCTGTGGACTGGGGCCTAGGGCAGGGCAGCAGGCTGTGCGCCCCAGGAGGACAGGGACTCGGGGGAGGGACAGAAGACAGCCCTGGGCCTCCAGCCACACAGTCCTCACTTCCTGTTGTCTCAGGATGGTCCTGGCAGGATGCATCTGCCAGAGTTCTAGGCCCAGACCTCCCCTGGGGCCTGCTCCCACCCTCCTCCAGGATCATACGCGCACACACACACACACACACAAGTTCACGTGCACGCACACAGACATCTCAGTAACACACATACACAAAATCACACACATCATCAGTCCTATAAACGCAGATCTATGCCCACAGACGCCGATGCACACAGACAACACACACGTGTACACATGCACGCAACGCTTTCCTGTTGGGAGGAGGATGGAGACTAAGAAGCAGCGTGGGCAGCAGGGCCGAGGTCCTGGAGGGCTACAGGACAGTGTTTAACCAGGCGAGGCAGTTCTCTGTTTGGGGATTAGACCTGTTGGAATCATGGAGGGGCTGAGGCAGGGGGAGCAGGCAGCAGGGAGCAAGGGCAGCCCAAAGGTCCCTTGGGGGCAAAGAGAAACTGATGGAACCAAGCACATGTGAGATGGATTCCATGGGATGTAGAAGAGAGCAAGGCCACAGGAAGAATCCCAGGGAGAAACCAAGGCCTCAGTCTGGGGCATGTTTGGGGGGCTGCGCTGTGCAGGACCCCCTCACAAGCAGTGGCTAGAGGGGGTCTTAATGCCAAGGAAATGTACTGCAGGCTTCGCCTAATGTAGGAGGAAGCCTGTGGTCTCCCCTGTTGACTTCATGTCGGCAGCTCTGCTCCTGGGGGACCAGAGGCCTGAGTTCAGCCCAGGCCTCAATCAGGGCTCACTTGGGGCTGCAGCCAGCGGGCAGGCTGAGCCTGAGGCAGAGGTTCCCAGATGTCTTGGGTCGAATCAGTCCTGCTCTGGGCTGAAAGGCTAGGCAGCACCTGCCCTGCGGAGGGGCCCGCCAGCACCAGATCGATATCGTCATGTAAACGTATGACCCAATCCCACACTAACCCTATCTCCCAACCCAGGCCTGGCCAGTGGCTACTCCATGACCCCACCAGCCCTGAACATCACAGAAGAGACATATGTCATCGATTCCAGTGACAGCCTGTCCATCTCCTGCAGGTATTCAGCCCTCACCCAGGGGGGCTTGGGCCTGAGTCCCTCCTACCTAGCAGGCCAAGGAGACTACAGAAGGCGGAGCTGATGGTGGCAAAGGACTCAGAAGGCAGCACCCCAACCCCAAGGCAGAGAGGCCTCAAGGCTTAGGGGTGCTCCCAGGTGGCTTCAGTGTAGGTTCCTAGAGGCACAGGCCATCCCCTGCCCTGTAGACACAGGCATCCTGCACCCTACCCCCTTTCACCCATACCCAGCCCTCACAATCTCCCAGACCACAGATCTATCCCCTGCATCCATTCTTGAGTCAGCCCGTACTGACCTGGGCCACCCCATGCCCACCCCCAGGTCAGCCCACACAGATGCTAGGTTGCCACCCTCACTGGCCCCAGACCCACCTGCACAGACCGCCAAGCTGTTATCTTCCCTTCAGCCCCAGCTGTAATCTGAGGCTCGGGCTTTTCTGAAGGACAGCCTGCCAAATGCAGGCCCAGGAACCAGGCAAAGGCCCCAGGGGGCTCAGGGGTACCCTGCCCTGTGTTATGTGCCCAAGTGCTGGTCTGCCCTGACCTCTGAGTGAGATCGGCTGTGAGCAAGGCTGGGCCTCTGAGAGGCTCCACAGGGACCGTCCCCCAGGGCTGCGGCCTGGGCCTCTCTTGATGTCCTGCCTCCTTCGCCAGGGGGCAGCACCCCCTGGAGTGGGCCTGGCCCGGGGCTCAGGATGCACCAGTCCCAGACGAGAAGGATGGTGAGGATACGGGGACTGTGCGAGACTGTGAAGGCACAGACGCCCGGCCCTACTGCAAGGTTCTGCAGCTGCAGGAGGCCCACGCCAACGACACAGGCAGCTACCGCTGCTACTACAAGTACATCAAGGCTCGCATCGAGGGCACCACTGCAGCCAGCACCTATGTGTTTGTGAGAGGTGAGGGGACCCAGCACCCATCCCAAGGGTACTCAGGAGCCATGGGCAGGGTCCTGGGTCCTCAAGAGGTGGCTGGCATCTGTGGCTGCAACCCCAGCCTTGGGACCCTGGGGGAGGGGGGCTGCCCTGCAGCTCCACACCTGGGCAGACACTCCCTGAGCCCCGCCTCCCCTCCCACACCCTGTCCCCTCTCTTCAGACTGGGAGCAGCCATTCATCAACAAGCCAGACACACTCCTGGTCAATAGGAAGGACTCCACGTGGGTGCCCTGCCTGGTGTCCATCCCTGGCCTGAACGTCACGCTGCGCTCGGTACAGCCCCACCCCAATCTCCACCCTAGATCTGGCCCTCTGGTTCTGTCCCTGGGAAAATGGCCACTCGTCTGGCCAACGGGCAGGGCGTAGCTGGGCCCTGACAGCCACTGCGTCCCTACAGCAAAGCTCAGCACTGCAGCCTGATGGACAGGAGGTGGTGTGGGACGACCGCCGCGGCATGCGGGTGCCCACCCCTCTGCTGCGCGATGCCCTGTACCTGCAGTGTGAGACCACCTGGGGCGGCCAGGCCTTCCTGTCCAACCCCTTCGTTGTGCACATCACAGGTAGGGGGCTGCCTGGGGCTGTAGGGCCCTCCCCAGTGACTACTCCCCATGTCCTGGGAGGAGAAGAGCAGAAAGAGGACAGGAACCCTCTAATTCCCAGCAGTGGGGCTGTAGGGACCATGGTTTGGCTGGTCTCAGGGGATGCCCTGTGCCCTGTACTCTGCATGCACTGTCCTACAAAGGGCATGGGGGTTCCTGTGCGTGTGTCACCAGGCAATGAGCTCTATGACATCCAGCTGTTCCCCAAGAGATCACTGGAGCTGCTGGTTGGGGAAAAACTAGTCCTGAACTGTACCGTGTGGGCCGAGTTCAACTCAGGTGTCACCTTTGACTGGAACTATCCAGGGAAGCAGGTGAGCTCAGCATCCCTGGAAGGGGCTGTACCTGAATCATCCCCAGGAATCCCTGTCGCGGCCCACACTCGCCCTGGTCTGGCCCACTCGTACTTCCCTCTGTCCCAGGAGTCCCTGTCTGATAGGGAAGTTTTCCTATGCCAAGGAAAAGTCAGAGTCTGAGTCCCAGGCTTCTGGAGCTGCTGCTGGTTGGGCTGGGGGGTGTGCCTATGGGAGTCAGTTCTGTCAGAGCCCACCTGCTCTGACCCTGGGCTTCCCCTGGTCCTGGGCAGGCAGAGCGGGGTAAGTGGGTACCAGAGCGGCGCTCCCAGCAGACTCACACAGAGCTCTCCAGCATCCTCACCATCCACAACGTCAGCCAGCGTGACTCGGGCCCATACGTGTGCCAGGCCAACAACGGTATCCAGCAGTTCCAGGAGAGCACTGAGGTCATTGTGCATGGTACGGCCTGTCAGGCCATTGTGCCCAGCGTGGCCTGGGCTAGGTTGGGTGTCAGTTGTCAAGCCTGGAGCACAAGGGTTCTTGTGCAGTGTGGGCCCCGGGCCATAGGTCGTGGTGCACCCGAGTCATGTGGAGTCCAGCCAGAGGGAAGGGAGGGTCATGAATGGATGGACTGCCCAGTTCCTACGCCCCAGAGAGCAGGGCATCTGGCAACTGGGGGTGGCTGCGAATCCCTGGGTGGCGGTGGGTCAGCCCCACCAGCCCTGGCTTTACCCTGATGTCTCCTGTCTGACAGAGAAGCCCTTCATCAGCGTCGAGTGGCTCAAGGGTCCGGTTCTAGAAGCCACAGCAGGAGATGAGCTGGTGAAGCTGCCCGTGAAGCTGGCAGCTTATCCCCCACCGGAGTTCCAATGGTACCTCCCCTGTTCCTGCCCCTCCCTACCCACCAAGTCCAGTGTAAGAAAGAACCACAGAGAGGGAAGGGCAAAATGCCCCCCATCAGGGCCTACTTCCTGAGACCTAGATGGGGACCTGTGCCTGGAGTGGGGGACGCCTATGAAGATTCCAAGGAATATACACATCATGTGATATTTTGGCTGGAGGGAAGGTTGGCCTGAATTGCTGCTAAACTGTGAAATTTCAGAGTGTGAATACTGGCCTCCTGTTATGTGTGGGTGTGGTGGGCCTAGCACAGGGCTTTATCTAACTCTTTCCTGCACCCACTCAGCCTCCCTGAGGGCCCCTGCTGGAGGGGATCATAGAGAAATGGCTCAGGTTTCCTAGGCTCCTCTCCAAACAAATTGCCTCCCCCAGGATACTTCTAACCAGAATTTTGGAGATATGATAAGAGTTTCACAAGGATTTCTGGGCTGGGCCCGAGAGCAGTGTGGCAGTGAGTTGAGCTTCCGGGAGGCCTACAAATTCGAGATCCCCACTCCTGGGTGTGACCTGAGAGTAAGATACTCCTTGCAGGGTATGCCAGGAGTCAGAGAGGGGTCCCTCAGTGGTGGCTTTTACCTTCACCAGATGCTCCCCGAGAACTCGGGAAGGCACAGCACCCCACCGTGCACCCTTCAGCCATCTGAGCAGTCCATACAGCCTGATCCTGGGAGGTCACACTCTAGCCTGACTCTCATCACACACAGGAGGGAAATAGGCCAGGAAAGGGAAAGGGCATTCCTGCCCAAGCCCTGTGCCTCCTGGGACTCATCTGCTCTGTCCTTTCACAATTGGCCAGGGGAGCCTCGCCTTTCTAGCCTGGAGCACCTCCAACCAGGCAGGATGACCTTTTCTGAAAGGCTAGAGCTTGGCAAGAAGCAGCCCAGACATTCTCAGCCAGCACCCCACTTCTCTGGCCATAGTCCGGAAGCAGGCTTCTCCTGAGAGGGCCCTGGAAGCCCTGGGCCTGGGACTTCTGTGACTCTCCCTGTGAGGCACAGGCTTTGGGGTCCGTCAGGGCCACCTGGTGCAGGATCAGGACACTTGAGATAGTATCCTGAAGGGCACTGGTGCAGTCTGGGCTAAGGCCCTGTCCCCTGCTTTCCAAGGCCAGTAGTACTGACCCTGTCTGGGAGGGTGGCCAGCTCTGTTGCATCAAAGATCTGGTCCAGGCCTGATCCTTAGGCAGCTGACTTCCTCTTGCCATTCCCACCACATCTGGCCCTTTCTCTTTTTTCCTCACTTGGTCAATATCTGCCTCCAAGAAGTGCTCCACTGGGCCCACTGTCCACTGAGACACCTGCCCCAGGGCATTAGTGGTGAGCATAGCCCCACCAGGGTCCATTCTTCCAGGTAATCCTGTGGTGATTACTAGCAAGTGAACAGACAGACATCTAGTGGACAGGCTGGTCCTCCCCCCAAAGCAGCCTTTGTGTGTCCAGCACCCCACTGACCCCAAGGCCGTATCTTGGGAGACCTGACCACACCTGCAAGAAGGAGCATTTGGTTTCCCTGGTTTTCAGGTGAAACTCGGGGGCTTGGGTCAATGAAGGAGTGTGCCTAGGATCACAAACACAGCAAGTAGCAACCAGGATTCTGCACCAGAGCCCAGCAGGCCTCCCAGCCTGGCCCTACTCTGCCCTGCCCTGCTGTGTGACTTCTGGCAAGTCAAACCTCTTCTAAATGGGCTGTGGTGCAGCAGTTGAGAGCCAGTCCCCTGCATGCCCCTCGCTCTTACTTTCCATCCCGAGGGCTCTGCTTTCCTCGTGTCTCTCTGGCTTAGTAAACCAGAAGACGATGCCTGCCTCAGGGCTACTTCCAGGCAGAGGCCAGAGCTTGGGTTCATTCCCAACTCAGGACTGGAGAGGAGTCTCCTTTGGGGTATGAGTCATCCATTTATACCTATGTGTGCTGGGTGCCACTCTTCACATAGGGCATACAGCAGTGGCCGTACGTACAGCTCAGGGTGGGAACCGACAAGCAACAGGCGCGTGTGTGAACGCTAGCGTGCAGACGAGCAGGGACAGGGCCGAGGGCCAGCTCCTGGTCCACACAGCTGCTCTGATGGCTGGGTGATGAATATAGGAGAGAGGGAGCCCTGCAGGTGTCTAGCATCCAAGCGAAGCAGGAAAGTGAGTACAAAGGCCCTGGGAAAGGGGGCAGGGCAACAAGAAGCCCACGCATCTGGAGAGCTCCAGGAAGGGCAGAGTCAGAGTCAGGGCTCCCGGACCCCCACGTGGGCAGGGTCTGAGCTGCACCCTCGGGGACCACGCCTCCACTCCTTCACAGCTCAGCCCCGGGAAGCCTGTGGCAGAGACCAGGGCCCCTGGGGACTCTCGTTGGTCCTGAGCCTGGGGTGCACGGCCGTCTATCCCCCAGTCCAGAAGCAGGTGTGGGGCGGGGAGGCCTCTGCCATCTCCTGACTGTGTCCTAGTGGTCAGGGCTGGGCACTTCAGGGAAGGAGGGACAGGCCAGGGCTGGGGTGGAGATCACACAGCCCCCTGAACTCCTTCCCTGGGCCAGGTACAAGGACAGAAAGGCGGTGTCCGGGCGCCACAGTCCCCATGTTCTGCTGCTCAGGGAGGTGACGGAGGCCAGTGCAGGCATCTACACCCTGGCCCTGTGGAACACCGCCGCTGGCCTGAGGCGCAACATCAGCCTGGAGCTGGTGGTGAACGGTAGGTGTGGGCGGCGCAGCAGAGGGGGAGGGGCATGGGGGGTGTTTGGGGGTATGCTGACTGACTGGCTGGCTGCCTGTGTCTCCAGTACCCCCCCACATCCATGAAAAGGAGGCCTCCTCCCCCAGCATCTACTCCCGCCATAGTCGCCAGGCCCTCACCTGCACGGCCTACGGGGTGCCTCCTCCCCTCGGCATCCAGTGGTACTGGCGGCCGTGGACGCCCTGCAGGACCTTCAGCCAGCGCAGCCTGTGAGTATGGCTCCACCCTGCCTCCCCCTACTTCCCAGCCCCATCCCCAACTTCAACCATAACCCCCTCTCACTACCAGCACCCCTCCCCATAGCTCCACTTTAAACCCAAACCCTATCATGATTCAGGCATTATGGTCAATCCCTGACCTCACCTTGCCTGAACAAGGCTCAGACCCTCCCTTGTACTGTCAGGCCAGGCTGGACACAAGGATGGTGAAGCCCCCACCATCCTCTGCCTTGAAAGCAATGCTCCCCAGACACACAGCTGCATGTCTGGAGGGGACCAAAGGACATGCCTCTGGGCACTAGGAAGGACACCCCTCACCAAGCAGGGCTGGTTTTGCAAGGCATGTACTGAGTGAACTCCAAGGCACACTAAGCATGTCCAGGCTTACCTGCTCATCTGTGTAGTGTTCATCATGACCCCTTAGAGAGGAGAAAGTGAGGTTGGAGAAGGGACATGACTTTCCTAATGTCATGGCAGTAAGCAGCAGAGCTTGCCTAACTGCTGGGCCACACTGCCCTACTTGGGTGCCAGTGGGACAGTCAGTCCAGGAGAACGGAAAACTTGAACCAGCAAGGGCCAGGAACGGAGGGCGCCAAGGTGGTTAGTGGTCTGGAAAGCACTAGAGAGACAGTGAATGGTGCTGAGCAGGGGAGGGACTAGTCACATTTGCCATTTAGCAAGCGATCCTAAGGGACAGGGTCCCAGGCTGGGGAAGGACAGTAGCTGGGAAACCAAGGGAGACGGGGCAGCCACACTGGCAGAGAGACTGTGGCCCTTGGCATGGTCAGTTAGGGAGGTTCAGTAGGGGTGGCCAGCCCACAACATTCGGGGTTCATAAGAGAGTCTTCTGGACTGCGAGGCTGCAGATCACTGGCACCTCCAAATGTGTTTCCAGCTGATGCGCTACTGTTATGCCTTGCATGATTACAGAGCCCCAGGGCCAGTCCTGCTTCCCTAGGGGCAGACAAGAGCCTCCCTTGAGCCACGCCTTCCCTCTTAGGCCCTCATCCCAGCAGAAGACCAAAGGTGCTGGGATGCACAGCCATCCCAGGGAGGGGCTGCAGCTGTAGAAGAGGGACGGAAGGAGAGGGCTTCCTGTAGCAGGAGTTAACAGGAGTGACTTGGCTGCCCCAGGAGATCTAGGTGGATTTTGCAGGAAGGGACACATGTGGCTAGGGGCAGGGGGCACAGCAGACCAGAGGACTGGCACAGAGTCACAGGCGTGTGGTGCACAGATCCTGGTCTACTGGGTAAGGCTGTGTCTGGCAGCCCATGCAGAATGGGTTGCTGAGCCCTGAACAGTGTGCCAGAAACAAAGCCCCTGCTCTCCTCACTTACTTTGGGGGACCAACCTTCCCCACCACGAGATGAGAGGACCCTGAGTATGAGAAAAGCTTGACCCTACCCTTAGTGTAGTCCCTCTCTGCCTGGATCCCTAACTGCCCTTGTCCTTCCTTGTCTTCAGCAGCCGGCGGCGGCCGCAGCGAGACCGAATGCCACAGTGCCAGGACTGGAGGGAGGTGACCACACAGGGTGCTGTGAACCCCATTGAGAGCCTGGACACCTGGACGGAGTTTGTAGAGGGCAAAAATAAGGTATGGACCAGCCAGGCCACTGAGTGGCTGGGGGAGAAGAAGAGAGAGGTGAGGTCCTTTCTTCAGAAGAAGAAAGGTGGGATCAGAAGGAGAGGTGGGGTCCTCTCCTAGCCTTCTCAGTCTCCACTGGACTTGCAGAGTTCTTGCAATAGCAGCTGAGAGTCAGTAACCTTTCTGCAGTGTCTCTGGACATCAGCTACCCTGGACATCAGCTTCCCTGCCTGCAATAGACTGCAGGGGCCTGACCTACCGCTGCTTCCCAGATAGGGAAGCTGAGATTCACGGCTGTGGGTCCAAACTAGCAAGGGCTGGGACAGTTGGGGCTGGGGACAAGCTCTATCCTCCCCAAAGACGGCTGGCCCAGGCTGGGGGCAATCCCTAGAAGAGGCCGAGCAGGGGAAGGACTGAACAAAGGCACCCACTTCCTACAGTCACTTCCTGTTTTCCTACACACCTCCAGAGCCTCTTCCTGTTCCAGGCTGGCCAGGAAGTGCCCAGCTTGAGGTTGGGGGGTGGGCTCTTGGGCTGGTAGGCAGAGCCTATGGCCCTCTTTCTTCCTCTGCCTCCAAGCTGCCCACTCCCCCAGGCCAGGGTCCTTCTGGAGCCCTGGACCCCGTCTCCTCCCCTTGCCATGACCCAGAGCACTGAGAGGCACTGCAGGCAGCCCCAAAGTGTTTGTGGGCACATCACAGGGGGCAGCCCTGAAGTGTTTGTGGGCACGTCACAGGGGCCTCACACAGCAACTCCTGGGACCACAGGCTGACACTCGATGTGACCAGAGCATGCATCCGGACTCTGGCTTGGACCAACCCAGTGCCACCAGGCCCCTGTCGCGTCCTCAGCATGGCAGCAGCCTGAGCCCATCTGCAGCCAGAGGCCTCTCTGGCCCTGCCTCACACTGCCTTCTGACCCCAGCCACAGCTGAGGCCAGCTGCCCATCATGCTGTCCCTTGAGTTTTCAGGGGAGCCACCTCTTGCTGCTGCCCAAGGACTTCATCACCTTCTCCTTGCCTCACCAGTCCTTTGGTCATCTCCAGCCCAGAGCCTCAGTTTTCCCCATTATTCTGGTGGGCACAGCAACTTCCATGCAGAAAGAGGAGGTTAGGGTAGGGGAACGTAGGCAGGATATGGATCCTTATACCTGACATGTATCCTGTCCAGACGGTGAGCAAGCTGGTGATCCAGGAGGCCAATGTGTCCGCCATGTACAAGTGCGTGGTCTTCAACAAAGTGGGCCAGGATGAGCGGCTCATCTACTTCTACGTGGCCAGTGAGTGATTTGGGCAGGCCTGGATAGAGGTCAGGAACCAGGTGGGCGCAAGAGGATGCTAGGCCTGGGAGGAGACAATACGCCTGCTTTGGGGACCCAGTGAGTGTCTTGTGAGGCACCAGGAGGAGCCCCAGCCCCCCGGGCCTCTGGGCCTCAGCAGGAGGACAGATTTGGAGGCTACAGGCGTATGAACTGGGATGAGGCAGCGCCATGTGCCCTTAGACCAGGAGGTGCCTCCCAAGGGGTGCCATCTTGTTCCCCACAGCTCCACCTACCTCCACTGCCCTCCCACCCCCTTCCTGAGCCATGGATCCTGCACAGCAGCTGGTTCTTATGTGCATTTGGCCCTGGGAAGAAGGTCCATGGTTGCCTCAGATTTTTCAAACCTGTTAATGACCTCAGGAACACTAGGAAGACTGTGGAAGGACAGTCACTGGGCCCAGAGGTTTAAATGCAGGCACCTGGAAGAGAGGTCGAGCCAAAGAAAACACTCTGCAGGAGAGAGGAGCCCATAGGAGCTCGACAGTGGGCAGCCAGAGGGGCAAAAGGAAATCGGGAGCCACTGCCAAAGGCTAATGGAACCAGACTGTCAAGAAGAGGACAGGGGTGGGAGCGTGCTCAGCAGTGAGGGAGAATGGGCCCTCGTGCACCTGCTCAGCTGCTGGCAAGAAACTCATTGGTGGCCTGGGCTCCTGGGAGAGGTAGGGGCAGTACCCAGCTGGGGCTTGTTCAGGAAAAACTAGAGGGAGGCACGGCAGGAGGAGCCCCTGGTGGAACTGACTTGGGAGAGTTGGTCTCTTGGCGGCGAGAGGGAGAAGAGGTCTCCAGAGTGGTGTCCCTGGCCCAGGCAGGGTGTCGTACACCCCTGTTTGAGAGCTGAGTGAGTTCAAAGGTCAATGAGAAAGAGAGAGTCCCTGAGCAGGTGGGTAGGTTCGCCAGCACCTCGGTGTCACAGTGAGTGGTTCCTCCTCCTTCCCCAGCCATCCCCGACGGCTTCAGCATAGAGTCAGAGCCATCAGAAGAGCCCCTGGAGGGCCAGGCCGTGCGCCTGAGCTGCCGGGCCGACAACTACACATATGAGCATTTGCACTGGTACCGCCTCAACCTGTCCACACTGCATGACGCGCAGGGGAACCCACTGCTGCTTGACTGCAAGAGCGTGCACCTATTTGCCACGCCACTGGCCGCCAGCCTGGAGGAGGTGGCGCCCGGGGAGCCCCACGCCACGCTCACCCTCACCATCCCCAGTGTGGCACCAGAACACGAAGGTGACTACGTGTGCGAGGTGCAGGACCGGCGCAGCCACGACAAGCACTGCCATAAGAAGTACCTGTCGGTGCAGGGTGAGGCACCCGGGCCGGAGTGGCCAGGCCGGGCGGCGCTCCCCAAGGAGCCTTTCCCCCATGCCCAGCACACGCCCGGGCAGCCCATTCACAAGCCCGATCCTGCAAGAGCACCCATCCCCCTCTCCTTCCCCTCCGGGGGGTGCACAGCCCTGCCCACCCTGAGCTCAAACCCTGACCCTTCAGCTTGGAGAGCTCCTAGCACTGGAGGGCCCTTTCCTGGAGTGCCCTCCTGCTTTCTGCAGCTCCACTCAGCTCTCTCTCGACCCCGCCCCCAGCCCTAGAAGCCCCACGGCTCACACAGAACCTAAGCGACCTCCTGGTGAACGTGAGCGATTCCTTGGAGATGCGGTGCCCAGTGGCTGGGGCGCACGTACCCAGCATCGTGTGGTACAAAGATGAGAGGCTGCTGGAAGAAGAGTCCGGTAGGAGGATGGATATGGGTGGAGGGTGGGGTCCAGAAGCTCTCTAGGCCAAAGCCCCAGACCTACTTGAACTCAAACATCCACCGCCCTCGCTGCAGGAATCGACCTGGCGGACTCGAACCAGAGGCTGAGCATCCAGCGCGTGCGCGAGGAGGACGCGGGCCAGTATCTGTGCAGTGTGTGCAACGCCAAGGGCTGCGTCAACTCCTCTGCCAGCGTGGCTGTGGAAGGTCCCGCCTCCCCCTCGCGCCCCCAGCCCACCTTCTGCCCGCACTCGCTGCCGTCTCCTCATGGCCACCTCACTGCCAGTTGTGCCCGCCGGAAGGGTGCACCCTCTCCCCGCTCACAATATGTGCACAGTAGCCACCCCCTCTTTCTGCCCACTCAGGCTCTGAGGATAAAGGCAGCATGGAGATCGTGATCCTCGTTGGCACAGGAGTCATCGCTGTCTTCTTCTGGGTCCTCCTTCTCCTCATCTTCTGCAACATGAGGAGGGTAAGCACTCCTCGTCCCCAGCTGCTCATGGGCTCTCTCCACCCTGCCCAGCCCTTAAGTGAAGGAATATGGTTCACCCTGACTCACCTGGAAGCCTTGTATCCTGGGAGGCCCCCCAGACCCCTCCATGCTGCACTCTTAGAGGACAAGAGGTTGTCCATCTGTCTCCTCCTACATCGGAAGTCCCTAAGAAGAGGCCATCTGTCCTGAGCGCAGCTTTACTGAAGCTAGGATGGTATGGCCGAGCCAGTGAGCTGTGCCCATCCCCACCCCCCAGCCAACCCATGCAGACATCAAGACTGGCTACTTGTCCATCATCATGGACCCCGGGGAGGTGCCTTTGGAGGAGCAGTGTGAATGCCTGTCCTACGACGCTAGTCAGTGGGAGTTCCCCCGGGAGCGGCTGCACCTTGGTGAGACCCGCTCCCAGCCTGCTTCACCCACCCAGTCCTGCTGGGCGGACACTGCTTCAGCTGCTCTGGGGTCAGGCAGGCTGGAGCCCTGCAATCCCTCCATTCTCAGAACTCATGCCAGAAAGTCCCACCTGGCCCCCACCTGGCCTGACCTATCCATCTAGGCACGCATCCCCAGAACTATTATAGGGGCTCTCAGTTCCCAGGCCCCCCGGGGCCACTTCCTGCTGCTCTGAGCAGGGTGGGCCTGTCACACCTGCTGGGAGAGGATGCAGGCCTTCCTGTCTGTCTCTCTCCTCCCTCTCTCCCCACCCTGCTCCCCATGCACTTCCTGTTTGGCAAGGGGGCTCCTGACTTTCCTCCCCCTCCTGGGCCTTCCTTCCTGGCCCTCCACAGGGGCTGTCCCCTCTGCCCAGTCCTCTCCACCCACACCCCCATACAGCTCACCTGGAACCAGCTCCCTGCCCCCACAGGGAGAGTCCTCGGCCATGGGGCCTTTGGGAAGGTGGTGGAAGCCTCAGCCTTTGGCATCAACAAGGGCAGCAGCTGTGACACTGTGGCCGTGAAAATGCTGAAAGGTGTGGGGTCGTGGGTAGAAGGGGTGGCTTAGCTGGTGAGGATCAGCACCTCTGGGTGGGCTGGTGGGTCTGTGGTGCTGGAAGGGAAACAGGTTCAGAACAGATTCTTACCAGAGGTTATACAGGGAATCCATGGGGCTCACCTCTGAGTAATACTTATCAGTCCCACCTAAACCTTTTGCCTCAGAGAGGGAAGTGGTATTTACTGCACCCCCACCAGCAAGAACGCTGGTCAGGCCTCAGCTCAGCTGAAAGTGAAAGTGCTAGTCGCTCAGCTGTGTCCAACTCTTTGCTACTCCATGGACTATAGCCCACCAGGCTCCTCTGTCCATGGAATTCTCCAGGCAAGAATACTGGAGTGGGTTGCCATTTCCTCCTCCAGGGGATATTCCAGACCCGGGGATCAAACCTGGGACTCCTGGGTCTCCTGCATTGCAGGGGGATTCTTTACTGTCTGAGCTAGTGGCCCGGAAAAAGGGATATTCAGGGCCTGGGTCAGGTGCCAGGTAGGCCCGGGAACCAAGCAAAGCCCCCATGTTGCTTCCAGAGGGCGCCACAGCCAGCGAGCATCGCGCCCTGATGTCGGAGCTCAAAATCCTAATCCACATTGGTAACCACCTGAACGTGGTCAACCTCCTGGGGGCTTGCACCAAGCCCAATGGTAAAGAACTCGGGCGCCCTTCGGGGAGGGCAAAGCCCCAAGGTGCCCTTATCTTTGTGGGTGTGAAGGGCCAGCTGGGCTGGGATGGGCTGGACACAGGAGGGCTTGGGGGCGGGTCCTTGGCTGTGCTGCTTGCCCTCCAGCGCACCCTCCTGCCTTGCCCCAGGCCCTCTCATGGTGATCGTGGAGTTTTGCAAGTATGGCAATCTCTCCAACTTCTTGCGCGCCAAGCGGGAGGCCTTCAATCCCTGCGCGGTAGGTGGGCGCCCCACCGAGGGCCAGGCCTCTGCTGGTGAGCCGGGTGGGGAGGGCGGAAAGTGCCTTTCCAGTAGATGGCGAGCCTCCTCCCGCTCCGACCTGCTTTGTGCATCTCAGGAGAAGTCTGCTGAGCAGCAAAGGCGCTTCTGCTCCATGGTGGAGGGCGCCAAGGCTGACCAAAGGAGGCCAGGGAACCGCGACATGGCCCTCTTCACAAGGCTTCTAACGGGCAAGGGCGGGGCGGGGCGGGCCGCTCCAGTCCAAGAAGGTAAGAGTCTGGCTTCCCCTTACCTAAAACGGCTGGCATGCTCCTGGACCCTGGGATAAGCCAAGCTGGGGCCCTCCTGGAGGGACTTAACATGGGAGCGTAAGAAATGCACTCTGCCTTAGAAAGATGCCTCCTCAGGAAGCAAAGCACCCATGCTCCCGCCAGAGGGCGCCATAGCCAGCGAGCCGTGCTCCCTAATGTCAAAGCTCAAAATCCTAATCCTCACGGGTGGTCAACCTCCTGGGGGTGTGAGACTTCTGATGTTTGATTTGGTCGTCTCTAGAGAAGGAAATGGCAACCCACTCCAGTGTTCTTGCCTGGAGAATCCCAAGGACGGTGGAGCCTGGTGGGCTGCTGTCTTTGGGGTCGCACAGAGTTGGACACGACTGAAGCGACTTAGCCGCAGCAGATAAATAAGAGTTTGCCCTGCAGACACGGTGGGGAGCCATCCAGGCAGAAGTCGCAGAGGCAGAGGTCTAGTGTGGCAACAGTACTCACTGCTCTGGGAGTAGTTAGTGGGTACCACGGAGAGAAGGGAAGCTGAGGGGCAGGAGAGGGGACCAGCGGGCTTGTTAAGCCTGGCCAGGAGGGACACAGCCAGGGTCAGTGAACACATAAGAGCTCCCTTTGGGGCTGGGTGGAAAGCGGGAGTCACGGCTGAGGACCCTCCTAGCCAGCCTCACTTCTTCGTGCAGCCAAGGACCTGTGGCTGAGCCCGCTGACCATGGAAGATCTTGTCTGCTACAGCTTCCAGGTGGCCCGAGGGATGGAGTTCCTGGCCTCTCGAAAGGTGACTGCCCCAGCAGTCTCTTCAGAGGGGAGAAAGGCCAAAACTCACCAGCTTACCCCGCAGAGAAGCTGTAGTCAAGGCACATCTCTCCCACTTTGCAGAGCTGTAGACTGAGTCCAAAGGGTAGAAACCGAACTCCCAAGGTTTTCCGCTAGTCAGAGGCAGAGCTAGGTATAGAGCCAGTCTGTGCTACTGCGCAGCCTTCTCCGCTGTCCACACAGTGCCGCCAGCTCTCTCCATGGCAAGTCGTGGGGCACACCGAAATCTGTCCTCAAGAGAGCAGGACTCACGCAGGGTATCCTGGAGCGCTAGGTGCGGGTGTGGTCACAGGGGCCCACCCTGACCGCCTCACTGCTCCTCTCCACCCCCTAGTGTATCCACAGGGACCTGGCCGCTCGAAACATCTTGCTGTCAGAAAGCGACGTGGTGAAGATCTGCGACTTTGGCCTGGCCCGGGACATCTACAAGGACCCTGACTACGTGCGCAAGGGCAGCGTGAGTACAGGCCACAGAGAGGGCTGGGGGCTGGGAGCAGGGTGGGGACGCACTGCCATCCACCCGGAAGGTCCGAGGACCTGCACCCACAGGGATCCTGGAGACCCTGCTGAGGCACCTAGAGCAGGTGAGTGGAGACAGGAGCTGACAAACAAGGGCCCCAGGGCTCCAGATGGAGCTCGTGTCTGGCCGTTTGGGTCCATTAGGTGGGCCCTGACTCCACACACCTGCTCCGTAGGGGCTGGCCATGCAGAGGTAGATCGTGCATGCTGTTTGTCCTCGAGGTGCACACACCTAGTGTACCACAGTTACAGAAAAATACCCGGGTGCTAGGTGCAACTTGTGTCTCATTGGTGGTGCTCAGAGGTAGCCAAGCAGGCATCTGGCATCTAAATTTGTTTAGGGTTTTGCCCCAGGGGATGAATGAAGAGGCTTAGAGGGAGGTTGACAGGCAAATTGGGTTCAGGTTATGGAGAAGGAAATGGCAACCCACTCCCATATTCTTGCTTGGGAAATTCCATGGACAGAGGAGCCTGGTGGGCTACAGTCCATGGGGTTGCAAGACACGACTTACAACAGACAACAGACACCAATGAGAGGCCCACCATGCAGGCTTTTGTCCTTTATTCTAACTCTCAGTTATGTGGAGGTAACAGTCAGCTGTCCAGAAACTCCCTCTACAAGCTATAACAAGAGAGGGGTTGGGGGATGGTGCTAGGGTGGAGGCAGAGGCAAGTCAGGAAGGCCCATGGGCCTCAAGGCTCCCAGGTCAAAGCCATAGGAGGGAAGTCACATTAGGAGCCACCAGAGGAGGGGTCAGGAGTGATGCCAGGCTTCCAGTGTGGGGACCAGGTGAATGGATAGAGGTGGAGCTGGTGAGGGTGTGCAGGGATCCAGCATCCCTCAATACACTGGGCCAGGGGGTCTGGGGCTGGAGACAGGCTGCAAGTTTTCTCTGGGAGAGCACAGGGGAAGAGAGGGACTGGATGTCTGCCCAGAATAGTAGCAGGGAAGAAGCCTTCAAAGAAGTCACCAGGCACCTGTGGAATGGAGTGGAGGAGGTAGCAGGGACGGAGCAATTGCACGAGCCATCTGCATACACGCAGGGTGGGCCTGACCAGAGCACTTTCTTGTGCGGTGACTCCAGAGTCCTGGGGAGAGCAGGGGCAGGGGAGGGATGGCCCTGGGTTTGGCCTCTCTCCGTTCTTCCCTTCCCCACTGGGACACACTGTCCATCCCACAGGCCCGGCTGCCCCTGAAGTGGATGGCCCCTGAGAGCATCTTCGACAAGGTGTACACCACGCAGAGTGACGTGTGGTCCTTTGGGGTCCTGCTCTGGGAGATTTTCTCCCTGGGTGAGTACAGGAAGGGGGCAGGGCAGGGCAGGCTCAGCAGAGGTGCACACCTGGGCCGAGCAATCCCGCTCATTCTGAGACAGGTGCCTGAAGGGCCCCCTGGGTCCCCCTTTCCTGTCCAGCCTGTGCCCAGGGCAGAACCCTGTGTCCACCTACCAGCTCCTGGGCTCGTCACCCGTCACAGAGGGAAAGGCCGTAGGAGTTCCCTAGACCCCTCCCTCCCTGGCCGAGCCCCTTCCTCACAAGCCGTTGAGGACACTGCTCCTGCCTTCATGGGGCTGGGGAGCATCTGGAAGGAGACCGGCTGCTCCCTCGACGACCACAGTTGCTAACGCCTCACGTAGTAAACCGGGCTTTGCTGGATCCAAGATGAGGGGCCCCAACCAGGGCGGGGGGGAGGCAGGAAACAAGCAGAAAAGTGAAAACGCTGAATGGCAACCATGACCAATACTGTTAGTAAAGATGAAAGCGCAGGGGGAGCACAGGAAGGACAGTGCTGGACGTGAGCCAGAGGGGCCAGGAGGGGCAGGCTAACGACGGTGGGGGGGCGGGTGCTGGAGGCAAGAGGGCCTGCAAAACAGCAGTCCAGGGTGCAGGGTTGGTCAGGGCCGTGGTCCTTGTGCTGGGGAGCTGAGCAGGATGTAAGCAGTCAGCACTGGGAGATGCCACAAAAGCTTGTATTGGTGGTCCAGGCAGCCTCTGCAGGCCCTCTGGGGTGAGGGCCTGGAATTTAAGTCTACTGGGAGCCGTGCAGGGTTTGAGGGAGAGACCCTTGTCTTAAAAGGGCCTTTCCACTACTGTATGGCTTGCAGGAGCTAGGTCCCTTTTGCTGGTAGAGACACAGGACTTAAGGAAGAACTGGAGAAGTCTCCTCTGAAGGGGGGCATTGTGACAGGGCCACTCAGCTGGCTCAGCAAAGCTCTACTGACCTTGACGGTCCCAGGATGGGAAGTGCTTCTGCCAGTGTGCCTGTGAAAGCTCTGATGCTCATGGCAATTCTCACAAGCGGGTGCCACCATCCTCTTAACCAAACAAAGAACTCGTCCGAGGGGAGGGGGACAGCAGGGTGAGCTCCTGCCATAAGGGGCCGGGGCAGAGGCGGTTCAGACCTGAGCTGAACAGCAGTAGCCTGCTCCCCACCCAGCCCCCATCCTGTTCTACCATCAGGGGCTTCCCCATACCCTGGGGTGCAGATCAATGAGGAGTTCTGCCAGAGGCTGAAAGAGGGCACCCGGATGCGGGCCCCAGAGCTAGCCACTCCTGCCATGTGAGTCTCTTGGGAAGCCGCGAGGCAGAGGGGCCGTTGGGGTGGGTGGGCACCAGGAAAAAGTAAGGGGGGTTGTGTGCAGGCTTGGGAAACGGGGCCTGCCAGCAGGAGTGGGAGGCGGGAGGGGGTTCAGGCACAGGAGCCGAGCTGGAGGCCTGCAGACACCGTCTCTCACTCCACCATGGGTCTGCTGACAGCTCTCCTCCCTGCAGGTAGGAGACGGCCCGGGCTAAGCCCAGGGGAGGGAGGCAGGCAGAGCAGGTGTGAGGGATCGGCAGGAGGTGGGAGACAGGTCTGCTGGGGTCGGGTGCGGGGTGCACTCAGACGGCCGTCCAGCATCCAGCTGTCCCCACAGACGCCACATCATGCTGAGCTGCTGGGCGGGAGACCCCAAAGAGAGGCCTGCGTTCTCAGATCTGGTGGAGATCCTGGGGAACCTGCTTCAGGGCAGGGCCCAGCAGGTGAGGCCCCGACTCTCCCTGTCCTGCTGCAGTGACCTCTGGCCCCCAAGCCAGGGCTCATCACGTGGATGGTCAGAGCCCAACTTTCCCACAAAGAGGCCCAGGCTGGTTCTCAGGGAGCTGGCAAGGAGCCCCCACCTCCTGGCAGAAGAGTGCCATGTTCTTCTACCTCCCTCTTGGCCCCTCTGCCCCCTGCACCCACCTCTGACTTATATCTCCCTCCCCCAGCTCAGGGCTGGCTCAGGGCAGCCCTGAGACCTAGAGAAAGAAGCAGGGAGCTGCCTCCTGCCCCAGCCTCAGGGACTCGAGATGGGCGCTTGGTGGCCAGTGGTGCCCAAGGTGAGGGTGGGAAGTACCAATGTTCGAGGCTGTGGGACAGCCAGGCTCTGGAACGAGGATGCGATTATTATGCCTGCCTCCTCCTTAGACGGGGCACCTGGAAGGGCTGTGGGGAGAACTTGCCCAGCTCCTTTAGCCCTGGGAGCCCTTGAGAACAGCACTTAAAGGATCAGGAACTCTAGAAGTCCTGAGCGCAGGAGTAGGGGTGATGTGGGGCCTAGGGGCCTCTGAACTTGGCTTTTTGTGCCATTCCTGCCAGGAAGATGAGGACTGTGTGGCTCCTTGTGGTTCTCAGAGCTCGGAGGAAGGCAGCTTCTTGCAGGCATCCACCACGGCCACGCACATCACAGAGATGGATGCTGACACAGAGGACAGCCCACTGAGCCTGCACCAGCACAGCCTGGCCGCCAGGTCAGCCCCCCTCTTCAGATCCAAGGGTCCCCCGGGCAAGGGGAAAGCAGTTTGGACATGTAAGTTTTATCCTCATCAGTCATCAAGGAAAAGCAAATGATAAGGACTTAAGAGGCCATTGTTTATCAATTCAAAGAGCTAAGTGACAGCATCGCTGATGCTCTGGTGGGTGTGGTCAGTTTCGAGTCCTTCCAAGCCCATGTGGCCTCTCAACATTGCTTTTCTCCATGCCCCCTCAGTTCCTCCCTCTGGCTTCCTCTGCTTGTCCACACTCCTAGGCCCTGAAAGGCCCTCCGTCATCAATTTCAAGGGAGCGCCCCTCTCAGGCACAATGCCCTGGCCAGCTCCTCCCTGTAAGGAAAGAAAATGGAGCAGGCAGGGAGAGGGGCGCGTTCCCAGGGACCCTGAGAATGGGGCTGGTCACTCACTAACCTTATGCAGGATTTAGAATGGAGCCTAAGTATCCAGAGTTTGGGGTCAGAGGCCAGTGAATATTTACATTCCAAGAAGGTCATACATCCACATTCGCATTGGTGTTGCTGAGAGAAGAGCTCGGGACTCTCCATGCCATCTTCCCTAGCAGAGAGCAAGCCGAGCCTGGGGAACAGGAACACCCAACTGGTTTTTGCCAGGTTCCTTCCACCAGCCCTGCCGTAGGCACTCGAATGTGCACACACACGTACACACGTGCAGGTCAGGCAGGGGCTTGTCACATCAGTACTGCCTGCCCTGCATAGGGTGGCCCATCCTGGAGGGAAGTCCTCCCCAAGTCTCTCTCCAGCTCCACGTCACACCCAGGCCAGGTGCCCTCTGCTGCTTGCTTCCCACATCCTCCCCAGCAGTGGCCTCAGGGAGGTTCGCTCATCTTGCCTGGGAGCAGAGGCAAGACTTGGGGACCTGGGGAGCCGTCTAGACCAGCCCCTGTACTCAGCCCCAGCCCTGGGGTCCTTCCAGAGAGGAGAGGGGTGCAGAAGGAAAGGTGGAGAGAGCGTTCAGGAGGGGTGCTGGACTGCACTTCTCAGCCCTTACCGTTTCCTCCCCACAGATATTATAACTGTGTGTCCTTTCCGGGATGCCTTGCCAGAGGGACTCAAACCCAGGGCTCCTCCAGGATGAAAACATTTGAGGAATTTCCCATGACCCCAACTACCTACAAGGCCATAGTGGTAAGTGGGGTGAGTGGGCCTGTGCTGCCGCCCCAGGTCAGGGCCGCTGGACTCCTTCCACAGGGAGCTGGACGTCAGGAAGTCCTGAGGCTCGTGGCAGAAGCCAGCTCAGCACAAGGAGCCCAGTGCCACCATGTCTCTGCTCCTTTCACTGTGCCCTCCTCACCCACCCAGGGCCTCCCCTTCCCAGCACCCAGCCTCTCTCTCCCAGCAAGGTAGAAACCCCAGTAGAAACCCAGTGGAAAGTCAGCTCCTCCTTCTAGACGGTTCTCCTGGGATCGACCCAAGTCAGGGCCCCCCTTGGGTGGCCATCGGGCCCCGTGACCGGAGAGGAGAAGATGGTGTCACTAGACAAGAAGTCTAGGGTAAGAGGCATGGGAAGACCACTCATGTTCTCAGATGCGGTCAAGCAGAGGAGACCTCTTACAGCTCAGTGAGGCTGGAGGCAATCTGACCGTTGTGTAAAAGCACAGCCTTCTAGCCTCCATCCAGATGGGGCTGGAGTGAGTACAGGCCCAGGGGAGGCTGGGTACAGGGGTTGCGATGGGTGCCCTGAACCAGCACTGTGCAGACCTGAGCTCCCATCCCCAGGGTCAGATAAAGGCGTAGGGGGAGGGCCCCCCATCTTTAATGAGAGTGCGGTTCAGTCCACCTCCACAGAAGTCAAGACCACTCCAAGTCACACTGATTGTGACATAGCCCCACCAAACCTTGGACGTATCTGGGGATCCTTTTTCTGTACTGGGAGCTGTCAGATTCTTTCTAGACTTCCCCTGTTTCTCCCGATGCTCCTGCTCTGCTGTGTCCTGAACAGGTGTATGGCCGCCTTGTGTATCTCCCAACAGGGGCGTCCCAGTCTTGCCACCCTCCTGACTCATAGGGCATGGCCCCGCCAGCCGCAGTTCCTCCCTCTGCGGCAGGGGCGTGAGACCCTGACCGACAGCCTCCGTGATGGAACGGAGGCCTGTTTCCCACACGCAGGATGAGTGTCCAGGCAGCAGTGGGGCAGGTCTGAGGGGCAGCTGGCTACAGACAGGCCTTCCTGGGGCCCACCCACAATCTTGGCGTGATCTCTCTGCACAGGACAGCCAGACGGACAGTGGGATGGTGCTGGCCTCCGAGGAGTTTGAGCAGCTGGAGAGCGGGCACAGAGAAGAGAGCAGGCTCAGGTAGGGCTTCTGGAGCACGCCCCTGGCCAGGGCCCAGCGCAGGGAGGCCGGGCCTCCATGTGCCTCTCACTCTCTTACCTGAAACTTTTCCTGTCTCCAAATTACTTTTTTGTGTGTTCAAGGCAGACCACACTGGGACTTGAGGATTTTGTCCACCAGCCTTCCCATAAGCCCCACCCCTCGTCACTGTCCTGACCCAGCACCCTGGTGCTGGTCCCCAAAAACCTCCCTCCCGTTTGACAGATACTAGACAATAACCTCTTTGTGAAACCAAGAAACATCTGCTGTGTCCAATGGATGTAACACCCTTCCCTCAGCCAGGGGAGGCCACAGATCCTGTGACCTAGAGCTGGCTATTGTACTTCTTTGATGAGAATACAGTTACAGAGAAATCTTCCAGTGTGCTTGCATGGGGGGGTGAACTCCATAAACAATGACCTCCATTTTCCAAGAAGATACCTCCACTCTTTAAAAATAGATCTGAATATTTAAACTTTTAAGGGTATACATTAAATAGTTTAATGAGTACATATTTTTTTAAAACTTTTGATCCATTTTTTTCAACTTCATTAGAACACACAATTCTTTTTTCACACAGCATCTCTTAAAATCCAGTGGAAACTGCACATTAAAGATGGGTCTGGGCAATAGCCTCAGATACTCTGTTGCGTATAGAACCATAAGTGAAGATTAGTATCTTTCTGCACGCAGTCTTTTAACTTTTTATTTTGTATTGGGGTATGGCTGGCTAACAACGTTGCGATAGTTTCAGGTGAACAGGAAGGGACTCAGCCATAAATACACTTGTCCATTCTCCCCCAAACTCCCCTCCCGTCTAGGCTGCCACATAACATTGAGCAGAGTTCCATGTGCTGTACAGTACATCCTTGTTGCTTGCCATTTTAAACACAGCAGTGTATACATGTCCATCCCAAACTCCCTAGCTGTCCCTTCCACTCATCTTCTCCCCCAGCAGCTGCAAGTCCATCCGTTAAGTCTGTGAGTCTCTTTCTGTTTCGTATCACGTCTTTTTGGATTCCACCCGCATGTAAGGGATGTCATATGATCTTTGTCCTTCTCTGTCTGACTCACTTCATTCAGTATGTATGACAGTGTCTAGGCCCATCCATGTTGCTCCACGTGGCATTATTTCATTCTTCTTCCTGGCTGAGTAATATTCCAATGTATATGTGTACCACATCTTTATCCGTTCCTCTGTCAATGGACATTTAGGTGGCTTCCACGACTTGGCTATTGTAAGCAGTGCTGCAATGGATATTGGGATGCATGCATCCTTTCGGATCATGTTTTTCTCTGGATATATGCCCAGGAGTTGGGATTGCAGGGCCATATGGTAGCTCTATTTTTTGTTTTTTAAGGAACCTCCATACTGTTCTCTGTAGTGACTCTATCAATTTACATTCCCACCAACAGTAAAGAAGGGCTTCCTTCTCTCCACACCCTCTCCAACATTTATTGTTTGTGTGTTTTTTTGGTGGTGGCCATTTTGACCAGTGTGAAGTGATATTTCACTGTAATTTTTATTTTCATTTCTCTCATGGTTAGTGATATTGAGCATCTTTTCATGTGCCCTGTATCCATTTGTACTTCTACTTATTTACTTTAGTAATTGACTTGCTCATAGCTGTTTAAATGATAGAACCTAAAATATTATATTAATATAAAACAGTGCTCTTTTTTGCTTTTTACAGATCCTTGTGTGACACCTGTGTCTTTCAGGGACCCCTTTTGGGGTCATCTGGTGTAGTTTTATTTGTCTTCTGCCTAGGCTGTTTTTGAATCAGTAGGTGTTATCATTGAATAGTTTACCCTAGACCACAGGTGTTAATTTGTATCACAGCAGGATAGCTGAGGTCATTCTTCGCCTTTCTTGTAGGTATCATTAAGATCTCTGCAACTTAGCCAAATATCTGTTATCTTCCCAGCAGCCTGCAAAGGCATGTTTGCAGCACTGTGAACACGGAGTTTCGTGGGGTCGCATGCCTGCAGATGACTGCTGCACCTCGAGCATGCATCTTGGCCTCCTTCTTTGTTTTTATTGATTCTGTCACGTAACCTGTATGAGTAACCAAGTTTTGAAAAATTAATGCTTTTTACTTATTCAACAAAAATAGTTTCTGGCTAATTTTTCTTTACCAAACAGTTGTTTTTTTTTTAATCTCCCCAAAAACTATTTCAGTAAGAGGATGAGCCAGAAGACGTTAACTACTTAAATTCCAGTCTCCACACATCTTTCTAAAATCAGCACATGAAACAAGACCTCTCAGAGCCCGTGACTGTGACATAAGCAAGGGAGAGACTCCAGGTGTGTGTGAGTAGGGAACTCAGCAGCAGAACCAGCACAGCCATGCCCGCAGCCTGGCCCAGGAGAGCCGTCTGGGGACTGCCCCCTGAGAGGGGACCGTCAAGGTCCTTGGGACCATGGCCTCACACACTGAGGAGCCTGCAGAGTGTGAGCACCAGGACAGTGGCCTTAGGAAGGCTCTGCTTCTGAAAGGACAGTGAGCAGGAGAGGAATGTACATCTCAGGTGCCTGGTCGGGGAGAGGGGTCTTATAGAAACAAGATTATATTAAGAGTTGAAAAGACAGTTACACGCCCAAGGGTCTCTTCATTACAGAAACTGCACATCATGATGGGAGCGACAGAAGACATTATTCTCTTCCCAGGTTCCCTTAGAAACACCGTGATGAGCCACAAAGAGGTGTAGCCGGTCACTTGGCAAATGGAACATTCCCCAAACAGATGTAGAGGTGGGATGGAACGTACCCTGAAAGCATCTGTCAGGGAAAAGGAAGGAGTTTATCTCCTCAGTTCTTTCCTATCTTCTGTTAACCACTGGTTAGTACTCACCCTGTGGGAAGTTAACTCATTCTCACTTCAAGGTGACTCACCCAGGCCTTTCAGCGGCACTTAGGACACCATGTGACTTAGGATCCCTGTGACATGGCAGTTCATCCAACTCTAGGTGAAAAGGAGATCTAAAAGCGCTAGGCTTGTGGTTGGTCAGTATGGCTGCACAGCAGCAGCTGGGGAGGTGTCCAGCACTCCCTCTTAAGTGAGTGGCGAGTCCCCACTGGTGATACAGCATGGGACATAAATGGAGCCTTTGGAGAGAGAGATGCAGTTGGATTCAAGGTGTTATGGTGTTACAGTACTCCTGAATGAAGAAAGCTACAGAGACACCTACATTCCTGGCCCTCCTGCCATAGGGTAGTTCGGTTCAGTTCAGTCACCCAGCCATGTCTGAATCTTTGCGACCCCATGGACTGCAGCACGCCAGGCTTCCCTGTCCATCACCAATTCCCGGAGATTGCTCAAACTCATGTCCATCAAGTTGGTGAGGTCATCCAACCATCTCAGCTTCTGTTGTCCCCTTCTCTTCCTGCCTTCAATCTTTCCCAGCATCAGGGTCTTTTCCAGTGAGTCAGTTCTTTGCATCAGGTGGCCAAAGTATTGGAGTTTCAGCTTTAGCATCAGTCCTTCCAATGAATATTCAGGACTGATTTCCTTTAGATGGACTGGTTTGATCTCCTTGCAGTCCAGATCAAACCCATAAGGTAATCTCAGCCTGATAAGCATGAACAGAGAAAAATGAGCAATATCCATACAGTTATTGTAAGAATAAAAAAGGAAATCAGAATTAAAACCTTTCAGTAGCCATAAACACTCCAAAAACAGCATGGAAAAACTGTGGTACAACACAGTGGCATAAATTCATAATGAAATAAGTAGCTGCACTATGAATCATAAATTCAAAAATTCAGAATAAAAAGGGACAAAGTGTGACAATATCAAATGGGAGCCGACTAAATTTATGGAAAGAATTGAAATAAAAGACAAATCCTCTCAAAAATGAAGAGCAGAGTGCCCAAGGGACAATTGAATATGATCAGACTTGCAGTGGAGGGCACATTTGATAGATATGAAAAGAGGTCAAGAATAAATCAAGAGGTCTAAAGGGTCAGAAGGAATGTGAAAATTTTAGAAGTTAAATAGAAAACTCCCACATATGTACAACTGGTGTCTCTGAAGAAGAAAAATGCCAACAGTGAAATAGAACAAATATTTAAGTATGTAATTCAAGATAATGCTCTTAAATAAAAGGAGACCAAATTTACATATTAGAAGGGTACCTGGGAAAACGGGTCCAAAAAGAGTAAACTCTGAGACATTTCCTAGTTGAAGTATCAGGTTCGGCTAGAGATAAACATTCAGGTAAAACACCAAGTCACCAAAAAAAGAGAGAAAGAGAGAGAGATTGAAGCATCAGGCTTTTCAATGGCAACATGCAAAGCAAAAACAATGAACCAAACTTGCAGAAATCTCAAAGAAAATGTGTGCTAAGGAGGGGGAATCACTGGGCCGTCGGTGAGGCAGGAGGGGGCAGGAAGCTGCAGGGCCTTCTGGCCCAGGGGCAGAAGCTTGGACTTTATTCAGAGAGTGAGTTGTAGTGAATGAGTTGTGTTGAAGGGTGTAACTTGAAGGATCTCTGAAGGCTGGCCTATAGGGAGGCATGAGCGGGAGAAAAAGACGTGCCAGGGCAGTACAGAGCGCACGGTGGTGGCAGCTCACTCTAAAGGGAGGCGGAGCGTGCATTTCAGCCCCGAAAGGACCGGGCTGCTGAGTGGGCTGGAAGTGAGGGGTGAGGGAAGGGGAGGAGGAAAGGGTGACGCCTGGGTGCTTGAGACAGTAAATCAACGTTGGTGCCGCCGTTTACAGAGATGAGCAAGACTGGGAGAGAAACAGGTTTGGAGGGATGGAGTCGGGCTTTCTCCATCGTCCCGCGCCCAGGCGCGACAAAGAACGTTCAGGTGTTTGCCGGCAGGCACATTGCTTTGTTTCTCTATTTCAGTCAAATCTGTGTGTGTTTCCATTGGCTTTGCTTGTTGCTCTGGTTGTTTCTGGTGATTCCAGTCAGACCTGACCACAGTGCCAATCGTTCTTCTTTTCTGACTGATGTCACCTTCCTGTCTCAGCAGCTGTAAAGGACCAGGCAGGAATGTGAGCGTGACCGCGGCGCACCTCGACCCCCAAGGGAGGCGGCGGCCCGACCCGGGGCCCGAGGGCCAGGTGTTCTACAACAGCGAGTACGGGCAGCTGGCAGGGCCCCCGGAGGAGAGCTCCAGCACCCCAGCCGCCCGAGCGCCCTTCTTCACAGACAGCAGCTACTAAAGCAGCTTCGGACAAGCCACCCTGGACCCTGGGCTCTGACAGTGGGTGGGGGTCACGCCTGGCCAGTGAACAGAGAGCTAGAGACCCAGGCTGGAAGCTTGTCTCATCTAATATGGGCCAGGAAACATTTCTTCCTCCTTAACTAGGAAGAGTAAAACCCAGGCTCCAGCGTTCCCTTCAATTCCACCACCATGCCTGCCCAGGACACCCTGCAGATCCCTGGGGCCCTCCTCCCCTTCAGACTCAGATTCCACTTAGTTCAACATCCACAGGGGCCAGCTCTGGGCTGGGCACTCTCATAGGAAATATCTCTTTGGGTGCCTCTCTCAGCATGGTAGATGGTGTGATCCCTGACTTCTGATGAGAAATATGAGAATAACATAATAGTCGAGGTTGAACTGTGGTCTCCCAGCCCTGCCCCTTCCCGTGGGAATGGCTTTCTTCATTAGCCTCTCCAAGGCTCAGAGAAGGTGCCATATTTCCAACTCAAAGCAACAAATGAGAAATTTGAGTGGAGAGGAATGGAGGCCTCCTTTCCTTAGCCTGACCAAGCAGCTCAGAGTAGCCATCTCTGCAGTTCTAAACCAGTTACAGCAGCCTTCTCCTGAGTGCTGAGAACTATTCAACATTTTTTTTTTTCATTAGAATTTCAGAGGCTATTTGAGCTGCTGTGAAAATTTTACTTTTAAAAACTTCAGTCTGAAGGGAACCCAGGAAAGGTGTTTCTGAATCTGGAAAATTCTTGCCTCTGACACCCAGTCAACTGCTGTCATAAAAGACCCCACTGTGGCTGCCACTTCTTTCTGGAGAAGGCCCCCAGCTGTACCTGCCTGGTCCAGAATTGGAAGAGTCATCTGATGGTCTAGAGCTGCCCATTGGAAAGCCACCTGGTTCTTCCCTCTGGGGCCTGGATCTGCTATCCAAGGCACCACCCAAGCTGTGAACATCCTTATGAGAGCCAAATACTATGGGTTCCTTAAGAAAGGCTTTGGGGCTGGCCCAGAGGACCCACCAATATTGCTGTATACCAAGAGGCAATCCACAGATGTCCCTACACCCTCATGGAGGCCCCTGTCTCCTGCCCCTTATCTGTACCTGACATCAGTGGTCTGGCAGGTCAAGCCTCTGCTGCCACAGAACAGTGGAGGGCCCTCTGGAGGCTGGACCATTCCGCACTGCCTGGCCACCCACACTCCAGGAGAAAGACCCTCATCCCTAGTATCACGGAGGTTGACACCCCGCTCCCCACCATGAGACGCTTGCAGGACAGGCGGCTGTGCAGTGAGCAGGGGCATGCCCGGCAGGAACCACCGCACCCCCCCCACCACCACGTTGTATATTGTTCCTTTAAAATATATTGACTGTAAGTGTGGCTGTAACCCTAACTGTCCCCAGGTGTCCTTCTCCCCTGATATCACCTGCTTGTGAGACCTGGGTTTCAGGTTTACCTGGTTGAAGTCCAGAGGGTGTTTCCATCAGAGAAGCTTCTCAAGGACTTTTGTGCAGTGGCCCAGGCCCAAGACCCCTCCTGACACGTGTCCACCCATGCTCCTGTCACATAACTGCACACACAAAAATGTACTGAGAAAAAAGCCTCCCCCTGCCCCTTGCAGGACGTATGCTCCAAAAAGATAAAGTATTTAACAAAAGATAATAATAAATTTGATGCCAGTCTTGAGTTACAGTGAATAGAGTCTCAGCTAAATTCCAGATCTCTTTTAAGATTTTATTCTAGCCTTCCTCCCACCTGATCGTCAGCCCTACAAGGCTACTGGACAAGCCATGCAAAGGAAATGGCAGTAGAGGCAGCTCATGCCCCCTTTCTCTGCCCCAAACGCTGCTATTGTTCAGTCAATCAGTTGTGTTTGACTCTTGGCCATCCTGTGAACTACAGCATGCCAGGTTTTCCTGTCCCTCAATATCTCCAGAGTTTGCTCAAACTCATGTCCATTGAGTCAGTGATGCCATCCAACCATCTCATCCTCTGTTACCCACTTCTCTTGCCCTCAGTCCCAGCATCAAGGTCTTTTCCAATCAGTCAGTTCTTCACATCAGGTGGCCAAAGTATTGAAACTTCAGCTTCAGCATCAGTCCTTCCAATGAATATTCAGGGTTGGTTTTCTTTAGGATTGACTGGTTTGATCCCCTTACAGACCAAGGGACTCTCGAGAGTCTTCTCCAACACCACAGTTCAAAAGCATCAATTCTTCAGCACTCAGCATTCTTTATGGTCCAACTCTCACATCCATACATGACTATGTAGAAAACCATAGCTTTGACTATATGGATCTTTGTCAGCAAAATGATGTCTCTGCCTTTTAATATACTGTCTAGGTTTGTCATAACTATTATTCCAAGGATCAAGTGTCTTTTAATTTCGTGGCTGCAGTCACTGTCCTCAGTGATTTTGGAGCCCAAAAAGATGAAATCTGACAGTTTCCACTTTTTCCCCATTTGTTTGCCATGAAGTGATGGGACCAGATGCCATAATCTTTGTTTTTTGAATGTTGAATTTTAAGCCAGCTTTTTCACTCTGCTGGGGAGTCCCCCAAAGCCACCAGCAGAGGGCGCTGGAAGCACTGGGACACTGGGACTCAACTCCACTCACTTAAGAAGTGCCTAACTTAGCTTCTGAGAGCTAAGAATGGGCACTCCTCAAATATTAACTTTATCAGTAAAGTGACAGCATTTTGTCCTCACCTACTAAAACCCAATGCTACTTCAGGCCCTGAGCTCTGGTGGCCCATGGACTTGAGAACACAGCCCAAGCTCAGTCCTCACAGTCACCTCCCCGAGTCTCACCTGCCCCCTCCAGAAACAGCCTATGCACATCTCCATCACAGACCACAGATGAGGACAGGACAGGACAGGACAGGTGAAGCGTGCCTCCAGGATGACCTAGGACATGCCTGAACCTCAAGATCGGGGGATTCTGAGCTAAGACCCCAGCTTCAGTCTCCCTCCATAGCCCTGCCCTGGGATGTTCGCGTGATTTCACAAGTGGCATAGTAGTGACTTTAGATTGGTGTGTAACACTGGCCTTCTGGACACAGCCTCAGAAGGGCTAGACCAGTAGCAATGCTAGAGGCTCAGGAAGGAAAGTGGGCCATGTCCCATGGACGCAGCAGTCAGCCCAGTGGACACCTCGGGAGCAGACAGAGGCCCAGCAAAGATCAGGAGCCAGAAGCCACCCTGTGGCCGGGCCCTTGTCATTTACCCTGTTCAGACTTCTCTCACTCCTCAGGGATGCCTGCACCCCTAGAGGTGATACCCACTGTCCCAGCCTTGTTTGCCACTCTCATGGACAGAGTGCCTCCCCACAAAGGCAGCTTTTGGTGGTACTGAGCTTGCTGTTATTTTAACCTCTATAATAATCCTTAACGTGGATACAGAAAAGACTTCCACTGAGTTTGGACATTTTAACTTTATAATATCATTGGTTGAATTTAGCCACTTTTCCTTGGTGTATGTCTCAACCTAGGAGTCAGCCATCCAGATGCCTGCCTGGTTACCCAGCCCAAAGTGTGCCCACAGGTTGTGGAAGCCAGTGTCCCGACTGTGCCCAATTCCAAGTTGGGCTGCCCTCGTGGGCCTCTTTGGTGCCACCTGGGCTGGATGCTCAGGGATGCACTGCATGTCCCCAGAGCACCGGAGACTCGGTATGAATCGGAGCACAGCCAGCAGGGCACTGTCAGGGAGCATCTCACCAGGCAACAGTGTTCCCACCTCTCGACCCCTCAGCCCCTCCCACTTCCTGGAAGCGTCTCTTCTCTCAGGCCCCAGCCCCTTGCAGGCTGCCCACTCACTCCCTCATCCCCCCTCCTCTCCTCCCCAGCCTCACACTCCTGCTCATTTCTACCAGAGAGTCATGAGTCACCTCCTATAGGAGGAATCAGGCCAAGGGTACACTTGAGAGTCCCTTGATTCTGCAGTAATGTCACCACTGCCCCTTAGCATCAGTCCCTGTTCTGAGCCACACATCGTCCTAGGCCCTGGAACACGGTCGAGTCTCTTTCTCCACAGTCCCCACTGTAAGGAGTGACATGTGGGCAGAGCTTTGCAAGGGATGAAGATTGATGTTGAAGGCCTTGAGTCAGAAGAAAAGAGGGATCTGGAGAGGTGGGTGGAGGTGAGGCGCAGAGGCTGACAGGAGCCCAGCCTATGGGCCTAGGAGCCCAAAATGAAGTTTAGAGAAAGCGGCAACAATCTTCGAGTTGCATGCATGCTCTATGAAGCACACCTCTTAGAGGAGCAAAACAGGACCCCGCGGGAGCTGGGTGACACCTTGGTGGGAAGAGGCTGGGCTGCACCAGAGTGATCTCTGAAGGGGAGGAGAGGAGAGGAGTGCTTTGGAAGATGCCAGAAGGGCAGAGAAGTTCCACTCTTAGGAGGGTCCTTATCCAGGCTAGATATGCAGAAAAATCCCTTTTCCTAAGTGGACTTCTATAAAAGCCAGTCCTAAACCTACTCTACCCACACTGCCTGAGGTCCAGGGCATTCTCAGTCCAAGAATCCAAGTGCCAGGGGAAGAGCCCTGAGGACAACAGAACAATGGGGGCATGGGGCCTGACCCACACCCAGGAAGGGGACTTCCTGACTTCCTCGGGTCTGGGCAGGGGCCAGCGTCCAAATGGGAGAAGAAATAGTTGAGAAGAGAGGGGAGAGCAGTATTGGAAGCACCCAGGACCTGCTGGATGAAGTGGCAATGCTGGGCTCCTGGGGAGACAGAGGGACACCCGAGTGGGTCGGCCAGGACGCCCAGCCCTGTCAGCGCCCTCAGACGTACAGGATCCATGAACTCAGTGCTCACTGTCTGCAGGGGGAACCCAGAAAGCAGCGTCCAGCACAGACACTGGCCCCCCTCACCCCCAGTGGATCCCTCCGGCCGCTTGTCTTTAGCAGTGCCAAGCCAACTCTTGAGGCCGGGCACTCAGCCCAGATAATCCGCTGGAGACAGTGTGTGACTGCTGCTGGCACTGTGGGGTGGATTTTCCTGATTGATCTGAAGGCAAATATGGATCATGCCCTATGTGTTGCCATGCTAGTGTGCGATGTGCAGAGACGTTTGGAAGAACTAGAGCAATGCATATTGGCGTTACAGCAAGAACCCTGTGGCACTGAAGAACCCAGCATTTCTGACAGCAAGGCGGTAAGTGACGGTGATGATGAACGTTATGAGACTGAGGGTTCCCACTTGGCAGGGAGGCCCATTGTGCAGCAAAAAGTGAAGCGTGAGCACCTTATGGCCCAGGGGGGAACATCCTCAAAGGGCCCCAATGTGACTGAGTTCATGACATATCACCCATATACTCAGGAGGAATTGGTCGACTTGGGTAAGCAATTTTGGCAAAAAGCAAGGGGAAACCTCGGCAGCTTGCCTTTTGTGATTCTGGAACACAGGGGTGAGCCCAGCACCTATGGGGTGTTTGTGGGTCCTCACTGAGAGAAGTAGAGGGATGGCATGCAAGACTCCATTTTGAAAATGTGAAGATCCCAAAGAGGGCCTGAGCTGGCAGGGGTCCCGCTGGGTTATGTGGATGCAATGTGGGCTGATTTGTGTGAAGGTGTACTATAAAGCTGTGTCCTGTGATACAGATTTAGAACAGAGTACTGTAGAGGCTGTGTCCTAGGATGTAGACAGTGCATTAGAAAGACTGTGTCCTCAGATTTAGAGAAGTGTGATCATGTGAATGGACTGTGAATGCTGCAAAAAAAAAAAAAAAATCCCACGGCAGTGGAATTGCCCCTGTGGAGATGTTCCTGCAATTTCACATGGACAGACAGTAGACTGAACTTGGCCATGGAAGATAAAGGCACTGCACCTGTGGTGGGTGGCTCTTCCAGCCCCATGAGTGCAAGGACTGTAACCCAAGTTCCAGGTGATGTCCGGCGTTGCGTTTTGCAAAGTATTGGAGATGTAGCTGTTTGTTGTAGCTACTGCTGTTGCAGGATGTAAGTTCAAGGGCCAGCGTTACTCATCAGGGGAGTATCGCAGAAGATGGACTGTGCATAGAATATGAGGTGAGAGACCCTCAGCAGGTGGAGTGTGGGGAGAGAGCAAACTGGCCAAGATGGCCTGTTCAGGCTCTCTCACCCCACGTTTTGTAAATAATGACTATGTAGCAGCTGAGATCATTTGTAGCACTGTGCATGCACGTCACGAGGTACTCGCTTGGTCACGGGCTATATGAGCTCCCCCTAGAAAGTGGCGGGTTTAATGCTGCGTCATGGCTGTATCTGTTGTGTCAGCCACGCCACGAGAGGAGAGAATGTAGTGTGTCTACTGATACAGCTTCTGCATCAGCGAGGAGAGAATACCATTATGGCTGCTGTGTCAGCCAGGAGAGAGGTTGTGTAGTGTTAGGTTATGCTACGGCTGCCGAGTCAGCCAGGAGAGAATAAAGGTGTCTGCAATTCCTACGGCTCCTCAAGTCTTTTTCCAGCATCTCAGCTTTAGCCTTGCCTACCCTGGGACTTGCCTGGTGGCTCAGACGGTAAAGCGTCTGTCTACAGTGTGGGAAACATGGGTTTGAGCCCTGGGTTGGGAAGATTCCTTGGAGAAGGAAATGGCAATCCACTCCAGTACTATTGCCTGGAAAATCCCATGGACAGAGGAGCCTGGTAGGCCCCAGTCTATGGGGTCGCAAAGAGTCGGACACGACTGAGTGACTTCACTTCACTTCACTTCACTTCACCCTGGGTTCAGCGAACAGTGAATACAGTGAGATACAGCAAGACAATTGGCTCATGAGCAGAATGAACAGAGATACACACCAGAAGCTGGGAGAGGCCCATAGAGCTCCTCTGACAACATGCTAGGTGTTCTCCAGTTACTTATATTCAGGGCTGATGCTCTCCATAAGATACGTGATGTCCAGAGAAGAGCTAAGGACCAGTGATGCACTTAGGACGTGGAAAGATTTCATTGCATTTCGCTTTAAATCAGAAAAACATCATAGTAATGACTATATATAGTTATATATATAAAATAATGGATCCAACATGGATTATATTTTTTATTGAAGCATCAGTTCAGTTCAGTTCAGTCGCTCAGTCATGTCTGACTCTTTGCAACCCCATGGACTGCAGCATGCCAGGCTTCTCTGTCCATCACCAACTCATGTCCATTAAGTCAGTGATGATAAACAACCATGTTATCCTCAGTTGTCCCCTTCTCCTCCCACCTTCAATCTTTCCCAGCATCAGTGTCTTTTCCAATGAGTCAGTTTTTCCCATCAGGTAGCCAAAGCATTGGAGTTTCAGCTTCAGCATCAGTCCTTCCAATGAATATTCAGGACTGATTTCCTTTAGAATGGACTGGTTGGATCTCCTTGCAGTCCAAGGGACTCTCAAGAGTCTTCTCCAACACCACAGTTCAAAAGCATCAATTCTTCGGCGCTCAGCCTTCTTCACAGTCCAACTCTCACATCCATACATGACCACTGGAAAAACCATAGCCTTGACTAGACGGACCTTTGTTGACAAAATAATGTCTCTGTGTTTTAATATGCTGTCTAGGTTGGTCATAACTTTTCTTCCAAGGAGTAAGCGTCTTTTAATTTAATGGCTGCAATCACCATCTGCAGTGATTTTGGAGCCCAAAAATATAAAGTCTGCCACTGTTTTCATTGTTCCCCCATATATTTGTCATGGAATGATGAGACTGGATGTCATGATCTTAGTTTTCTGAATGTTGAGCTTTAAGCCAACTTTTTCACTCTCCTCTTTCACTTTCATCAGGACGCTTTTTAGTTCTTCTTGGGCTTTCTACCATAAGGGTGGTGTCATCTGCATATCTGAGGTTATTGATATTTCTCCATGCAGTCTTGATTCCAGCATGTGCTTCCTCCAGCCCAGTGCTTCTCATGATGTACTCGGCATAGAAGTTAAATAAGCAGGGTGACAGTATACAGCCTTGACGTACTCCTTTTCCTATTTGGAACCAGTCTGTTGTTCCATGTCCAGTTCTAACTGTTGCTTCCTGACCTGCATACAGGTTTCTCAAGAAGCAGGTCAGGTGGTCTGGTATTCCCATCTCTTTCAGAATTTTCCACAGTTTATTGTGATCCACACAGTCAAAGGCTTTGGCATAGTCAGTAAAGCAGAAATAGATGTTTTTCTGAAACTCTCTTCTTTTTTCCATGATCCAGCTTGTTCAAATCCATATGATTTTGATATGGGGGAAACAGTTTGTGTGGTAACAGAGATATAAGGAAATCAACTCAATGTTCTAAAAATTGATAAACATTTTTTGAAAATGCTTATCACTTTGAAATACTTACTGAAATATTTACAGATTAAATGATATGATGTCTGGACTTTGCTTTGAGATAGCCCAGGGTGTACACAACAGATAGGCTAGTTGAAACAAGATTAGTTATGTAGTGGTAATTGATGCTTGATGATGGGCGAATCAAGTTCATTTGGTTGTTCTCTACACTACAGCATATGTTGGAAACATTTCAAAACACAAAGTCAAAAAAATAAAAAGACTGAAAGTGAGAGAATATATGCAGCACACATAACTGATAAAAGATAAGTATCCTGAGTATGCAAAGAATTCTGCATCAACCAGAAAAGGACAAAACACTCAATAGGCATAAAATCATAAGAGGAACCTGAAATATAATTGAAACCACAGTGAAATATCATTATACCTACCAGACTACCAAAAATTAAAAATCAGACAAAAACAAGCATTGGCTAAGTTGTGGTGAAGGCCTTCACCACATGGGGTCCCAAATAGTTGGACACAACTTAGCGACTGAACAACAGCAAGTTGTGGATGATGAAAAAAGCTTCACATACTGCTAATGGGAGAGTAAATGGGAACAAACACTTCAAACAAATTTAAGCATACCTAGTAAGTCAAACATGTGCTTGCTTTACCACCTAGCCATTCCAACCCTCAAGTTAATACTTCAGAGAAGCTCTTGTACTCCAACACCTACCAGAACATTCAGAGAAGAATGATTTTTAAGAGCAGGGGTAAGGAGGAAGCAAACCAGAAACAACAACACAAAGACACTTGCAGAGAAGAATGAGTAAATAGATTTTGGAATATTCACAAAATACACAGTGAAAACAAATCAGCTACTACAACTGCATGAATGAAGCTCAGAATTTCAGTGACCAAAGAATTCAAGTCCCAGAAGAAATCATACAAAATGGTTTCATTTGTCAGCTACAAGTAGGCACTCATTTTTGACATCTGCAAGGATTCTTGAAATATGTGCTGCCTCAGCTGCTGATTTTCAACACCCCGCTGTAAGGGGCTCAAGGTGGAGAGCAGAAATGAGGCACTCTGTGCTCTGAGAAAACTGGCAGAACAGGTTCTCAGATAGTTAGACTTTCAGGAGCAACATTATGAACCCAATTCTTGTATATACTCATATCTAGAAAAGCATTTGGCTGTGATCCAAAAGTCTACAAGCAATAAATGCTGGAGAGGATGTGGAGAAAGGGAACCCTCTTACACTGTTGGTGGGAATGCAAACTAGTACAGCCACTATGGAAAACAGTGTGGAGATTCCTTTAAAAATTGCAAATAGAACTGCCTTATGACCCAGCAATTCCACTGCTGGGCATACGCACCGAGGAAACCAGAATTGAAAGAGACACATGTACCCCAATGTACATTGCAGTACTGTTCATAATAGCCAGGACATGGAAACAACCTAGATGTCCATCAACAGATGAATGGATAAGAAAGCTGTGGTACCTATACACAATGGAGTATTACTCAGCCATTAAAAAGAATAAATTTGAATCACTTCTAATGAGATGGATGAAACTGGAGGCAATTATACAGAGTGAAGTAAGCCAGAAAGAAAAACACCAATACAGTATACTGACACATATATATGGAATTTAGAAAGATGGTAATGATGACCCTGTATGTGAGACAGCAAAAGAGACACAGATGTATAGAACGGACTTTTGGACTCTGTGGGAGAGGGAGAGGGTGGGATGATTTGGGAGAATGGCATTGAAACATGTATACTATCATGTAAGAAATGAATCGCCAGTCTGTGTTCGATGCAGGATACAGGATGCTAGGGGCTGGTGCACGGGGATGATCCAGAGAGATGCTATGGGGTGGGAGGTGGGAGGGGGATTCAGGATTGCGAGCTCATATACACCCGTGGCAGATTCATGTCAATGTATGGCAAAACCAATACAGTATTGTAAAGTAAAATAAAGTAAAAATAAAATTTAAAAAAAAATCCTTCATGGTGACACCTGCTCCTTGTGAATAGTAGAAATCTTCTGCGAAAAAAATTTGTGCTTGATTGCATGTGCTCCCCCTTCACCAAAACTATCTTCCTGCCCCCTGCCCTGACTCTTTGAAGCAGTTTCTCAGAGCTATCTGAGGCGCTGTCTGAGGGCTACAGTCCTTATTTTGCCCTCAAATAAAATTTAACTCACAGCCTTTACATTGTGCTTTTTTTTTTTTAGGTTGAAAGTTTTATGGTGACCACGAAGAGACCCACAGTGGACTTCTCCTTCACCTGAACTCTATGAAGAACTGGAGACTTTGTAGCAGCAGAGGCCTTTGTGCCCATCTGCCTCCTCAGAAAGTCCAGAGAAACTTGGGTAAGTCTGTCCTGGTTCTTGGATCTCCCATACTGGTTGATGATCCTGAGCTTTATTTGGTGTTGTATAGCAGATATCTGCCCCCTCCCTGTTGAAATATACTGCGGGGAGGGAGCCAGTTGAAAGATACTGGTGAATCTTTCCAGTGGAAACTGGGGGTGGGGGGAGGGTGCTGATTGAAATTTACCAGGGAATACCCACCCAGGTGAAAGATACTGGGGGGACAGACTTGATTGAAAGATTTCAGAGTTTTCTAAGTTGTAGGAGACAGTTATCTTTGCTGAGTGGTTAGGTAAGAGGCTGATTTGGCAATCTTCCTCAATTCAGCTGCCTTAATAGAATTTGTCAAGATAAAAGGGAAGATATGAGAACTTTGTTCTGAATGAAAGTGACAAGACTCCCAGCAGGTTCTGGCTTTCTCAGGCAACTGAAAACTTTACAGGAGTGGTGGAGGCAGAGTCCTCATACTGTGCAGTGGTCCCACAGGGAAACCCACTCATTAATTAAAACACTTGCTCCTCAGGGATCACAAATAACAATTGCATTCAATGATCCAACCACCCATGCTGGTCTTCAGCTGCTGAGGGAAAAACCAAGACACATAAGAGGGCTGAAATGACTCTATAGAGAGCGATGACTAGAGGAGGTAAGCTCACAAGCAGCACACTGGTCCACCACACAATTTCACTGGTAAATTTTATCCCTGACAAATCCAACTTTAAAATGGGAAATAGCGCCTCTCAAACACAGAAATAAGGGCCATCAGAAAGTCAACCTCTAACTAACAGCTTGGCCAGGGTTATGAACATACAAAACTCATACTTGCAAGTACCTAGTTAATTGGGAAAATTATACTAAAGAAGATGTTAACCTAAAATGGCCAAATTGAGGTTCTTTTGATATTCCAAAATTGATATTTTTGTACATGTGTTAGATAATGCTGGCCATAAGATCAACATACTGAATAGATTGGTATTTTTATTTATATTTAGAAGTTTCTAAAAAAGGAAATGATGGAGTAACTTCTTTGCAAGAAACCAACAAGATTGCTTGAAACCATATCAGAATTTTAAAAGGTCACTAGAAGTACTGTTCCTCCCATGTATCTTCTTCTATTTGAATTGTCTGGCCCAGACACTATCTTTTTTTCTCCTCCAACTCTTCAGCCTCCTGCTGCTCCCCTTTCTCCAGCAAAGGAGGATTTAAAAAATCAGAAGTGATTATACTCCCTTTAAGGAGAAGTCTCTCATAGGAAGAGGTGACCTGTCCTTAATCCTTATGTACACACCTTGGACCCAAACAGAACCTAGAGCTTAGCCTTAGCTAAGTCAGGATGCATTGGATTTGCTAAGGAATTTGAGTTAACCACCTAGTCCTATGACCCTGGGTATTCAAATCTATTAATATATCAACTAATAAAGTTGTTAGTTTCTGAAAACAAAGCAAGGGAATGAATAAAGAAAGCAGGAGAGGACAATCCCTTAACAACAGGCTTGCACTAAATGCAAAGAATTAGCACAGAAATTACTCAAACTTATCCCAAAGCTTTCTCAAAAAATGTAGACTGGACAGATTCAACAGTGCAAGAAAAGATCAGATGAATCAATTCTGAACTATTGTGAAATGCTTGAAAAAACCTTAAAGCAATATTCAGACTTGACATTTAAATCATTTTCTAACCACCAAAATGATCCTTTGCTTAACTACACCTCTTAGATGGAGGATTTGGACCTAGATGAGTATTTGGCTACTCTAGTCAAAAGACAGTCTAAAGTTGGTCAGAGTTATATAAAAATGTCCTTATTACACTGGCTGACCAACTTTTCACAATCATTAAGAAAATATGGGGTACCTACAACAATTATGAACCTTCAGTTATGCCAATTAAGTGCACATTTTATTGGCATATGGTTGCTTATAGTAGTCTCTTATGACCTTTGTATTTCTGTGTTGTCTGTTGTAACTTCTTTTTCATTTTTAATTTTATTGATTTGAGTCTTCTCCCCTCTTTTTTTTTTTTTTTTTTGATGAGTCTGGCTAATAGTTTGTCTATTTCATTTATCTTCTCAAAGAACCAGCTATTAGTTTTTACTGATCTTTGCTATAGTTTCCTTCATTTCTTTTTCCGTTATTTTTGCTCTAATCTTTATGATTTCTTTCCTTCTACTAACTTTGTGGGGTTTTGTTCTTCTTTTTCTACATGCTTTAGGTGTAAGTTTAGGTTTATATTTGATGTCTCTCTTGTTTCTTGAGGTAGGCTTGTATTGGTATGAACTTCCTTCTTAGCACTGCTTTTACTGAATCCCATAGGCTTTGGGTTGTTGTGTTTTCATTGTCATGTTTCTAGGCATAGTTTGATTTCCTTTTTTATTTCTGCAGTGATCTGTTGGTTATTCAGAAGCATGTTGTTTAGCCTCCATGTGTTTTTGTTTTTATAATTTTTTTTCTGTAGTTGATACCTAATCTTACACTGTGTGATTAGAAAAGATGCTTGAACTGATTTCAGTGTTTTAAAATTTACCAAGTCTTGATTTGTGGGCCAGAATGTGATCTATCCTGGAGAATGTTCCATGTACACTTGAGAAAAAGGAGAATTCCATTGTTTTGGGGTGAAATGCCCTGTCGATGTTGGTTAGGTCCAACTAGCCCAACGTATCATTTAAACTTCTGTTTCCTTGTTATTTTTCTGTCTGGATGATGTGTCCATTGGTGTGGGTGGAGTATTATAGTCCCCTACTATTATTGTATTACTGTTGATTTCCCCTTTAATAGTTGTTAGCATTTGCCTTATGTGCTGATGTGCTCCTATGTTGGGTGCAAATATACTAATAATTATTATGTCTTCTTCTTGGATTGATCCCTTGATCATTATGTAATGTCCTTTGTCTCTTATAGCAGTCTTTATTTTTAAGTCTATTTTATCTGATAAGAGTATTGCTACTCCTACTTTCTTTTAGTCTCTTTTTGCATGGAATATCTTTTTCCGGCCCCTCACTTTCAGTCTGTATGTGTCCCTAGGTTTGAGGTGGGTCTCTTGTAGACAGCATATATAGGGGCCTTGTTTTTGTTTCCATTCACCAGTCTATGTCTTTTGGTTGGAGCATTTAACCCATTTTTGTTTGAGGTAATTATTGATAAGTATGATCCCCTTACCATTTACTTTATTGTTTGGGGTTTTGCTTAAGGGCTTTTTCTGTGTTTCCTGTCTAGAGAAGTTCTTTTACTATTTATTGAAGAGCTGGATTGGTGGTGCTGAAATCTCTTAGCTTTTGCTCACCTGCAAAACTTTTTATTTCTCCATCTAATCTGAATGAGATCCTCACTAGGTAGAGAAATCCTGATTGTAGGTTTTTCATCACTTTAAGTATATCCCACCATTCCCTTCTGGCCAGCATTGGATTGGAAGAATTGATATAGTGAAAATGACTACACTACCCAAAGAAATCTATAGATTCAATGCAATCCCTAAACTACCAACAGTATTTTTCACAGAACTAGAATTGATAATTTCACAGTTTGTTTGGAAACACAAAAGACCCTGAATAGCCAAAGCAATCTTGAGAAAGAAGAAAGGAACTGGAGGAATCAACCATCCCAACTTCAAACTATACTACAGAGCAACAGTCATTAAGACAGTATGGTTACTGGCACAAAAATAGAAATATAGGCCAATGGAACAAGACAGAAAGTCCAGAGATAAATCCACGCACCTTTGGACACCTTTGACAAAGGAGCAAAAATATACAATGGAGAAAAGACAGTCTCTTTAGCAAGTGGTGCTAGGAAAACTGGGCAACTACATGTAAGAGAATAAAATTAGAACACTTCCTAACGCCATACACAAAAATAAACAAAATGGATTAAAGAGCTAAATATAAGCCCAGAAACAATAAAATTCTTAGAGGAAAACATAGGCAGAACACTCTCTGACATAAATCACAGCAAGATCCTCTATGACAAATCTAGAGAAATGGAAATAAAAGCAAAACTAAATAGGTAGGACCCAATTAAACTTACAAGTTTTTGCAGAGCAAGGGAAACTATAAACAAGGTGAAAAGACAAACCTCAGGAGGGGAGAAAATAATAGTAAATTAAACAACTGATAAAGGATTAATGTCCAAAATGTATAAGTAGTTCATGCAGCTGAAAACCAGAAAAACAAACAACCCAATCAAAAAGTGGACAGAAGACCTAAACAGGTATTTCTCCAAAGAAGGCATATAGATGACTAATAAACACATGAAAAGATGCTCAACATCACTCATTATTTGAGAAATGCATATCAAAACCACAATGAGGTATCATCTCACACTGGTCAGAATGGTCATCATGAAAAAGCCTACAAACAGTAAATGCTGGAGAAAATGGAATTCTTTTAAACTGTTGGTGGGAATGCAAACTGATATAACTACTATGGAGAACAATATGGAGATCCCTTTAAAAACTAGGAAAAAAATACCAAATGACCTAGCAATTCCACTACTGGGCATATGCCCTAAGGAAACCAAGATTGAAAAAGACACATGTCCCCCAGTATTCATTGCAGTACTATTTACAGTAGTTAGGACATGGAAGCAACCTAGATGTCCATCAGCAGACGAATGGATAAGTGAGTTGTGGCACATATATACAATAGAATATTACTCAGCTATCAAAATGTATGCACTTGAGTCAGTTCTAATGAGGTAGATAAAACTAGAACCTATTATACAAAGTGAAGTAAGTCCAAAAAAGAAAGACAAATATCATATATTAATGCATATATATGGAATCTAGAAAGATGATACTCACAACCCTACATGCAAGGCATGTAGGAGACACAGATGTAAAGAACAGACTTTTGGACTTAGTGTGAGGAGAAGGTGGGATGATTTGAGAGAATAGCATCTAAACCTATATATTACCATATGCAAAACAGACAACTATTAGGAGTGTGATGTATGACACAGGGCAAACAAAGCCATTGCTCTGTAACAACCTAGAGGGATGGAGTAAGGAGGAAGTTGGAAGGATGGTACAGGATGCAGGGGACAAATGTATGCCTATGGCAAATTATATTGATATATCACAAAAACCCTCTCAATATTGTAAAGTAATTATCTTCCAATTAAATTAAATAATTGTTTTAAAATGCAAAAAAAATTACTGATAGGTTAAAAAAATTAAGCTGTATAAAACTTGAACTTCGCTTTTCTCTCTGTTAAGAGGATAAGTTTTACTAAGATGCGACATGACTGAGCGACTTCACTTTCACTTTTCACTTTCATGCATTGGAGAAGGAAATGGCAACCCACTCCAGTGTTCTTGCCTGGAGAATCCCAGGGACGGGGGAGCCTGGTGGGCTGCCATCTATGGGGTCACACAGAGTTGGACGTGACTGAAGCGACTTAGCAGCAGCAGCAGCAAACTGCATTTGATAATTGATTTTAAGTTGTTTACCCTTTAAGTGATCTATTCTGTACTTGCTTTGAAATCTTTTATTGTTACTTTGGCTAAGTGAACAACTATTTTTCACTGTGACCTATAATCCTATCTGACTGAGTATTCTAAACCTTTTTGATATTTATTGACAAAACTTCCTACATCAAAATTTAATGAAGTCCTTTGCCCTCTTGCTAACTTTAGGATACTTCAAAGGGCCCCTGAAACATCCCAAAGAGAGATATTAATTAGTTGTATTTGATATGTTAAATTACCTGGGAAGTATTGTTAAATGAGTAATGAATCTTCTCAGGTTATATTGAGGATAAATGCTTCCTAATATAGACATTCTAGAAATTATATGGAATTTCTAAAGAGATGACATATCCTTGTAAATGCTATAAGTCATAATCCTAGTTATTAAAGTGCTATATTAAAGTGCTATAAAATCAAGTCTCTTTGTCAGTTGCATTGGGATCAGATTTTAAATATGTCTTAAGTCTTTTTGTCATTATAGGCAGTTGTGGTTTTATTATAATGCCTTTGGGGAAATGTTTCCCCTCCAAGATTAACAGAAATAACTTTTGGATAAATAGAAGTTTCTGACTTCTAGTCCATAATGCTGAACTAGTTAAGAAAATTAAAAATCCTAATGAGAAAACTGATGGCTTCATAAACTGTTAGCAAAAAGAGTTAGTTACATAAGACTGAGTGAACTGGTGAATATGGTCATAATTTTTACAGTTTCTATTTGGTTTAAATTTTTTCTATGTATAAGGAAACTTTTCCCTGAAACTAATTATGATTCACAGTAATTTGGTAAATTATACATTTGTAAGCAGAATTGAAATGTTTTTTTCTCTATCTGTTCCCTCCAGTGATTTTTAAACTCTTAGGGCCCCAGCAGGTTTATCAGATAAATTGTGATGGCTACCTCACTAGCAGGTACAGAAACCTCAAGGTATTTTGTTATAGTTGCTATTTAGTCGCTAAAGTCATGTCCAACTTTTTTGCAACCCCATGGACTGTAACCTGCCTGCCTGTCCGCGAGATTTCCCAGGCAAGAATACTGGAGTGGGTTGCCATTTCTTTCTCCAGGGCATATTCCTGATCCAGATATCGAATCCATATCTCCCACTTGGCAAGCAGATTCTTTACCACTGAGACACGAGGGAAGTCCCTCAAGGTATTTTGGGGACCTTGAAAAGGAAGGAATTCACCTAAATCTGTGGGATCTGTGATAAGCCATTGGCGTGACCTTCCTAGCTCTGAGTGATACTTTAAAAGTTCAGTCTGAGACTCCTCATAAAAGTTTCAGGAAAGCAAAATGCCTGTATGATCAGTTATAGTTATATAAATTATCAGGTCAAGTTTTTTTGACATTGGACATATTTTACAAACATATTAGTCTTTAATTTGGATATATTTGGTAGAAATGCAGGTGATTTTAGAGAGAAAAAGATGTTTCAGTGAATACTTATTTCCAATTTAATGGAGGTCTGTATTACTAAGATTCACTTTCTGGATAATTCCGTGTTGTTATGCTCCATTAATGCAAAGTTTAACTGATTCATTAAAAAATATTTCTGAAGCTTATCTTAGTAATTTTTGGATGAAGATCAGATGCTCTACAACATTCAACCAGGAAATTATGTATATTGGAAAAGGCATCATTTAATAGACTCACTACAACCCAGATGCAAAGGCCCTCAACAGGATCCCTGCACTGGACTGGTCAATAGGAAGGACTGATAACCTCAAACTCACCTTAAAACGACGCTCAAACTGAAGAAACTGTACTTCCACCAGAAACGAGTTGTCAGAAGTAGACAGCTTACCCAAGATGCTGGACATGACTTGCGCAATCATTTCTAATGTTTTCTTGACTTCTTAGACCTTTCCATATAAATTAAATGTTTTCTATCATGGACAAAATCCTATGCTAATTTTAAAAATCAATTCAATTGTTGGGTTTGTGGTCAATTACCTATGTCTAATACTTTGGGGTTATTTTGGTGGATTTTTCCCCTCCAAGGCTCTGATTGGATAGCCCTTAGGAAATTGTTTTTAAAGAAACAAAGCTCAGTCCTATTCAGACCATTCTTGGTATTACTGATTGGGATCCTCTTAGCCGTCTTCCCTGGTGGCTCAGATGGTAAAAGCATCTGCCTACAATACTGGAGACCCAGGTTTGATCCCTGGGTTGGGAAGATCTCCTGGAGAAGGAAATGGCAACCCACTCCAGTACTCTTGCCTGGAAAATCCCATGGACAGAAGAGCGTTGTAAGCTATAGTCCATGGGGTCACAAAGAGTCAGACATGACTGAGCGACTCTACTTCCACTACTTTCACTTTACCTGGCCAATTAATAATACCTGCTCTGACCCTGGCTATAGGTGTGAATTTTCTTCTAGTTACTCAAGCTCTGATTGAATAGCAAGCAAAAGTTCAGCCAAGGAATAAAACCTCCCACAATTATGGGATGGATTTATGTGGTTAAAATCAAGCTGTGTTCACTTAAGTTTTAAGACCCCCCCCCCTTTATCTTGGGAATAATGAAATTGTGCTAAGGATAACCAGTTCAATAACACTAGGAAACAAGACTGGGAGCCATATGGACAGTGTGTGTGTGTGCGCAGTCAGTCATGTCCAACTGTTTGTGACCCCATGGACTGTAAGCCACAGACTCTCCTGTTCATGGAATTTTCCAGGCAAGAATACTGAAGAGAGTTGCCATTTCCTAGTCCAGGGGATCTTCCTGACCCAGGGGTTGAACCCACATCTCTTTCACCTCCTGCACTGGGAGGTGGATTCTTTACCACTGTGCCACCTTGAAAGCTGATGGACAGGACCAATATATAATTTTCTCTAAAGAAAAAGACTGGTATAAAATAGACTAATTTAGACAACCTGAGAATATACTGGACAGCACCTAACGGAAGTTCTTCACTTAATTATTACTTATGACTTTAATAATACTGCTAGCGATGTTATTTGTACTTTGCCTGTTTCATTAAATTGTTGTTTCTTGCATTACCAAATGTGTGACTGAGCTCGTGACAAAAATGCGTAGTTTTATATGAGATCAATGATTGCAATAGTGTTACTCTAGTTATGGGAAGACACAACAAGAGGGAATTTTTCCTGGACTATAACAGATTAGTAAAACAGTCTTTAGTCCTTTGGTTACTTTTGATAAGACCTAGCTCAGTAACAGCACAATGAGTTAGTGAAATCTTTGCCAGACCTAGAAATGAGCCTTCCTAGCACTGTGGGACAAAATGGTCATGAAATACCTCACAAATTACAGTATAATTTATGACCAAGAGGGGACCCTGTCAACTATAAATTGGCACTTGTCATCTATAAGGATTAAATCATGCAGCTGCTGATTTTCAAACACCCCATGGTAAGGAGCTCACTACAGGGAGCAGAAGTGAGGCACTCTGTGGTCTGGAAAAACCGGCAGAACAAGTTTTCAGACAGTTAGATACTTTCAAGAGCTGATTTTATGAACCCAATTCTTGTTTATACTTACATCTAGAAAAGCACTAAAATCCTTCATAGTAACTAGCAGAAAACTGCACCAAAAAAAAAAAAAAGAAAGAAAGAAAGAAAGAAAAAGAAAAGTGACTGATTGCATGTACTCCCTCTTCAAAAAAAAAAAGCAAAAAGCAAAAAAAGGCCACATATACACTGATCTTCCCCCCTGCTTCTTTGGAGCAGTTTCTCAGAGCTCTCTGAGGTGCTCTCTCTGGGTTATAGTCTGCATTTTGGCCCAAATAAAACTTAACTAACAACTCTCATGCTGTATAATTTTTTCAGTTAACACACATGTATTATTTTTGAAATAATTCATATACCATAAAATTTACCCTTTTAAAGTAAATTCAGAGGTTTTAGAATATTCAGAGTAGTGCAATCATCACCACTACTGAATCTCAGGACATTTATATCAGCCCCCTTAGATGTCACTCTACATTGGAGAAATGTTTATTCAAATCCTTCAACCATTTTTAGATTGGGCTGTCTTTTCACTGTTGAGCTTTAAGTGTTCTTTATATATTCTGGGGACTAGACCCATCAAATACATGCTTTGCAAATATTTTCTCCTTTTCTATGGGTTGTCTTACTTTTTCCCTTGAAGCACAACAGTTTTTAAGTTCAGGTTATCTATTTTTGTCTTTGATTACTTGTGCTTTCTGAATGTTGAGCTTTAAGCCAACTTTTTCACTCTCCTCTTTCACTTTCATCAAGAGGCTTTTTAGATCCTCTTCACTTTCAGCCATAAGGGTGGTGTCATCTGCATAGTGAGTGAAAGTGAAGTTGCTCAGTCGTGTCCAACTCTTTTCGACCCCATGGACTGTAGCCTACCAGGCTCCTCCCTCCATGGGATTCTCCAGGCAAGAGTAATGGAGTAGATTGCCATTTCCTTCTCCAGGGGATCTTCCCGACTCAGGGATCATACTTGGGTCTCCTGCATTCCAGGCAGACGCTTTAACCTCTGAGCCACCCAGGAAGCCCATCATCTGCATATCTGAGGTTATTGATATTTCTCCCGGCAATCTTGACTCCAGCTTGTGTTTCTTCCAGTCCAGCGTTTCTCATGATGTACTCTGCATAGAAGTTAAATAAGCAGGGTGACAATATACAGCCTGGACGTACTCCTTTTCCTATTTGAAACCAGTCTGTTGTTCCATGTCCAGTTCTAACTGGTGCTTCCTGACCTGCATACAGATTTCTCAAGAGGCAGGTCAGGTGGTCTGGCATTCCCATCTCTTTCAGAATTTTCCACAGTTTATTACGATCCACACAGTCCAACTTTGACATAGTCAATAAAGCAGAAATAGATGTTTTTCTGGAACTCTCTTGCTTTTCCCATGATCCAGCGGATGTTGGCAATTTGATCTCTGGTTCCTCTGCCTTTTCTAAAACCAGCTTGAAATAGATGGGGAAACAGTGTCAGACTTTATTTTGGGGGGCTCCAAAATCACTGCAGATGGTGACTGCAGCCATGAAATTAAAAGACGTTTACTCCTTGGAAGAAAAGTTATGACCAACTTAGATAGCATATTCAAAAGCAGAGACATTACTTTGCTGACTAAGTTCCATCTAATCAAGGCTATGGTTTTTCCTGTGGTCATGTATGGATGTGAGAATTGGACTGTAGAGAAGGCTGAGCGCCGAAGAATTGATGCTTTTGAACTGTGGTGTTGGAGAAGACTCTTGAGAGTCCCTTGGACTGCAAGGAGATCCAACAAGTCCATTCTGAAGGAGATCAGCCCTGGGATTTCTTTGGAAGGAATGATGGTGAAGCTGAAACTCCAGTACTTTGGCCACCTCATGCGAAGAGTTGACTTATTGGAAAAGACTCTGATGCTGGGAGGGATTGGGGGCAGGAGAAGAAGGGGACGACAGAGGATGAGATGGCTGGATGGCATCACTGACTCGATGGATGTGAGTCTGAGTGAACTCCGGGAGTTGGTGATGGACAGGGAGGCCTAGCGTGCTGCAATTCATGGGATCGCAAAGAGTCGGACACCACTGAGCGACTAAACTGACTGACTGACTTATGCTTTAAAAGTTGTCTTATCTAAGTTAATTATTACCTTAGTCCAATGTCATGAATATTTATACCTATGTGTTTTCCTAACAGTTTTTGTACTTTCAGCCTTTACATTTAATGTTATATATTTGTCTCGAGTTAATTGTAAATATATGGTGTATGTTATAAGTCTAACTTCATTCTTGTAGATATTCAGTTGTCTAGCATCATTTTTTGGAGAAAATATTCTTTTCCCTATTGAGGTATCTTGGTATCTCTGTTTGAAATCAATTGACAATAAATGTAAGAGTTTATTTCTAGACTCTCAATTCAATTCCACTGATCTATATATGTTCCTTATGCCAATACCAAAGTGTGTTGATTACTATAGCTTTGTAATAGGTTTTGACATCAAGAAATTTGAGTCTTCCAAATTTGTTCTTTTTCAAGATTGGCTGTGGGGGTCTCTTAGGTTTTGGTAGGAATTTTTAAGATCAGTTTGTCAATTTCTGCAACAAACAAAAGCCAGTAAGGTTTTGTTAGGGATGGAAATGACTCTGTAGATCAATTTGGGGAGTACTCTCATATTAACAGTATTAAGATTTTCAAAACATGTCATTCAAAACCCTAAAGGTTATAAGGTGAGAGGGCACTGGCAAGCAGTAGGGAAGTTACCTCTAAAATTCTGCAGTAAACTAAGGATGAATATGAAAAACGAAGCACTACAGCCAATGTGTGAAAAGACTTTCCATTCAATTATGTCTCTTTTCAATGTTTGTTTTCAGTGTGCAAGTCATGCATTTTTTACATTTATTCCTAAGTATTTTACTGCTTCAGTTTGGTTCAGTTCAGTCGCTCAGTCGTGTCCGACTCTGCGACCCCAATTGTTTGCAAACCCATTAACGGTAGCACACTAGGTTTCCCTGTTTTTCACTGTCTCCAAGAGTTTGGTCAAACTCATGTCCATTGAGTCAGTGAGGTCGTCCAACTATCTCAGCCTGTATTGCCTACCCTCAATCTTTATCAGCCTCATGGTCTTTTCCAGTGATTTAGCTCTTTGCATCAGGTGGAGCTTCAGCTTCAGCATCAGTCCTTTTAATGAATAGTCAGGATCGATTTCCTTTAGGATTGACTAGTTTGATCTCCATGTTGTCCAAGAGACTCTCAAGAGTCTTCTCCAACACCACAGTTCAAAAGCATCACTCCTTTGACACTCACCCTTCTTTATGGTCCAACTCTCACATCCATACATGACTACTGGAAAAACCACAGCCTTGACTAGACGGACCTTTGTTGGCAAAGTAATGTCTCTGCTTTTTAATATGCTGCCTAAGTTTGTCATACTTTGTCTTCCAAGGAGCAAGCATCTTTTAATTTCATGGCTGCAGTCACCATCTGCAGTGATTTTTGGAGCCCAAGAAAATAAAGTCTGTCACTGTTTCCCCATCTATTTGCCATGAAGTGATGGGACCAGATGCCATGATCTTTGTTTTTTGAATGAGTTTTAAGCCAGCTTTTTCACTATCCTTTTCACCTTCATCAAGAAACTCCTTAGTTCCTCTTCACTGTCATTAGAGTGGTGTCATCTGTAATTGATATTTCTCCCGGCAATCTTGATTCCAGCTTATGATTCATTCAGCTCAGCATTTCACATGATGTACTCTGCGTATAAGTTAACAAGCAGGGTGACAATATATGGCCTCAGCGTACTCCTTTCCAAATTTTGAATCAGTCCACCATTCCATGTCTTGTTCTAACTGTTGTTTCTTGACATGCATACACATTTCTCAGGAGTCAGATAGCCACGGTGGTCTGGTATTTCCATCTCTTCTAAGAATTTCCCACAGTTTGTTGTAATCTACACAAAGGCTTTATCATAGTTAATGAAGCAGAGGGCGGCTGCCGAGAGGAGATACCCCACGTCCGAGGTCAGAGGCAGCAGCCTAGAGTGCCAGGCTGCGACGGCGCACAAACAGTCGAGAGGAGATACCCTGTGTCCAAGATCAGTGGCGGCCAGGAGGAGCTACCCCACGTCTGAGGTCAGGGGAGGCAGCCGGGAGGAGACACTCCGCATCGGAGGTCAGGGGCGGTGGCCGGGAGGAATAACCCCGCAACCCAGGTCAGGGGCAGCGGCCGGGAGGAGACACCCGCGTCGGAGGTCAGGGGGTGGGGTGGTATTCCCTTGGTTTTTCTATGATCCAACAGATGTTGGCAATTTGATCTCTGGTTCCTCTGCCTTTTCTAAATCCAACTTGTACATCTGGCAGTTCTATGTTCACATACTGCTGGAGCCTATCTTGAAGGATTTTGAGCATTATCTTGCTAGCATGTGTAATAAGTGCCGCTGGTACTGCCTTTGTTTGGGATTGGAATGAAAAGTGACCCTTTCCAGTCCTATGGCCACTGCTCTTTTCCAAAATTTGCTGGCATATTGAATACAGCACTTTCGCAGCATCATCTTTTAGGATTTCAAATAGCTCACTCAGCTGGAATTCCATCACCTCCATTAGCTTTGTTGTAGTAATCATTTTTGCATACATTACAGTCTATTACATTAATTGGGGATCATAAGCCAACTTTGCATTCCTGGGATAAATCGTACTTTGTCATAGTGTATGATCTTTTAACATTTTGCTGGGTTGTTTTGGTAGACTAAGAATTTTGTTGTCTATGTGATATTGCCTGGAGAATCCCAGAGACGGAGGAGTCTGGTGGGCTGCTGTCTATGTGGTCACACAGAGTCGGACACGACTAACGTGACTTAGCAGTTAGCAGTATGTGATATTAGCATGGTTTTTTTTTTTTGTTATCCCCCCCGCCGGCACACTAAGCGCAGGCGGCTGTGACCCGGCGCACTAAGCACTGCCGAGAGGCAGCGGCCTAGAGTGCCAGGCAACAGTCGAGAGGAGATACCCTGTGTCCAAGATCAGTGGCGGCCAGGAGGAGCTACCCCATATCTGAGGTCAGGGGAGGCAGCCGGGAGGAGACACTCCGCATCAGAGGTCAGGGGCGGTGGCCGGGAGGAATAACCCCGCATCCCAGGTCAGGGGCAGCGGCCGGGAGGAGACACCCACGTCGGAGGTCAGGGGCGGCCTGGAGAAGCCACCTCGCGCCCGAGGCCAGGGGCAGTGACCCTGAGGAGCCCACCCCGAGCCCGAGGCCAGGGGAGGCGGCTGGGAGGAGACACACACGCCTGAGGCCAGGGCCTGCGGCCGGAAGGAGTAACGCAAGGAGCGGTGGCGGCGCAGGCGGGCCTAGAGGAGCTATCCCACGCTGAAGGTCAGGAATGGCGGCAGTAAGGAGATACCCCTCGTCCAAGCTAAGGAGCAGCGGGTGTGCTTTGCTGGAGCAGCCGTGAAGAGATACCCCACGCCAAGGTAAGAGAAACCCAAGTAAGATGGTAGGTGTTGCAAGAGGGCATCAGAGGGCAGACACACTAAAACCATACTCACAGAAAACTAGTCAATCTAATCACACTAGGACAAGCCTTGTCTAACTCAATGAAACCAAGCCATGCCTGCAGGGCAACCCAAGACGGGCGGGTCATGGTGGAGAGGTCTGACAGAATGTGGTCCACTGGAGAAGGGAATGGCAAGCCACTTCAGTATTCTTGCCTTGAGAAACCCATGAACAGTATGAAAAAGGCAAAATGATAGGATACTGAAAGAGGAACTCCCCAGGTCAGTAGGTGCCCAATATGCTACTGGAGATCAGTGGAGAAATAACTCCAGAAAGAATGAAGGGATGGAGCCAAAGCAAAAACAATACCCAGCTGTGGATGTGACTGGTGATAGAAGCAAGGTCCGATGCTGTAAAGAGCAATATTGCATAGGAACCTGGAATGTCAGGTCCATGAATCAAGGCAAATTGGAAGTGGTCAAAAAGATGGCAAGGGTGAACGTGGACATTCTAGGAATCAGTGAACTAATATGGACTGGAATGGGTGAATTTAACTGTGATGACCATTGTATCTACTACTGTGGGCAGGAATCCCTCAGAAGAAATGGAGTAGCCATCATGGTCAACAAAAGAGTCCGAAATGCAGTACTTGGATGCAATCTCAAAAATGACAGAATGATCTCTGTTCGTCTCCAAGGCAAACCATTCAATATCACGGTAATCCAAGTCTATGCTGCAACCAGTAACACTGAAGAAGCTGAAGTTGAACAGTTTTATGAAGACCTACAAGACCTTTTAGAACTAACACCCCAAAAAGATGTCCTTTTCATTACAGGGGACTGGAATGCTAAAGTAGGAAGTCAAGAAACACCTGGAGTAATAGGCAAATTTGGCTTTGGAATGTGGAATGAAGCAGGGCAAAGAATAGAATTTTGCCAAGAAAATGCACTGGTCATAGCAAACACCCTCTTCCAACAACACAAGAGAAGACTCTACACATGGACATCACCAGATGGTCAACACCAAAATCAGATTGATTATATTCTTTGTAGCAAAAGATGGAGAAGCTCTATACAGTCAACAAAAACAAGACCAGGACCTGACTGTGGCTCAGATCATGAACTTCTTATTACCAAATTCAGACTCAAATTGAAGAAAGTAGGGAAAACCACTAGACCATTCAGGTATGACCTAAATCAAATCCCTTATGATTATACAGTGGAAGTGAGAAATAGATTTAAGGGCCTAGATCTGATAGATAGAGTGCCTGATGAACTATGGACTGAGGTTTGTGACATTGTACAGGAGACAGGGATCAAGACCATCCCCATGGAAAAGAAATGCAAAAAAGCAAAATGGCTGTCTGGGGAGGCCTTACAAATAGCTGTGAAAAGAAGAGAGGCGAAAAACAAAGGAAAAAAGGAAAGATACAAGCATCTGAATGCAGAGTTCCAAAGAATAGCAAGAAGAGATAAGAAAGTCTTCTTCAGCGATCAATGCAAAGAAATAGAGGAAAAGAACAGAATGGGAAAGACTAGAGATCTCTTCAAGAAAATTAGAGATACCAAGGGAACATTTCATGCAAAGATGGGCTCGATAAAGGACAGAAATGGTCTGGACCTAACAGAAGCAGAAGATATTAAGAAGAGGTGGAAAGAATACACAGAACTGTACAAAAAAAGATCTTCACGACCCACATAATAATGATGATGTGATCACTAATCTAGAGCCAAACATTTTGGAATGTGAAGTCAAGTGGGCCTTAGATAGCATCACTACAAACAAAGCTAGTGGAGGTGATGGAATTCCAGTTGACCTGTTTCAAATCCTGAAAGATGATGCTGTGAAAGTGCTGCACTCAGTATGCCAGCAAATTTGGAAAACTCAGCAGTGGTCACAGGACTGGAAAAGGTCCGTTTTCATTCCAATCCCAAAGAAAGGCAATGCCAAAGAATGCTCAAACGACCACACAATTGCACTCATCTCACACGCTAGTAAAGTAATGCTCAAAATTCTCCAAGCCAGGCTTCAGCAATATGTGAACCGTGAACTCCCTGATGTTCAAGCTGGTTTTAGAAAAGGCAGAGGAACCAGAGATCAAATTGCCAACATCCGCTGGATCATGGAAAAAGCAAGAGAGTTCCAGAAAAACATCTATTTCTGCTTTATTGACTATGCCAAAGCCTTTGACTGTGTGGATCACAATAAACTGTGGAAAATTCTGAAAGACATGGGAATACCAGACCATCTAACCTGCCTGAAAAATCTGTATGCAGGTCAGGAAGCAACAGAACTGGACATGGAACAACAGACTGGTTTCAAATAGGAAAAGGAGTACGTCCAGGCTGTATATTGTCACACTGCTTATTTAACTTCTATGCCGAGTACATCATGAGAAACGCTGCACTGGAAGAAGCACAAGCTGGAATTAAGATTGCTGGGAGAAATAACCTCAGATATGCAGATAACACCACCTTTATGGCAGAAAGTGAAGAGGAACTAAAAAGCCTCTTGATGAAAGTGAAAGAGGAGAGTGAAAAAGTTGGCTTAAAGCTCAACATTCAGAAAATGAAGATCATGGCATACAGTCCCATCACTTCATGGGAAATAGATGGGGAAACAGTGTCAGACTTTATTTTTTGGGCTCCAAAATCACTGCAGATGGTGATTGCATCCATGAAATTAAAAGATGCTTACTCATTGGAAGAAAAGTTATGACCAACCTAGATAGTATATTCAAAAGCAGAGGCATTACTTTGCCGACTAATGTCCGTCTAGTCAAGGCTATGGTTTTTCCAGTGGTCATGTATGGATGTGAGAGTTGGACTGTGAAGAAGGCTGAGCGCCGAAGAATGGATGGTTTTGAAGTGTGGTGTTGGAGAAGACTCTTGAGGGTTCCCTGGACTGCAAGGAGATCCAACCAGTCCATTCTGAAGGAGATCAACCCTGGGATTTCTTTGGAAGGAATGATGCTAAAGCTGAAACTCCAGTACTTTGGCCACCTCATGCGAAGAGTTGACTCACTGGAAAAGACTCTGATGCTGGGAGGGATTAGGAGCAGGAGAAGGGGACGACAGAGGATGAGATGGCTGGATGGCATCATTGACTCAATGGACTTGAGTCTGAGTGAACTCCGGGAGTTGGCAATGGACAGGGAGGCCTGGCGTGCTGAGATTCATGGGGTCACAAAGGGTCAGACACAACTGAGTGACTGAACTGAACTTTTCTCGTCATAGTGTTGTCTGGTTTGGTATGAGTTAAGTGTTCCTTCTTGAAATTTTTGGAAGAGTTTGTGAAGAATTGTTACTTTTCTTAAAATTCACCAGTGAAGCCATCTGTGTCTGAGATTTTCCTTTCATAGCTTTTTTTCCATTATTAACTCAATCTCTTTTGAAGTTTATTCAACTTTTTCTATTTTTTCATGAATCGGTTTGATAGTGTCTTTCTAGGAATTTGTCTGTTATTTGATTCATTTACAATAGTATTCCATAGTAATCTTTGTTCTGTAAATTTGGTAGTAAAGCTCCCCTTTATTGATTTCACTAATTTGAGTGCTCTTTGATCAGTTTTGCTGATCTTTCCAAAGAACCAAATTTTGTTTTGTTCCGTTCTCATTTGTCTTCTTATTCTGTATTTCATTATTTCCTGTTCTAATCATTAGTTTCTTTCTTATGCTTGCTTGGGGTTTACTTTGCTCTTTGTTTTCCAGTGTCTTAAACTGAAAAGGTTAGGGTTCTTATTTTTTCTTTAATCTAGACTGTTATACCTGTGAAGCTGAAGTGAAGTCGTTCAGTCGTGTCCGACTCTTTGCAACTCCATGGACTGTAGCCTACCGGGCTCCTTTGTCCATGGAATTTTCCAGGCAAGAATACTGGAATGGGTAGCCATTTCCTTCTCCAAGGTAACTTCCCAACCCAGGGATTGAACCTGGGTCTCCCACACTGTAGGCAGATGCTTTACCGTCTGAGCCACAAGGGAAGCTTTTATACCTATAAATTTTATACCTACAAATTTCCCTTTATGCAGCTTTGACTGCATCCCATCAGGTTTGGTATGTTATTCTTTTTCATTTATTTCAAAGTGTTGCTAATTTCTTTCATTTGACCCTTTGTTTTTTAGGAGTGTATTGTTTAATTTCCATATATTTCCAAAGTTCCATACATTTCCAAAGTAACTTCATTATGAATGGAGTATATACTTTTCATTTTAGTTCTTTTAAAATTTTGAAGCTTGTTTTTGATGTAGCCTATGGAATATTGAAGTCCCACGTGCACTTGAGAACAACGTGCATTCTGGTGTGGAGTGTTCTACAAGTATCTGTTAGATACAGTTGCCTTGCAGTGTTGTTAGTGTCCTGTTTGTTGGTCTCCCTGGTTCTATCCATTGACAGTCTGTTTATTACTCAGTCGTATCTGCCTCTTTGTGATCCATGGAATGCTCTAGGCAAGAATACTTGAGTGAGTGGGTAGCCATTCCCTTCTCCAGGAGATCTTCCCAATCCAGGGATCAAACCAAGGTCTCCTACACTGCAGGCAGATTCTTTACCATCTGAGCCACCAGGGAGTGGGGTATTAAAAGTGTTTGGGCCTCCCTGGTAGCTCAGGGGTAAAGAATCTGCCTGCGATCCCCTGGAGAAGAAAATGGCAATCCATTCTAGTATTCTTGCCTGGAAAACCCCATGGACAGAGGAACTTGGTGGGGTACAGTCCATTGGGTCACAAAGAATCTAACAAAACTTAGTGATTAATTAGCAACAATAATTAAAGTGTCCAACTATCACTGTTGAATTGTCCATTATTCCCTTCCATTTTGTCAGTTTGTTTCCTGTAGTTTGAGGTTGCTTATCATTGGTGCTGCTCATTGTTATAAAATGCCTCCTTTTATTTCTAATAGCATATTTTGTTTTTAAGCCTATTATATGTTAGCATAGGCACTCCAACTTTCTGATAGTCTGTTTGCCTGACACCTTTTCCCATCCTTTTACTTTCACTATTTGTATCTTTAAATCTAATGTCTCCTATACACAGCAAATAGTTGGATCATGTTTATCCAGTCTGATCTTCTGTGTTTTGATAGAAGCAATCCATTCACATTTAACACTATTGGACTTAGGTCCACCATTTTACTTTTTTCAGCATCTCATGCTTTTTTTTGGTTGCTGTTCATTTATTCCTTTTTGTGTTAAGTATTTTCCAGTGTAACAGTTTAATTTTTATAAATTTTGCTCTCCATTTCATAACTGAGTTTATAGTTGAAAAAGTAGACTCATATATCCAAATTGCTCGAAATATACTTGTTTTCCCACAACTGAATCAACTACTTGAAAGTCATTAAGACCTTCTTTTTGGATCCGCAGCAACAAATATTTTGTAGAAGAACCTATTTAACTTTTTAGCAAAAGGTTATCAATTTTTCTCCAAATTAGTAACTTTTCTATTTAAGTGTCAATCCTTGTCAACTCTAGATTAAATCAAATTTTAAAAGGTATTTGCATAATTTGTAAAGAAACTCTAAACTTATTTAATATCAACAGTGTTCTTCAAATTTTTCTGGTTTTTTGTTGCAAATTTACAAAATGCCTGATTACAATGAAAATTTTTAAATAATGTCAGAAAATATGTACAATCACCATTTCTTGATGTGTATCATCATGCTTCAACACAGATTTTTGTACCTGGCTGTGAATGTGACAGGTTTTTCCTTTCCTTGGAGTTTCAGTATTGGTTCACTAATATACTCTGTGATACAGGCAAGAAAATGTGTATCATGCTGACGTTTTGCTTTTGATTACTGGATATTTGGCAAGAAAATCCAAAACTGGAATTAACAAAATAATAAATCATTGTTAGAAATTAACAATTCAACCAATGAGCATTAAGGTAAACAAGATCATTAAATTGTCTTTTATCACAAACTGGTTATGGCAGTTGGATTTGAACCTATATACTGATCAAGTTTTGACAATTGTGACGCTCTTCAAACAGTCTATTTCAGAAAACTTATTTGCAATAAGCATCACTAGATGAAACGAAACAGTAAGAGAAATCCAGGCTTATTTAAAAAGTTATAAGAAATCCAGATTTTTGACCTGACATAGAAACACTTTCTGTAGTGGTAGAAACCTCTTTCTTCATATCTAGCAAAATTCTTCAGCAGATGTCAAAGATGCAAAAATATGCCACAAGTGATTTTTTTTAGGCTGAGAATTCACCTTTTTCGGGTACGTTTGGAACTCCTTTAAGACAAAGCATACAAACTGTTAACTGAGCAGTGTCTTTTACATCATAGCTCATCTAAAGCTAAAAAAAATATTGGGTTGGCCTAGAAGTTCATTCAGGTTTTTCTGTAACTTATTACTTAAGGAAAAACCCAAACATTTGGGGCAATCCAATACTTTCAGTTTTGAATTAACAAATCTTTAATACCATCAGAAAGGTCTTATAGTCTATAGGTAACCTGCTTAACTGAATATATTTCATCTTTGTAAAACACTGTCTTTTCTGCAATTTCCAACAAGATTTCCATAATATAAACCATAAATCCATCAAAAAATTTTCTTTGCCTGAATACAAGATCTTTTTTAGCTAGCCAAGTATGTAAGTTCTTATCCTCTTACTCTGTTGGACTTTTAATTCTGATTTCAGGTGATTAATTTCACCATACTTTTTTGACCATTAAAACAATAAACCCAATATGCATTTGAACAAAATATATCTTAATATTGTTCATTTTATTACATTTTTTTTGCGTGTTTTTCTTTTGCTCTGGTGCACAAATTACATTAATATTTCACTGTAAAATTTATATCTCCCAGTCTTTTCCAGTTGTGGTAATAGCTCAGTTCTATACTAGTAGAACTGATTTTAAATTTAGTAATTTGTTCATATTTATTTTTGAACTAGAAAAAATTTAATGATATCAAAATGAATATAGGTATCTCAATTACTGTGATTCACATAGGCACAGTGGCTGGTGCTGCTTGCCAAAAGCATTCAGATGAACACGTATTACTTTGGTTAATAAATCATAATTAGAACAGAACCAGTTTTTTGACATCAACTGGTGATGTTTATGTGTAGTATGAACAAGCACAGTGCAAGAGATAAAGGGAAATATGGTCCTATCAAAATTAAGTTTCACTTAACAGAAAGCATTTTACAGCTCCATTCACACTAGCCATATTTCAAGTGCTCAAACACCATGTGGTTAGACGGTATCATACTGAACAGTCTAATTCATTGCATGAGAGGAAACAAGTGGGTTTAGAATGGCTGGATTCCTCCCATTTAAGGCTTCCTCTATTGAAATATCTTCTAAAGAATAATCTTACCTAGTAACTTAGATTTAAAAAACTTTTTCTACATATGGCATTTTCAAGGACATAAAAAGCCTAGAAGAAACTGGCTAAAACAATCAAATTAGCATCAAATGTTATCTTCTATTATTTTCCAGAATTACTTAACTGTCTAGTAGAGGCACATTGGATCTCTTCTGCAGACTAAAATCTGAATGAATTATAATGGGAAATGAAGTAGAATGAAACTTGAGAAAAAAATGTTTGACTAAATGTTGTCAGGCCAGTAAAGGGCCTGAAAAACAAGGGCCTTGGTGGTAAAGACCTAAGAGATGTTGAGTCAGGGTTTTTCTAATGGAAATAAAGAATGAATGAGCAAAATTCACTTACCTGTCTTTTCTCCCACAAACAAGGCAGGAATCAAATTTCTCACTGATTCTATTTCCTAAATATGTCAAATTTCCCTTCTACTCTTACTGCCCTTACAATCTCTTCTCAGCTTATCGTCTGACAAATAGACCACAAGAAAACCAGCTAAGAGTAATTGTTTTAATCCACCCTGCATGGTACTGCTAGAAGGACAAACTGACCAATGCTACTCCCACTGAAAACCCTTTGTGGCTCTTTACCACCACCTACAGGATGAAATTCAAACTTTAGTACATGCTTCCAAGTTCAAAGATGCCCACCGTGTTCCAGACAATACACTAGGGCACTTTCCACTGAAAGATCCTCACCATATTAATATAATACATGTTAATTAATACAGCTCCTACTATATTAATACACCATATTAATTAATACAGCTATTAGTCATACAGTAAACACGCTCTTATTCCTTTAAAACCAGCTTTATAGTCATCTCTGGAAGACCTTATAGACCCATGTAGACAGACTTGCTCCCTTCATACCTGGTATATCTTTAGCACATATCACACTAGATTATAATGACCCACGAACAACTTAAAGTCAGAGGACTTGTCTGATAAATCTCTCTTTCCAATCTAAACATGGAGTTGAAAAGAAGAAATTCTAAATGAGTATTGATCAGTATGTATGTATGTATTAGTCGCTCAGTCGTGTCTGACTCTTTGCGACCCCATGGACTATAGCCAGCAAGGCTCTTCTGTCCATGCAATTCTCCAGGCAAGAATACTGGAGTGGGTTGCCATTCCCTTCTCCAGGGGATCTTCCTGACCCAGAGATCAAACCCAGGTCTCTGGAGCTGCAGGCACGTTCTTCATCATTTAGCTACCAGGGAAGCCCACTCATCAGCAGAGTACTATTAACGCTGATCAGTATAGTAGGAAAAGTAGATTAATGAAAACTGACTCATCAAAAGGGACCAAGTACACACAGTTCTCCCACTCATCAGGTCTGTTCAAAGTCACCACTAGGAAGCATCATGTTAATGGAGAGGGGAGAAAGCTATTTCCCATATAAAGCTCAGAATGTGAGCACACACCCCTCACATCTTCACCACTACAAATATTGAAAGGAAAGCAAGTCCTACGATTTTGCAGATTTCTTCTGCCTGAATTTGATCACACCAGCATCCCTTTTCAATGTCTTTCAAGGACCATACTTTCAAGAATTACATAAAGCTTGGGGGAAAAAAAGTTATTAGCAGGATTGCCATGAAGGGGAGATACCAAAATCACCAGGGCTACAGGATGAGAGTCAAAAGTTTTTAATTAAATAATTAAGCAGGCTCTGAGATCCCACAGCTTAAACTCACTTCACTGGTAAGCCTGAAAAGTATCTGGCAATAAGAGCTCTTGGGATCATTTAACAGTCATGTTGGTATAGTGAACAAAGTTTCTCATGACAGGCCAAAATAATTCAATAGTTTTTGAACAGATTCAAGTTATTTGAAGTGTGCAGTTCAAAGAAAATGAGAAAATGGACATCTCCGTACTCATTTGATTTAAAATGTTAAGATTGCTAAAGTAACTGTAGAAACTGGTTTTCAGTCACCTTGTAATCCCAGAGATCTTTCTTCAAATCTAGCAAAAGTCTTCTGTTATAGAGGTAAAATTATCTAGTAAAGATTATGTAGAAAATTCCTGCTTTAAAAACTGGACATCTCAGCAAACATTTTATCTAAATTGTGCTGTATTTTTAAAGGATTTTTTCCCAGCATCTACATAAAAATTTATTTATTAAAGAAGTAGTTTCTAAAAAGTAAATAGACGTAATGCTCTGTAGAGTTGAGAAATCAGACATTTTAAAAGTTTATATATACAACAAAATATACATGTAACAATTAAAACATTTAATTAGTATAACCCCATCAATACAATGTTTGCTACTGTATTTAAAAGCATTTATTCAAAATATGTCAAGCTCATTCCAAAGGATGAAAGACACATGAGCCCATTTCTTATGCTATGAGGTATATGGTAACAACAACAAAAAACCTAAATGCAAAAGGACCATCAGTTGCCTAAATATAAAACTGATCTTTGGCAAAGATGTGTTACACAGGATAACACAGCAATAAGGAGATCCTTAATTTCACATCATCTCCCCACATCACGGGCCCTGTTCACTCTTCCCTTTCAAAGAGTTACAACTCTGTTCCAGAGAACTCAGAATTTTAAATAGGTGGTCTGCTGATTAACATGTATCTCCTCAAACCTCAGTACTACAGCTATACAAATTACACTTTAAAAATATTTGAAACAGATAATTGAATTTATTGGTTGGCTATGAGTAGGAAAATACATCAGTAAAGAAAAGAGACCCTGTATATAAATATAATACTAGCTAGTTACAATGAAGGTTCCACTGAAAAGAACAGTAAAAGCCCTTGTTACCATCAGTCCATAGGTCATGTTCAGTTTCCCATTACCCTTATTGAAGAGCTGCCTAGGCAAATGGGACATTCCTTGAGTTTAGTGCAGATAACGTGCTGGGTTTTGTTACATGAATGGTAAACAAAAGTTAGTCCAGTGCATTACATAATATAATGTACTGTGAATAAAGACTAGATACTCTATTTTAGACACTATTTCAATAGAATGGTTACTAAAATTTATGTAACCGAAAAGAGGAAAGTGAATATCTTAAAATACTGTTTACAAGTGGGGGATAAACAATTGCCATAAAGGTTCTTTGAATTCTCTGCAGCATCTCTGCTGGTTCTTCTTATTGTTTCATAAAAAGAACAAATCTGCTGTAAATTGTTGTTTTGCCCAGGATGGTTCTTGTACTTATATAGCATAACCCCCAAACCTTAAAAGTTACTATGGAAATTCTGTAAGTTTAAGTAGTAAAAAGTGGAATACAAAAACTTAAACTTATTATTGAAAACTTGACATCTTAGAAGAGCTTTGAAATTTTAATTTCAACATTTAGAAGTGCATTCCACCCAATTTAATCATGTCCTTAGGTTTCAAAGTGCTAACTCAAGTTTTCCTGGTTGTCACTAAATCAAGTAAAATAGAAAACATTTCTTGGAGTTGTTCCCTGCTTATCTTCTAGAACTGTTAAGTTGCAATCAACAATTTATTTCCACAACTTAAAATTATGTCATAAGTTAATTTTGATGAACATTATTTAAGTTCATAAAGCATAAATAATCAGCCACTAATACAGTAAACTGTACTTCAAGAGATTTTACAAGGAATTGAGCACCTGTGAATTTCTGATCATTAAAAAGAAAATATACCCCAAATTTTCTGCAAAATATTCATATGATGGGTTTATCCTATAAGAACACTGAAATTACATTATGGCAACACCACATTAAATATGTTTGTTACAGAATTTTTGAAGAAAACCTATACTGTGAAAACTTAACTAGTTTTTCTTTTTTTATTTACTGCATTTTAGGGAGTACGGGTTACTGGAAATTATCCAGAACAAAGAAAATATTTAAAACACAAACCTTGCTTAACCAAAGTTTCGGTCTATTTTGGTATGATCATTTATTCATTATAGACTGAAAATATTTTTTCTCTTTTGAAGCTTATGGTTGTAAATCTATACTCCTGGTTCAGTTTATCACTATCTAATAAGGTGGAGAAGCTGTTCAAACTGACCCACAGAATGCAGTATGCCTAGAATAGGCAAGAACAAATATTTTCAAGACATAACCAGCCATTATATCTTAGTATGCTGGTTCCAAATTAAAATATTTTGTAGACAATAACAAATACAGATGAAAATATTTTGTGTAAAGCTCAAACCTTTAGCATCTAACAAGTGCACTCTAGTTCCAGCATCTATGAAAAGAATACATCCTCCATTAAAAACAGAGTAAGTGCTTCTCTCCTTCTTCCATAAAGCTCAAGCAGTTTCCTTCATCTCATCAGTCCAACCAGCTCCAGCTTGCCTTTGCTGGAAACTGTCATGATGCACATTACCAACACAGTGTTTAGGAAAAATGAGTAAACACCTTTTATTCACACTTTACAAAAAAACAAAAACCCAAAAAGAAACCCTAAAGAAAGCTATGCATTGGTTCTATATCAATAATACCAGGTTTCCAATGTACTGATTATAAACCAGATGTGTTTGGTGTCAGCACAACGTAAAACAAAAGGCAAAAAATAAAAATCACAACAAAATCTTTAAAAAAAAAGAAAGAAAGAAAAAGCAAACCTCAAAGGAAAAACCAGGTCCCAGACAAAGATTCAAGATCAAAACCTTTTGTAGAATTTTTTTTAAAGGAAAAAAAAGAATCTTTTACTTAAACAGTATGTAATTTTATTTTCTCTTAGAATAAGCACATTTAAGTGCTGAACATTTTTCATAAAATTTTAAGTCATTATCCAAAATGACTCATTCTCTGTATAAAAACTGTTATTAACATTCAACAATTTCTCTTCTTAATGCTCACTGGATACATGGTGTCCTTTTGCTTCCCTGCCTGCAGCTGAAACAAAAGCAGTTAGACCAAGTTCCCTCTGAATTCATTTGTTTTTTGAGAGAATGAATGAATGAGAACAGAACATATAGGAGTTAACTTTGCAAAGTTAAAGCTGGCTTTAATCTCTATTCTACTAATGGCACTACAGGCAAAATACAAGGTATAATATCTTTTATCTTGGTTGACATATTAAAATGACTTGGTCACTTTAAAAATGATCTGAAGTATTGTCTTAGGGACCTGTTTTGAAAATACATCTCATTTATTTTATACTGCTTCATAAACGGAAAATCACTTTTTTTCTTTTTTTAAAAAAGGGAATGATTTTTTAAAAACATGGAAACTAAGGAATACATGGAAAACAAAAAGAATTCACATGATAGTAGTACTCTGGGTGATGAACAGCACTGTGCAATGACGCCAAAAAGCAGTGCTTGGGTCTGGCAGACAAAGACCCAGGGATCCCCACCCTATGAACACGTGCCAAAATGTGATATTCAATGCTTCACAATGGAAAAAACCCACAGCTCATACAAAAGGATTTTCATAAAACTCACAAATGTTAAACAGTATTTAAAAAATACAAAAGAGGATGCACAGATTTTCTCTGCATGCACAGGCAGTGCTTGGTGGGAACAAATTCAGGCAGGCACAGTGGAGATAGGACAAGAAGTGTCTCAAAAAGGAGTTAAGAAGCTGTACCTAAGCAGCCATAATTTTTTAACTTAAAAAAGTTAAGGATTTAAAAATATCAGCATGTACATACATCAACCATTTACACATTCAGTCCATAAATGCCTTCAGATCATTCGCTCCTCAGATTACCTGTCCTGGCAAATAGTTTTTTGCAAAAATCCAGGAATTCATAGGTAAGTTGTCTCTAGTCCAAGCAAATGTCCTAAACTTTAAACAGAGTTAAATTTAAAGAGCAATGTTTTCAATTTAAAAACAAAGTAGTACAAAAGGGCTAACAAAACCCTAACAGTGCAAATCATCAGCAGAGAAAGTCTGTTGCAACTTCTTTTACAAGCTTTATAACACATGAAACAGGTAAAAAAAACCTTAGCCTTAGATTACAATACAATCATTTCCAAATCTGATTTTTTTAGTACAAAATTTCATAAATCAGGTCTTCTGTGGATCATATACAATCATAAAGGCTAAATTCAAATTCTATATTTTACAAACAAGTCTGAAAAAGGAGGGAGTAAAGTATGGAAGAATGATCTCTGGATGTTATTACTGGCCTCAAAAAAGTAGTGCTACAGATTTCTGTGCAAAGAGAATATGCTGTTCAGTTTCCTATTTCAAGGCATGAAAATATTATATTGGATAGAAGAAACAGGAAAATTATTTGCAACAAATTAAAGATAGGTGCAAACACACCAATCCCTGTCTAACAGTATATAAAGCATACTGGGCTCAGAATTTGTTTGCTAGCACCTGGCTTTCATACTATATCCTTATCAAATGATCAGATTGAAAACTCAAATCATCATTAAGAAAAAACAAACAAATAAACAAATCTTAGTGGCCATACCTCACTCCCCTATATTCAGAATTTTTACAAGTTTATGAGTAAAACTGAGGTCATCCTCTGAAGGTACTTGACTACCTCCTGCCAGGAAGGTGAATGCCATTAACCTGGGGCAGGAAAGGCAGTAAGAGCTCCAGTTGTGCAAAAAGTGAGAAGTGGTCAGAGGGGATGAGTGGGTGTGGGCAGCCGCTGATATTGTTCTCAACTAGCCAATGGTGGTCCAGAGGTCCCAGGATGCCTAAAGTGTTCAGCTGAGGTTTAGAATAGAAGATGTAGTCAATTATACCCTGAAAAACAGAAGGCAAAAAGAAAAAGAAGAAAGTGACACATAAAATGACACTGAAATACTGCGAACTTTCAAGACATATCCTCAGTCATGTTTGGTAAACAAAGAAACTTACTAGGCTGTAGAAAAGGGCAGTTATTACATAGACCAAATAACAACCCCAAATTGAGAATGAAGAAACCTTAGGGATGGTAATCATTCTTCCTCCTACGTAGATCATTTCAAAATCTATAACGAGACCTAAAGAATCCTTCGCAACGTGGCCTCTGCTTCTTTTTCCTAACTTAATTTGTGACACTTTTCCTTGCTCACTACTCCATTGCCATACTAGCTCTTTTGGGGGAAGCAGGGTGTGAACTGAGGTACATTTCCTGTAGGTGATAAGCTCTGTCCTCCTCCAGGGCCTCCGCACATGTCTGGAACACTTTCTTCTACTTGTCACCTGGCTAAATCCTTCTTAACCTTCAAGTGCCAAGTTTAATTACTTTCCCAAGGCCTTCTGGAATCCTACCCTCATCCACTTAAAGCTACCACCTGATTTTTTCCCTTGCTAATGCACACCCTAAAGTGCAACTATATACTCATTTGTGTGGCTGAGATCTATGTTCCCACCAGACTATGATGTCACAAAGGCCAAGCACATCTCTGCCTTTCACACCTTCAACAGCACTCAGGCACAGCATCCAGCACACAGCTAGGATACTCTTAGTTTGCTCCTCTCTGTCCAGTATGCTCTTGGCCAAAAGTATTTAAGCACATTCTAAATTCTTCCTAACTTTCTACCTGTAACAGTAGTCAGAACGCAAACACCTCTAATCTCTCCCATCTTTTGGTTATCATCCTCCCCTCTTCTGCCATCAACCTCTTGAAACAAAAATCTGTAGCTGGCTTTTTCTCTCATTGCTCAGTTACTCTTCAACTCATTGTATTCTAGTTTCTCTGACCATCTCTACAGACAACTCTGAGAAATCTTTCTGAAGCTTAACACTCACTCCTCTTTCCCTAGAAAGGCTTTCTTTCCTTGGCATTTAAGTTCCTTATGCCGTCACCTCTTTGGTTACTAACATCATTTACATGTTAGTTTTGCCCAGTCTACTCTAGTCTCTCTTTAACTATACATACTCATCTCTTCCCAGTGTTAAATCATTATATACAGTTCTGTAGATCCTTGAAAGTCAAATAAAAAATTTTTTTAGTTTTCAAAAGTTTCTCAAAGGAGTCTAAATAACCCTCCCCTCTAAAATTAAGCAACAGTTAACACAAGTATTTACACTATTCTAATAGACAATCTAACCTGAATGATTATTTTTTCAGCAGGTTAGAAATGGAAAACTAGGATTTAAGAGAGCAAAAATGCAAAAGATGGCAGGAAAGGACAGTTGAACACAAGTCCTAAACAACCACAGATAATAAAAATGAGGAGAATTACTAAGGAAAAAAACTCCATATTGTAATAATCCATTAATTGTATAAGATGGCATATAAACAATATGTGTATTAGAAAATTTAGAACAGCTAATAGTAAACTACATTTTGGTTCTCAAATAGTACAGTTTCAGTTAAACTGAAAGAGAAGAAATGGAACATCAAACCAACATCAAATAAAATACAATGGTCCTGCATATCCAGCTGTTAGTAATGAGCCCATTAAAAAAAAAAAAGAAAAAGCCCTAAAGAGATGACAGGTAACTCAGGATTTAATATCATTATTTCATCTGATTTCTAACCCTAGAAATGATTCTAATAATATCTATAAAGTAGGGGTGGAATTCTAATCACACGGAATTCTACATAAGAATACTGCTGTCAGCTAATATGAGATGGCTTAATTCCATTCTGAGTGTTAACATTTAAAGCCATCACAAAATTATAAAATGCTCTTTAAAAAATGGAGTTTTAAATGTTTATTCATCTCAAAACTCACCTTAAAATCAAATGTGTAATTGGTGTAAGGCATCAGGCCACTCTCATAGGCACTCTTTAACTTGAAGCCATGAGTGATCCTTCCATTGGTTGTCCCATTTTTCCCATTACAGCTGAAGTTCGTAAGACTTTCATTGTATCTCAGTTCCTTAAAGTCTTTATGATTTGTTTCTACTTCACCAGTGCTCAAATATTCTACAACACCTATAAAGAATATAAATGTACTTTCTGCATTGTTAAGTATAATATACAATGTGCAATACATAACTAAACAGATAATTCAAGAGTAAAGTTTTAAATCACACATATTCTCACTTTTTAAAATGTTTCACTATTTTCCACCTTTGCCAAAACTTGTATAAACACATTTTTTCCATGGTTTTAATCACAGTGAATATTTTACACTTTACTGTACCACATGAACTTACGTCATCTCAATTATTTTTTTAAATAATTGTGTAATGCAACAGAGCTGACATATAGTATTTGTTAAACCAGTTCCCTATTTCTTAAAATAAAATTCATGTTATTCCTTTTTTTTATAATTAACACCACAATCAACATCTTAGTATGTAGGCTTCTGCTCAGGGTTAGTATGAAATACCAAGATTAGGATTCACTGTGCTTATGAATACATGAATTACGAAAGAATGACAAAGCCATCTCACCATCTCTGGACACTATTTTTCCAGTGTGCTAAGCATAAGGAGGGGCTTCCCTTGTGGCTCTGATGGTAAAAAATCCATCTGCAATGTGGGAGACCTGAGTTCAATCCCTGGGTTGGGAAGATACCCTGGAGGAGAGTGTGGCAACCCACTCCAGTATTCCTGCCTGGAGAATCCCATGGACAGAGGAGCCTGGACAGATACAGTCTATGGGATCACAGAGTCAGACATGACAGAAGTGACTTAGCACACACACAGGCATAAGGTGGGCTCTGCAAATATTTAACTTTCATTTAATCACTTACCAGAACTAGACATTTTCCCATGTGTTTTGTTATTACAATGCAACATAGAAATGAGTCTTAAGATCTGTTTCATGCAACAACAATCTCTCTTTGCCCCTCACATGTTTTGTAGCTAAAGAGGATGAAAAGCAAATAAAGAACTTTCCAGTAATCCCCAGATGGCTTTGATGAGACAGACTAAAGAATTATGGATCTTAGGCACCTTTATTTCCCCAAAACCAGATTGTAACATAAATTTTGTTTCACTATCTTTTCTTTCATCTGTTGTGACAGCAGCAACACGCTACTGAGTTTGACTACTCCAAGTGTGTATGTGTGTGAATGCATGCATTCGTGCATGCAAGTCAGATCAAGGAAAAGCTCTCTTGAGTATCCAAGAAAGCATGGTTGCTACTCACTGTACTATCTATGGAAAAGTTTAAGAATAAGGCTTTCTGTATTCTTCCACTCTGTGACTAAATATCAACATTCTTGATCCTTTTTTGTTAAAACCACTGTTTGACCTGTGTAAATAGAAAAATCTCAAATTCCAACTGAGATGCACAATGTTTCTAATCAAGTCTACCAAAATTTGAGATTGTGTGATATATGGTCAAATTTAAACTGGATTTTATTACCACATGCTGGAATCCCAGAGTCTGTCTTAATAACCTTTTCAGAGTCTGCAATACATGTAACATGGAGATAATAATATATGCCCATGTGTTTTCTGAAGATGATTAACATCCTTCCTCTGGATATTATCCAGAGGATAATACCATTACCATTTACTATTTCATTTTATAATGAAGTGGTAATAATACCATTTCATTTTCAAAATGGTCTCCCTACTCCACAAAAAAAAAAAAAATTTTTTTTAACCTGATTGATAGCGGCCACTATAAACTGAATTTTCATTTTGACTAGATTTGGAATTATCAGAAACAACACATTACAAAAACATTTTAAGTCAGCAAGTGTTCTATGTAAGATAGCATTGTTTTGTTTACCAGAGTCTGGCAAAGAATTAAGATCTGCACATAGCACTAGTGGAATAGTTCCAAATTCTCCTAATACACTGGACTGGAGACTTCTCGAGGCTTTATCAATAATATTCTTCACTTCTGAGAGGAACATCATCGTTTGAACCAACTTCACATCGGAGTATTCAGGGTCCCAATGCATATGAGCATTAGCCACGAGAATAAGCTGCTTTTCTGTTCCAAGATGTGGCTTTCCAGCTATATTAGATAAAAAGAAAAGAAACAAAGCCCATATATTCTCACATGATCTGAAAGCAAATAATATCTCAGAGTCCTGGGAATAAAAAAAGAACGCTAAAATCTGGCTAAAAATCTCCCATCTGAAAACTGATCTAACCTCTGTAACAAACCTGAAAAACAGACATCTGGCCTCTGGGATGAGGACTTCCAGCACAGGGTATTCACTCTTTGAACAAAGAGAGCCCATTCTATTTGGGACAGCTTGGTTTTTAAATAGTTCCAGCTCCTTAAAACTTCTGATCTTCTAGATGTCCTAAACTGAGCATCACAAAATTAAACAGACATCCTTTTGCTTAAAAAAACATTTAAATCAGTCACTAAGTTCCATCTTTCATCTTTTCTATCCCTCAGCTTATATTATCCCCATTTCCAACTGCTCAAGTGACAGAAGTCTCACTTCTTAGCATGATGATCACTCTCTAAATATACATTTAATCTGAAATAAGTGGTCCATTTCTCCAAGACTTAAGACCTTTAAAATAATGACTAAAAGCAGGTCAGGAAGAGAAGTCAACACAGAAATATCCGTGTTGCCAAGAAACTGTACTAAGTGTACAGAATTCTTCTCTCTGAGCAGTTATTTTAACTAATATTTACTTCAGTATTTTATGTGAAAAATTCTCGAGCAGAAAAAACCTTGTTTTATGCCTTTTAAGATTTGAAATACTTTTCTAGGCAATGCTTCCTCTTTTTGACCTTTGTGGTAGAGAAAAATGGATATGATATTTTAGAAAAGATTTAAATTCTGAATTTCTTCAGGCATTAGACAAGAGTATTAATATGAAACATTTTGTGTCTTTTATTCCATTTTGGAGGCCAGATTTTATAGGCAGTGAAAAGGCCACTCACATGATACTTCAATCAGTTCCTTTCGAAGCTCTAGCAGTACAGCAACTCCTATGTTATCTTTCGTCATGACTCTGTTCAGCATGGCTTCAGACCCTTCTGAATTTGCCATTGCTAGTTGATTAAATTCAACAGTGTGTTTCTGAACCAAAGTAAATCTAAAACACACACAAATATAAAATTGGGAATACCAAGACATTCATTTTGTGGTAAATGCAATTTCCCCCCAACTTCCTTAACAGATATGATGACATGTAAATTACATTACAGAAAATCCTCCACACTTGGCACTAAGCTTCCCATGTTCATTTCAGTTGCTCTCAGTCTGCCACAGATACAAACAACATCTTGAAAAACTTAAGATAATGCAGTCATCTTCTATTTAGGTTTCATGTTGGAATATTCCATCTTACAATTTTAAAATAATTTTCTTCCAAAGTATGGGCTTAAGAATCTCTCTACCATCCCAGAGGGAATGCAATTACAAAGTGTTTCAATTAACAACTGGAGTTAAACCCTAGAACACACCTGAAAAAACAGCAGAACTTTCAACATGTCTTCCAAAAACATTTTTTCTGATGAATCAAAACAAAACCCTTTAAATCACAGTACTGTTTTCTTAAGAAATAATATGGTGCCTCATTCTCTTAGCTGCCAACTAATTTCCATTCCCTTGACCCTCATCCTGCAAATTCAGAGAATATTTTCTTTTTAAGAGTAAGATGACTGGGGAATTCCCTGGTGGTCCAGTAGTTAGGACTCTGACTTCCACTGCAGGGGAACAGGTTTGATCACTGGTCAGGGAACTAAGATCCCCACATGGCATGGACCCCCCCCCCCAAAAAAAGAAGAAAGAAAGATGACTTACTTTTCTGTTTTAAAGAATATTGCACAGCCATCAACATGTTTTCTTTCTTGTTCTGACATTGTCCTAGCTCTAGATTTAGGACTAAAGAATCCATTATAGCCACGTTCTTTCAGTTCTACCAGAAAAAAACTGTAATACTGTTCTGTTTCAACTTCCTGAAAAATTGTAAACAGCAGTTATTTCATAAGACAAAAACCAGTCCTATGCACTATCTTTATATGTACAGTTTGAGACCTTAAAATAAATTCAAAGGACTGATCTGAAGAATGAAGAATTACATCTTTTCAATGTAATTTATCTGAAATCAATCACAACACCTACTTGTCATTTTACAGGTACCTGTTGATAAAGTACCTCTTTGCTGTTTAGGAGTAAAGAATGGAAAGCCATATACCCCTATGCATATGTATTTCCTTATATTTTATATTTCCTTATATGTATATTTCCTTATATTAAAATTGGTGTAAACAAAAATCAGAGCAGTAGAAGGAACTCCACAGATCAAGTTTCAGACCACAAGGAGAAAGTCACTTGCCAAAGGTCATGTAAGTTATTATGAGGGTTGGACTGAGAACCCAGTTACTGTCTACCAGATTCAATGTTCTTTCCACTTGGTCCTAATTATTCAATTATCACTGGTAGTAAAGCAAAATTATACCTTGACAGTGCCACCCAATTAAAAATAGTGTGGAAGGACATAAGGGAGGAGCAGGTAAACATTGAGCTGTAACAGCAATCGCCTCAACACCGAGCTTAACCCTTTTGCTTAATTTGGCAGCACAGTGCTGAAAGCACAGGATGCAGCGAATGTTCCCAGAATTCAGTCAAGACAGGAAAAGTCCATATGTTAAGAACTGCGAAAGCCAGGACTTCAGATGTGTTAATGTAATGCACACTCAAGCTACTCCTTGCTTGATCAAGGGGCATTTCTGCAATTTAACAAGTATTCTTCTGATGACTTACCTGAAGACTTATGATATCAGCATTGCAACTCAAGATTTCTTGAATAATGGCCTTTTTCCTGTAGTCCCAATTTAGTGCCCATGATGGACAGTAGCCATATAACTGCCGGGTCGCATATTTATCACAAAGAACATTATAGCACATGACAGAAAACAAGGCTGTAGGAAAGATAACTTTACTCATTCAATAATATATTCACAGAAAAGCTACCATACGTCAGATAATAAAGGAAGAACAGATATATGAACAAATATAATAGTTGTGTTTCCCACTACATAAGTACAGACAGAAGGTTCAAAAGGAAACAGACTAAGATCTTGAGTCCTTCAGCTTCTAAGACCAAGGCTCCTCATTTCTATGCTCCCTCCACCACTTCATCAATTATTAATGTAGAATGTAATCTGACATTTATCTAAGAAAACATAAGTTTTTTCTTAACAGCCATCTCTGCTCTTCTTCTACAAAGCAACTATTAATTCACATGAAAGAAACACACCACTGCACACCCGACAGAAGTGCCCAAACTATTTTCATACAATTTTAAAAGATTAGAGGTCATTAGCTTGATTCTCGCTCAAGTAGGTGTTTTCACTATCTTATAATTTTGTATTATCACACATCTGGAATACTGTAGAAATTGGGAAATTACAATATAGAAAGATTTGGGTGTATTTATTATAACTGAATTTGATCATTACTTTAGAACCGAGTTTCTCAAAAGCAGCACCACTGACATCACGAGTAGGTAATTCTTTGTTGTTGGGGGCTGCGCTATGCACAGCAGCATCTCTGATCTCTAGCCACAAGATGCCAAGAGCACATCTACCACTTGTTGACAATGAAAAACTATCTCCCGATGCTGGTGAATGTCTTCTGGGGGATGAAACCGCCCTGGCTGAGAAGTACTGCCTTCTCCCAAACTTTCCTCGACAATGATTACACAGAGGCCAGTCACACCAGGGCTTCCCTGGTGGCTGAGACAGCAAAGATCCCACCTGCAGTGCAGGAGACTTGGGTTCGATCCTTGGATTCAGAAGATCCCCTGGAGGAGGGAACCCACCCCAGCATTCTGGCCTGGAGAATCCCCATGGACAGAGGAGCCTGGCGGGCAACAGTCCATGAGATCACAAAGAGTCAGACATGACTGAGCAACTTCCACTTCACTCACACAAGCCTTTATTATTATTATCTTCAAACCAAATCAACCTTAAGTGTTCTACTGTAATACTGCCCATAAACTAAAGCATACCAGCAATACTATTAGGTTCATAAAGACAAAGTAAAAATAAGATTAAAAAAAAAAATCAGGTTACCAACCAGTTGGCCGTGTTCTGTCTGGTTCTTGTAACATAATCCAAGATCTTGGAGGTGGCTGATCTGTTGAAACTAGTTGAACATAAAACACAAAATTAAACAATATTCTTAGATGTTTTTCTAAAAATATGGTTTAATCAAATGACCACTTACTTCTTTTTGCAGTACCTGCCAAATTATCAAGCAAATAGTTCAGTAGCCTTCTTGTTCCATCTGGCTCCAGATAGAGGTTCAATATGTCCTGGGTAAGTGGATTTCCTGGAAATATTTTTAAAAGGTAAAATGAAACAAAGACAAATGTTAAAATATTTCAAAACTTAAAAATGTACCAAAACTATCAGATCATTTGTGTATCAACTATGTAATTGTATATATTAACCACATATATAAATATATATATATAGTAACTCAATATATCAAACTAGAAAAAATATTTTTTTCAGTTTTTGATGTGAAGAGTAAAAATAATTCATACCACGTTACATAGAAGTATCCAAAAATGATTACTAATGGCCTGATGTCAATCTAGAAGTTATCTAACAGTGCTCTGCATTTGACCCTGCCTCTTCAACACTTTCATAATGATCAAAAGCAAGTAAAACGGATTGGAGGAGAGTGGCAAGAAGGACTAGGAGAACGAAAGGTGAGAGCCAATATGATCGACCTGAGAACCGTAATTTAAGAATGCTACAGAGTTAATAAGGAAATATCCTACTGAGAAACGCAGTCTAGCACTTAGATTTTTTAAAATTCTGAAGAATGAAATAGCAAAGTGAGACAGATTTGGTTTAAGATTAACTCACTAATGAAGGAGGAAAACCCCAGAGCAGTATTCCAACAGCAAATTCAATCACTGTTTCATAAGCGCCAAAAATGAAAGCAAATGCAATGATTTACATGTACTGTTAAGAGTCTGAAATTCTCTCAGAAGGGTTTCTTACATACGAGAAGTAACAACACAGACGCGCGGGGATGATCCAGAGAGATGTTGTGGGGAGGGGGGTTCATGTTTGGGAACGCATGTACACCTGTGGTGGATTCATGTCAATCTATGCCAAAACCAATACAGAATTGTAAAGTAAAAATTAAAAATAAATAAATAAATTAAAAAAAAAAAACCAAAGTTCCTATCCATGTTCCATTTTAAGAAAGACTAGTAAATTCTATAGACTGAAGATAGTTAAAATAATAAGACATTTTAGTCATTCGAAATTTTTTTTGAAGTATGGAATTTAAGAATCACCACCAAACAGAGAAAAAAAGCAATCTGCATTTATTCTTTTCTCTTGTGAAAGAAGAGACACAAAAAGCAGAATGAGGACAAGGGGCAGGATCTAATAGAAAGCCAGCTCAGAAGAGAAGTGGATGGCAAGCATTAGAACTATTTAAGATAACATGCCCTGACCTGTGAGATAGTGGAATATCCTTCTTAAAAAGCCAGATTATATGGGTGGGAAGAACAGCTAAATTAGTTGGCTTTTAAGATCTCTGCGATTTTAATAACTGTAAAGGTAAAAATGTGCTCCTATAAATGCAAAGTATTAATTGCAGGAAGACAAGCTACAACGTATGTGTACAGTTCTTTACAGATACTAGTGAAGTTGCTTAGTCGTGTCCGACTCTTTGCGACCCCACGGACTGTAGCCTACCAGGCTTCTCTGTCCATGGGATTTTCCAGGCAAGAATACTGGAGTGGGTTGCCATTTCCTTCTCCAGGGGATCTTCCTGACCCAGGGATCGAACCCAGGTCTCCCACATTGCAGGCAGACACTTTACCCTCTGAGCCACCAGGGAAGCCCAACAGACACCATAGTCCTGAAATTTTCATTTAGTCACAAGCCTATGAAACAGGTAGCTATAACTTGAAAGTTACCAGGACCCTATGGGTGTGTTGAGAAAATGAAGTCAACTAAAAATTTTTCAGTACCAGGTAAGCATCCCATTCTAACCAGATTACACTTAACGCTGTCTTTTTTACTACTTTCTAGCATAAAAAATATTTAAAGGCAATCACTGAGGTTACAGAATTCCAGCTGAGCTAATTAAAATCCTAAAAGATGATGCTGAGAAAGTGCTGAACTCACTATGTCAGCAAATACAGAAAACTCAGAAGTGGCCACAGGACTGGAAAAGGTCAATTTTTATTCCAAATCAAAAGAATGGCAACGCCAAATAAAGTTCTCATTACTGTACAATTGCCCTCATACCACATGATAGCAAGGTTATGCTCAAAATCCTTCAAGCTAGGTTTCAGCAGTGCGTGAAACAAGAACTCCCAGATGTAAAAGCCGGATATAAAAAAGGCAAGGCAGATTCTCTGCAATGGCTGCTTCCTTGGAGGCGCTGTCACGTGGAATCTTGTAGCCTCAGCGTCCAAAGCTGCTGGAAGGGAGTCAGGTAGCACTCAGTGCCGCCTTCTTTGAGATCTTCGTCCTTCAAGAACCAGCCACGTCACGATCTCAGTTTCAGCACAGGTGTCCCTCGTCCTCTTTTCATTGCTTTTGGTGCTGCCTGTTGTTGAAGCAGCAGAAGCCAGAGATGCAACTGCTCTCTTGTTAGGTGTGATTCTCAGCATTACAGGCATTTGTGCTTGTTTGGGGGTGTATGCACGAAGAAGAAGTGGACAGATGTGACTCTGAAGGGCCTCCTGAATCAAACCTTCCTCTGAAAACCTTTGTGCTTTTGAGTTTCAGAACTGAGCTTTGGTGTCTGAAAGTCCTCAAGAAACAGTTAATAGAGAAGTTTCATATTATTGGTTATTTTCCTATAAAAAGGAACAAATTGATATACTGTGTTAAAGGGAAAACAACATGTTTTTGTCACAACAGATAATGCACTGGAAAATGCCATCTGTAATTTGCATTTGCTGAAATTTGCATAAGTAATATTTCATAGTTTCTGAATTCTCAGTAGGAAGAAGGAAACTCTTGCCCAGAACCCTAGGAAATTGCCACTGTTCAATTATAATCACTGCCTCCTGCATCACTGAGGAATTTTTTCTCCATATTTTTATTGGATTTTTGTTTTGTTATCTCCCAAGTTAGTACTGTACCTAGACATTATATACAGTTGGTCAGAAATTAAAACTTAACTCTGTGTAGGAAAAAGTTCAGAAAATATATCCAATGTATCTAACATTGAAGTGGAGAGATTTAATGTAAAAAAAAAAAAAAAACTTTATATTGACATTGAAATGGAGAAGAGATCTATTGTTTAACAAAAACAAAAAATGTTTATATTAACTGAATAACATCTCCATGGTGAGAAGTACTATGTTAAGTATAAACCTACTATGTAAGTTAAAAAAAAAAAAAAAAAGGAAAGGCAGAGGAATCAGAGAACAAATTGCCAGCATCCAATGGATCACAGAGAAAGCAAGAGAATTCCAGAAAAAATACCTACTTTTGCTTCATTGACTATGCTAGAGCCTTTGACTGCGTGGCTCACAACAAACTGTAGAAAATTCTGAAAGAGTTAGGAATACCAGACCACCTGTCTCCTGAGAAACCTATATGTAGGTCAACAAGAAGTAACAGAACCAGACATGGAACAATGGACTGGTTCAAAATTGAGAAAGGAGTTGGTCAAAGCTAAATACTGTCACCCTACTTATTTAACTTATATACAGAATACATCATGCGAAATGCCAGGCTGGATGAATCACAAACTAAAATCAAGATTGCCAGGAGAAACATCAACAACCTCAGACCTGCAGATGTTACCGCTCTAACAGTAGAAAGCAAGAGGAACTAAAGAGATGCTTGAGGAGGGTGAAAGACTAGAGTGAAAAGGCTGGCTTAAAACTCAACATTCAAAAACCAAGACCACGGCATTGAGTCCGAGCACTTCATGGCAAACAGAAAGGGAAAAAGTGGAAACAGTGACAGATTTTATTTTTGTGGGCTCTAAAAATCACCGAGGACAGTGACTGCAGTCATGAAACTTAAAGACACCTGCTCAATGAAAGGAAAGCTCTGACAAACCTGGACAGCATTATGAAAAAGCAGAGACATCACTTTGCCAACAAAGGTTCCTATAGTCAAAGTTATTGTTTTTCTAGTAGTCACATATGGATGAGAGAGCTGGATCATCAAGAAGGCAGAGTTGAAGAATTGATGCTTTCAAACTGTGGTGTTGGAGAAGACTCTTGAGAGTCTCTTGGACTGCAAGGAGATCAAATCAGTCAATCCTAAAAAAATCAACCCCAACTCTGAATATTGATTGAAAGGACTGATGCGTGAAGAGCTGACTCATTCCAATGACACTGGGAAAGATCCAGGGCAAGAGGAGAAGGGGGTGACAGAGGATGACGTGGTTGGATGATATCGACACAACGGACACAAATCTGAGCAAAATACAGGAGATGGTGAAGGACAGGGATCTGACTTTCTAAGATATTATGATGAGGTGGCAAGAATACACAGAAGAACTATACAAAAAAGATCTTAATGACCCGGATAACCACGATGGTGTGATCAGTCACCTGGAGCCAGACATCCTGGAATGTGAAGTCAAGTGGGCCTTAGGAAGCATCACTATGAACAAAGCTAGTGGAAGTGATGGTATTCCAGCTGAGCTATTCCAAATCTTAAAAGATGATGCCATTTAAGTGCTTCACTCAATATGCCAGCAGAGTTGGAAGACTCAGCAGTGGCCACAGGACTGGAAAAGGTTAGTTTTCATTCAAATCCCAAACAAGGGCAATGCCAAAGAATGTTCCCACCACAGCACAACTGCACTCATTTCACACGCTAGGCAAGGTTATTCTCAAAATCCTCCAAGCTAGGTTTCAACAGTACGTGAAATAAGAATTTCGATGTATATAAGCTGGATTTAAAAAAGACAGGGGAACCAGAGACCACATTGCTAACATCCACTGGATCACAGAAAAAGCAAGAGAACTGCAGAAAAACATCTACTTCTGCTTCACTGACTACACTAAAGCCTTTAACTACGTGGGTCACAAAAACTGTGGGAAATTCTGGAAGAGTTGTGAATACCAGACCACCTCACCAGTCTCCTGTGAAACCTGTATGCAAGTCAAGAAGCAACAGTCAGAACCAGACATAGAACAATGAACTGGTTTCAAACTGGGAAAGAGTATGTCAAGGCTGTGTACTGTCACTCATTTAATTTATGTGCAGAGTACATCATGCAAAATGTTGGGCTGGATGTAGCACAAGCTGGAATCAAGATTGCCAGGAGAAATACCAATAACCTCAGATATGCATGACACTACCCTTATGGCAAAAAGGGAAGAGGAACTAAAAAGCCTCTTAACGAAGGTGAAAGGGGAGAGTGAAAAAGCTGGCTTACAACTCAACATTCAAAAAAGCTAAGATCATGGCATCCAGTCCCATCACCTTATGGCAAATAGATGGGGAAACAATGGAAACGGTGACACACTTTCTTTCTCTGGGCCCCAAAATCACTGCAGACAGTGACCGAAGCCATGAAATTTAAAGACGCTTGATTCTTGGAAGGTTTGAAACCTATGACAAACCTAGACAGCACACTAAAAACCAGAGACATTACTTTGCCAACAAAAGTCCGTCTAGTCAAAGCTATGGTTTTTCGAGTAGTCATGTATGGGTGTGAGAGTTGGACCATAAAGAAGGCTGAGCACCAAAGAATTGATGCTTTCAAACTGTGGTGCTGGAGAGGACTCTTGACAATCCCTTGGACTGCAAGGAGATCAAACTAGTCAATCCTAAAGGTAATCAACCCTGAATATTCATTGAAAGGGCTGATGCTCCATTTCTTTGGCCACTTGATGCAGACAGCCAATTCACTGGAAAAGACCCTGATGCTGGGAAAGACTGAAGGCAGGAGGAGAAGGGGATAACAGAGGACAAGATAGTTGGATAGCATCACTGACTCAATGGACATGAGTCTGAGCAAACTCTGGGAGATGGTGAAGGACAGGGGTGCCTGGTGTGCTGCAGTCCATGGGGCTGCAAAAGATCAGACATGAATGAGTGGCTGAATAACAACAATAAATGGATGAAGTCAAATGGTATATTTCCCACAACATATGTGTACTTTTTTGAAATTCCTTTAAATTTATAATTAATCTGGCTTTTCATTGCCTGGAAAAATACACAGGGTAAACTTAAAAAGTACAACACAATTCTGCAATTAAAACATGGTGTTGAGCCCTCAAAACTAAGGAAGAAAAGTGAGTGAGAGAAGCTGCTTCTGAAAAGATGAAGTAAACATACTTTTCCCTATTCCTCCTACCAAAAACAACTAAAGCCTCTATAAAGAAACATAAGAGTGAATGAAATGTGGGTAAGAAGGCAGAATGACCAGGACCTGAGGAACACAGTAGAGAACTCCTTGAATTCACTATTTGCCTAACATACTCCAGATACAGAACTGAAGAAGCCAGCAACTTGAACATATAAATGGGAACAAGGAAAAAAAAAATCCAACAAAAGCCGAAGGACCAGGAAATGGCAACCTAACAAAACAAAACTTATAAATAGCAGCATCTTTATTCCAGCTAAACACCAAAGAAATAAAGAGCAACTACTAAAGAAGATATACAAACAGATCATTCAAATGTACTTATACAAATTAAAATGGTAATACAAAAAGATGCTCAAGTAACCCATAGAAAGGTAAGGAAAAGAAAACAGAAAACAAAGCAAGGAGAAAAAAATAGAAAACAAAAAATGAAGAGGCAGTTGTAGCCCCAATAAATCAATAATTACAGTGAGTGTAAATGGTCTAAATACAATTAAAAAAATCATGCAAATATCAAATAAAAGCAGAAGTGATTACATCAATATCAAATACAGTAAATTTCAGAGAAAATTACCACAGCATGAGTGGTCTTGTGTAATGACAAAGGGCTGATCCTCAAGAAGAACTGGCAATTCTGAATGTGTATCCATCAAGTAACAAAACTCAAAATATTTTTGAGAGAGGGGTATTAATGTCTCCAAGTGTACTTTTAGTACGTCAAGGCTGAATATTGTCACCGTTTATTCAACTAATATGCAGAGTATATCATGTGAAACGCTGGACTGGATGAAGCACAAGCTAGAATAAAGATTGCTGGGAGAAATATCAATAACTTCAGATATGCAGATGACACCACCCTTATGACAGAAAGCAAAGAGGAACTAAATAAACAGCCTCTTGATGAAAGTGAAAGAAGAGACTGAAAACTCTGGCTTACCACTCAACACTCATAAAACTAAGATCATGGCATCCAGTCCCATCATTTCATGGCAAACAGATGGGGCAACAATGGAAACAGTGACAGACTTTATTTTCTTGGAATCCAAAATCACTGCAGATGGTGACTGCAGCCATGAAATTAAAAGAAGCCTGCTTCTTGGGAAAAAAGTTAATGACCAACCTAGACAGCATATTAAAAGGCAAAGACGTTATTTCACCGACAAAAGTCCATCCAGTCAAAGCTATGGTTTTTCCAGTAGTCATGTATGAATATAACAGTTGGACCATAAAGAAAGCTGAGCGCCAAAGAACTGATGCTTCTGAACTGCAGTGCTGGAAAAGACTCTTGAGAGTCCCCTGGACTGCAAGGAGATCAAACTAGTCAATCCTAAAGGAAATCAGTCCTGAATATTCATCAGAAGGGCTGATGCTAAGCTGAAGCTCCAATACTTTGCCCACCTGATACAAAGAACTGACTCATTGGAAAAGACCCTGATGCTGGAAAAGACTGAAGGCAGGAAGAGAAGGGGACCACAGAGGATGAGATGGTTGAATGCCATCACTGATTCGATGGGCATGAGTTTGAGCAAGTTCTGGGAGTTGGTAATGGACCAGGAAGCCTGGTGTGCTGCAGTCCATGGGGTCACGAAGTGTCAGACACAACGACTGAGCAACTGAACTGAACTGAATATCACCTTGATACCAAAACCAGGCAAAGTGAGTATAAAGCAAACAAAAAACAAAAATACAAACATCTCTCATGAATAGAGAGTCAAAGATCCTTAAGAAAATATTAAGATACACACATGGGCAATAAATAAACTATTCATCATGATCAAGCAGATTTTATTCCAGGAATGCAAGCGTGGTTCAACATTCAAAAATTAGATACCAGGCTAAAGAAGAAAAATTACATTTTACATCATATCAACTGATATAAAACAAATATTTGACAAAATTTAATACCCACTCATGATTTAAAATGCTCAGAAAAAGGACAGAAGGAAATTTCCTCAAATTGATAAAGAGAATCTACAAAATACCTACTGCTAGAGATCTCTTCAAGAAAATTAGAGATACCAAGGGAACATTTCATGCAAAGATGGGCTTGATAAAGGACAGAAATGGTATGGACCTAACAGAAGCAGAAGATATTAAGAAGAGGTGGCAAGAATACACAGAGGAACTGTACAAAAAAGATCTTCACGACCCAGATAATCATGATGGTGTGATCACTCATCTAGAGCCAGACATCCTGGAATGTGAAGTCAAGTGGGCCAATCAAAAAATGGGCCAAAGAACTAAATAGACGTTTCTCCAAAGAAGACATACGGATGGCTAACAAACACATGAAAAGATGCTCAACATCACTCATTATCAGAGAAATGCAAATCAAGACCACAATGAGGTACCACTTCACACCAGTCAGAATGGCTGTGATCCAGAACTCTGCAAGCAATAAATGCTGAAGAGGGTGTGGAGAAAAGGGAACCCTCTTACACTGTTGGTGGGAATGCAAACTAGTACAGCCACTATGGAGAACAGTGTGGAGATTCCTTAAAAAATTGCAAACAGAACTGTCGTATGACCCAACAATCCCACTGCTGGGCATACACACCGAGGAAGCCAGAATAGAAAGAGACACATGTACCCCAATGTTCACTGCAGCACTGTTTATAATAGCCAGGACATGGAAACAACCTAGATGTCCATCAGCAGATGAATGGATAAGAAAGCTGTGGTACATATGCACAATGGAGTATTACTCAGCCATTAAAAAGAATACATTTGAATCAGTTTTAATGAGATGGATGAAACTGGAGCCAATTATACAGAGTGAAGTAAGCCAGAAAGAAAACACCAATACAGTATACTAACGCATATATATGGAATTTAGAAAGATGGTAATGATAACCCTGTAAGTGAGACAGCAAAAGAGACACAGATGTGTAGAACGGAGTTTTGGGCTCTGAGGGAGAGGGGGAGGGTGGGATGATTTGGGAGAATGGCATTGAAACATGTATACTATCATGTAAGAAACGAATCGCCAGTCTATGTTCGATGCAGGATACAGGATGCTAGGGGCTGGTCCACGGGGAGGATCCAGAGAGATGCTATGGGGTGGGAGGTGGGAGGGGGGATCAGGATTGGGAACTCATGTACACCCGTGGCGGATACATGTCAATGTATGGCAAAACCAATACAGTATTGTAAAGTAAAATAAAGTAAAACTAAAAATTAAAAAAAAAAAAAAAGAAAGCATCACTACGAACAAAGCTAGTGGAGGTGACGGAATTCCAGTTGAGCTGTTTCAAATCCTGAAAGATGATGCTGTGAAAGTGCTGCACTCAATATGCCAGCAAATTTGGAAAACTTAGCAGTGGCCACAGGACTGGAAAAGGTCCGTTTTCATTCCAATCCCAAAGAAAGGCAATGCCAGAGGATGCTCAAACTACCGCACAATTGCACTCATCTCACATGCTAGTAAAGTAATGCTCAAAATTCTCCAAGCCAGGCTTCAGCAATACGTGAACCGTGAACTTCCTGATGTTCAAGCTGGTTTTAGAAAATGCAGAGGAAACAGAGATCAAATTGCCAACATCTGCTGGATCATGTAAAAAGCAAGAGAATTCCAAAAAAATATCTATTTCTGCTTTATTGACTATGCCAAAGCCTTTGACTGTGGGGATCACAATAAACTCTGGAAAATTCTGAGATAGATGGGACTACCAGACCACATGACCTGCCTCTTGAGAAACCTGTATGCAGGTCAGGAAGCACCAGTTAGAACTGGACATGGAACAACAGACTGGTTCCAAATAGGAAAAGGAGTATGTCAAGGCTGTATATTGTCACCCTGCTTATTTAACTTCTATGCAGAGTACATCATGAGAAACGCTGGATTGGAAGAAACACAAGCTGGAATCAAGACTGCCAAGAGAAATATCAATAACCTCAGATATGCAGATGACACCACCCTTATGGCAGAAAGTGAAGAGGAACTAAAAAGCCTCTTGATGAAAGTGAAAGAGGAGAGTGAAAAAGTTGGCTTAAAGCTCAACATTCAGAAAATGAAGATCATGGCATCCGGTCTCATCACTTCATGGCAAATAGATGCGGAAACAGTGGAAACAGTGTCAGACTTTATTTTTGGGGGCTCCAAAATCACTGCAGATGGTGACTGCAGCCATGAAATTAAAAGACACTTACTCCTTGGAAGAAAAGTTATGACCAACTTAGATAGCATATTCAAAAGCAGAGACATTACTTTGCTGACTAAGGTCCGTCTAGTCAAGGCTATGGTTTTTACTGTGGTCATGTATGGATGTGAGAGTTGGACTGTGAAGAAGGCTGAGCGCCGAAGAATTGATGCTTTTGAACTGTGGTGTTGGAGGAGCCTCTTGAGAGTTCCTTGGACTGCAAGGAGAGCCAACCAGTCCGTTCTGAAGGAGATCAACCCTGGGATTTCTTTGGAAGGAATGATGATAAAGCTGAAATTCCAGTACTTTGGCCACCTCATGCAAAGAGTTGACTCATTGGAAAAGACTCTGATGCTGGGAGGGATTAGGGGCAGGAGGAGAAGGGGACGACAGAGGATGAGATGGCTGGATGGCATCACGGACTCGATGGACGTGAGTCTGAGTGAACTCTGGGAGTTGGTGATGGACAGGGAGGCCTGGCGTGCTGTGATTCATGGGGTCGCAAAGAGTCGGACACGACCTAGCGATTGAACTGAACTGAACATTATTCTCATAAATGAAAACAATACTTTCTAACATCAGGTAAAAGGAGGGATATCTGCATCACAGCTCTTACTCAACACAGCGCTGGAAGTTCTAGTCAGTGCCATAAGGCAAGAGAAAGGGGGGGAAAGCATACATATTGGAAAAAATAAAATAAACTTGTTCCTGTTTGTAAGTAACTAATTTTCTACATAGAAAAAAATTTTGTAATTACCAAGTAACCTATTAAAAAAAAAAAAAAAGAAAAACCAACTCCTAAAACTAAAATTGGGTTCTACGATGTAGAAGGATATAAAATAAAACTTTAAAAATCCATCATATTTCTGTATACAGGGAATGAACATGAGGAGGGCAGTGCAACAGCATTCTCGTCTGGAGAATCCCAAGGACAGAGGAGCCTGCTGGGCCACAGTCCCCAGGGTCACAAAGAGTCAGACACAACTGAAGCCACTTAACACACCACATGCATACTGGAATGAACACACAGACAGCAAAATTCAAATACATTATGATTTGTATTCACTCAAAACAAACAAAAAGACAAGTATTAAGTCTAACAAAAAATTTATAGGACTTACATACCAAAAACTATACAACACTGATGTAAAAGATCAAAGAAGATCTAAATATATGGAAAGATATAGCACATTCCTTGATTGGAAGACACTACATAGTAAAGATGTCAGTTCTCCCCAATTTGATACAAGTCATCAAAATCCCAGCAATATTTTTTTATAACCACAGACAAGAAGAATCAATCCATCTATTAAGACTTATTACTCTGGATTTCAAGTTCCAAAAACTATGTGATATTGGCAGAAGACGAGACACAGGGACTGATGAAAAGAAGAGAATCCACATAGATATGTTCAACTGATTTATGAAAACAGTGCAAAAGCAATTCAATGGAGGATAAATTTTTCAACAAATAGTGCTGGAACAACTGGGCATATAGAGCTATTTTAAAGAGTTCTTAGACTTGACACCAAAAGTAAGCTCCAGAAACAAAAGCTGATAAACTGGACTTTATCAAAATTTAAGACTTTTGCTATATAAAATACCCTGTGTGACAGTATGACTTATAATAAGGAATATATATTTACTTTCTGTCTGGTGTTCCTGGTACACAGATCCTAAAACTTCTGAAACTTCCTAAGTGATGAGATTGATAAAGATGCTTCATGTTGATGAGGTGATATCTGGATTTCTCTGAAAGATAGGGCTCATTGCTAAGAGAACTATTATGTGACTAGAAGGTTGGAACTTTCAGTCCTACCCCCAGAAGGGACAAAACACCAACAGCCAATGATCTAATCAACTAGACCAATAAAATGCAGCCTCCATAAAAACCCAGCAAGATGGTTAAACAACCCGTGAAGATATATATCTATACCAAGGAATACCACTCATCAATATAAGCAAGCAAACACCCAACAACCTGGGTGGCTTTCCAAAGAATTAACCTGAGTAAAAAAAGGAAAAAAAAGGAAAAAAAAAAAAGCCTCAAAAGGTTAGACACAGCATAATTCTATTTACATAGTATTTTTTAAAATAATTTAATTAATTTATTAATTTAATGCTGTACTGGGTCTTTCTCCACTGCTGTGGGGGCTCTTCTGTAGGTGCAAAATGCAGGAGCTGCTCTCCAGCTGCGGAGCGCAGGTTTCTCGTTGAGGTGGCTTCTCTTGTTATAGAGCAGTGCCTCTAGGGTGCTTGAGCTTCAGTAGCTGTTACACTTGTGCTCAGGAGCTGAGGCTCGAAGGCTCTAGAAAACAGGCTCAAATGTTGTGGCACATGGGCTTAACTGCTCTGAGGCATGTGGGATCTTCCCAGATCAGGTATCGAAACTGTTGTCTCCTGCACTGGCAGGCAGATTCTGTACCACTGAGCCACCAGGAAGTTCTACATATTATTTTTGAAATAAAAAAATTACAGAAAGCTTTTTAGTGGTTGTAACAAATTAAGGAGTGAACTGGGGCAAGAAGAACCAAGTGTGGCTATTAAAGGCCCACAAGAGGAATCCTTTGGTGAGGGCGCCGTTCTGTGTGTGTTGGTCGCTCAGTCGTGTCCGACTCTTGGTGACCCATGGACTGTGGCCTGCCAGGCTCCTCTGTCTACGGAATTCTCCAGGCAAGAATACTGGAGTGGGTAGCCATTCCCTTCTCCAGGGGAGCTTCCCAACCAATACCCTGGTTGTGAAGCTGTACTATAGGTTTGAAAGATGTTATCACTGGAGGGAAACTGGTAAAGGCACATGAATTGTTCTCTGCATTATTTCTTATAGGTTCATGTGAATCTTTTAAGTACCTCAAAATTTGTTTTAAAAAATGAATGTGCATCTAAGGTTATAGTCCTATCTTTCACAGTAGAACAATTTTGAAGAACATGAAAACACTTTAAAAAAAAAGTGACACACGCTAGCCTTAGGCAAACAACTTTAAAGAAAATGATATGAACCGATTTACACGGCAGAAATACTCTGGCTCTGTATGAATTGATGATATAGCAAATAGACTTGATTTTTGAACAAAGTGATACATTTTCTCTTTCAAATAATGAACAGTGATATGAGAAATTATGAAAGTTTTCAGAGAGTAAGGGTAATGTAACTTTTTCAGTAGCTAGTACAACATTAAAACGCAAAATTGCAAAGCTCGGGAAAATAACAGAGATCTGTCTTAAAATAGCAAAATTAAGTGAAAAGACTGCTGTTATAGACAGATATGTAACAATGTCCAACAGAACTGCTGAGATATACAAACATCTCAGTGAAACTATACTTTCAAGAGAGAAACATAACAGAACAAATGTCTAATAGTAAAGGATCTTTCTGAAATGGAAGACCAAAGAATCAAAACTGAAGGTGCCATAAAGACTTTCCTACCCATCCCCAGCATTTACTTTCACAGGTTTTTACATACACTAAATCAGTATAAAACCTGTGATCAATGACCCTAACCTCAAATAAAGTCTGTAATCTTTAGAGGATGACTTGGTTGGATAGTATTACAGACTCAATGGACATGCGTTTGAGCAAACTCCAGGACAGTGAAGGACAGGGAAGCATGGCGTGCTGCAGTCCATGGGGTCACAGAGAGTCGGACACAACTTAGTGACTGAACAAAAACAGCAAAATCTTTAGAGAAATGAATACAGGCTAAGGTTTGTAAATATGAATATACCATAAGATTACAAAAAAACCTTAAACCTGAAGGACATACAACAGTAGCTGCCCCTGGGAGGAGAAAAAGACTAGAAGAGGAACAAAGAAGAGGGCCTTAACATTCTGTAATGTTTTATTTCTTTTACATTAAAAAAAACAGACACAAAAGTGACAAAATATTGCTAATTCTGGTAGTCCTTATATGGATTACACTTGGCTACATTTTATATTTTTCTGTTTTTCAAATTTAAAAACAGGAAAATAAGAATAAATCAGACTTACCATAGGAAAATAGAACAGAAAAAGGCTTTTGCAACTCACATTTCCCTAAGATCCATTTTAAGAGGACTCACCCAGTGTAACCCTATAGATAAAACCTTTCCAAAAAATCATTTATAAAGGTGATGTCTGTTGAACATGGTTTTACATATATTTGTAAAGGTATTATTTATACTCTTCCAATTGTTTTTGTGAACAATGACAATACATTTTATAATATGACATGGATTTATATCAACAAAACCTCATTCTATAACTACTTTTAAAAAATAAAATTCTTGAAGACCTAATCATGTGATTTTGGGGTGGAAAGGGTGGTACAACACACAGCATGTGGGATCTGAGTTCTCCAACCAGAGATGGAACTCAGGCCCCTTCGGTACAAGGGCAGAGTCACAGCCACCTGATGGAGAAGGCAGTCTCCCTGTGCTCTCTATTTAGGAATCAATTACAGAGTAAGCTGGCTATATCTACAAGACTAGTCAAGAATCATAATGTGATAAAAAAAAAATTACAGGTATTAATGCATGCTTAAATGTAACTTTTAACCTTGCTGGTTTAAAAAAATATTTCTCAATACTTCTTACTAAGTCAATTATGTCCCCAAGTTCTAACATATTAATGAAGTCCTTATAAATCAATTTTATTTTTGATTTTTTTGATTTTTTAAAAAATGCTTAAATACTGGTCTTTATACTAGAGGATTCAAATGGATCAAAATTTTCTGTTTTCTGTACTTTGTAAGAATCTCCATTTTTTGAGATTTGAACATTAAAAAAAGAAATAAGCTGTTTTATAGCATGACGAAATAAAGTCCGACATCAAGAATGTATAACCAAAACATAGAGGTGACTGATATAAGGGCAAGAAAAGCAATGCTGGGCTAGGAGGAAAAAATAATAAAAAGACTAGCAGACAATTTATCAGTGAAAAAGAGAAAAAACTAGTGGGCTACATCTAACAAACTGATGAACTCTGGGGAAGAATGAACCTGCAAATCCCTGGTAAAGATTCCCTCATGCCTTCTTTAGACTCAAAGACATACATATAAACCATAAGCAGCACAAATATGAGAAGCCATACCTTTCAGGCCTAAAGTCTGCAACTGAAACAGTTTTCCCAGCTCAAAAGGTAGAACTCGTAACAGGTTGTTATTTAAATGGAGTTCCCTGTAGATGTAAAAATTCCAGGAAGTCAAAAGATATATTAACTTTAACAGCTAAAATCAACAATATGATTTCTAGGAATATGAAGATATAAATTCTTAATATAAATTTAGTATTATATGCTAATGTCTAGTATAGTGCTTCTCATGTGGTTTAAAAAAAAAAAAAAGATACAACAAAAAAAAATCACAAACTGCCAAAGACATACATTTATAAAACACAGGGGGTGTGGGAGGAAATCAATTATTGTAAAAATGAGAAAGAAAAAGACCAACAAAATATAAGCCCATTTTTTAAGAGCATGAGATTCAACAGATACATGCTGCGTATCTCACTGCAAGCTGGTGACACACTCTGAAATGGCACAGTCCAGAGACTGCCCTGTTCAGCACAGATGGATGTCTCCCACACATATTTCAGAAAGTGGAAATGAAAACCCCGCCTAACATGTAAACTGTGAAAACAGAATTTAAATGATCATATCATGCCGAAACAAAATACTTTATGGTAGTTGCATAATAAGTTTATGATTAATATTTTTCCAAATTTACTAATGTTTCACTTTATAAATAATGGCAGCTATATTAATAACAACTGATTATTTTAATGATTTGTTTTGCATAGAAAATATAACTATTAAAGACACCTTCAGTAGGGAAAAAAGAAAGATCCAATAGGAAGATACTGGTAATATCCTATAATAGTTAAGTTTTGTCAATTTTTACATGTGAATGAAAATTACTTCTAAAATCCTTGGTTCTTAGAATTTAAAAGAAGCTTGGTTACTACTGAGTAAAACCAGAGGTTGGTGAAGCCATAAAATGAACAAGAAAACTTATTCTGAATACCTGTTATTTCCAAATATATCACATAGGAAAGGAGGTCCTTTAAGTAAATTTGGTTCAGAGGATTAAAAGTCATGGTATACACTCATTAAGCCTGAAATTGTCAAAGGGCTGGTATGGAAACAAAAGAGGTTTAAAAAAAAAAAAAAAAAAAAAAAAACCACCTCTCACAAGGTCCTTATACCTTTTTTTTTATTATGCAGCAAATGATAGAAAGCTGCAGAAAAAGTCAGTGGATTTTTTTTTAAGGCAGGTAATATGAAATGGTACAAGATTTTCCATTAGGATTAACATAATAACTAGAAATTGGCTTTATATTCAACTTGAGTAAATCTCATCTATCTTAGAAAACAGAGGTTATAGGAATTACCATTTACTAATACAGTATTTGCCAAACAGGGTTGCCAATAGCTTTTTAGTCAGTATCCCAAATATTGCTGATCTCAGCTGGGTCCCTATTACAGCAACTTCACAGATGAAGGAACATTCAGCAAGGTTTTAAGAAGCTTGCCCCAAATCACACAATTTATAAACGACAAAGTTTCTAATCTGAACTCTGTATGAGTCCACATTCTATCTGCCTCCTATACTCCACACTAAAGCCCCCACATTCAATCACTAATTCTAGCTTCTTTCAAGTCCCATCTTTGTTACTATCATGCACAGAAGCCCTGGGACAGTCAAAAAGGTATCACTAATTGGCAATGACTTCCTGGATCCTGTATTAAGGATAAGGGGCCCCAGAATTTAGTGGAGAAAAAGCACCTCAACTGTGTCACAAGTAAGTGCATATATGGAATAACACAAGCACTCTCTAGTTGTTTGTTCCACTTCGTCTTAAAATTTTGTTTCAAATATGAAGTATATTACACAAAACAGCAATAAAATAAATGCTAGGCAATGGATCTATGTGACTTATGATTTATTAGCTGACATTCAATTTTCCCAGAAAACTTTACCTCATGTTTAATTTTGTTCAAATAACATTAAATTGACAATGTTGTTTCCTAACATAGTGTTTCCTAAGGGTATAATAATGTTTTGTTTTAAGGGTATCTAACTATGCACTGAATTGGATCTGTATACCTGAGTGATACCATGTTTCCGAGTTCTGCCGGTAAACTTCGGATTTTATTAGAGGACAGGTCCAGATACACCAGATTGTGAAGCTTGGCAATGTCTGAAGGAATGCGGGACAGGGAATTGTCACTTAGATACAAAGCTGTCAAGTGAGTTAGTGACCACAAAGATGAGCTTAAGCTTCTTACTTTTCCTGTAAAAGAAAAAAAAATGGGACAAGAATTAACTCTACAGTTTAGTCTCTGGATTAAGTAACATTTAGATGTTTTATTAAGTAATAACTTATCATACAAAAAATTGTGAGAAAGGGGTCAACACCTTATTGATTCTAGAACAATTCGCTGCTAGGATTAAGTTATAAACTCTCCACTTAGCAAACTAACCACATCTCATTTAAGGCAATATATCAGTAGATTGCATTGTTATTTTAAAGAGCACAATAGTTAAAAGACTTTATCCTTTAATTAGCCTCAGCTATGAAAAGAAATAGTATGAGTAATTTATAGTAGTAAGTCTAATATACATGAATCAACCAATTTCAAAGATCAGACACCCATCAATGCAGGAGAGTGATCTGTTAAGGAAGGGAAACAAACAAGTCAGGTCTACTATTATCTGAGCTTAATTCTTGAACAGCTCAGCACAGTTAGGGGATTCCAGGGGAAGAACACTGATCTCCCCCAAGTACAGGATACACAGCAAATGTCCAGGGAGGCCAGGATGATTAGAATTCATAAAGGCAGAGTACCAGAGAGGAGAGAGACGGAGAGAGAGGTTTAGAGATTTGACTTTCCCCCTCAAGTTATCAACTGATCAGCAGATGCATGTGAGAAACTGCCTGAGCCAGAGGGAAAAAACACCCAAAAGGAGCAGAGGTAATAATCCCTAGGTTCACACATCACTCAAGTTCACACAGCACTCAATAAGGTAAAATCCACAATATCTGGCACCTAATTAAAAATTACTAGGTACACAAAGAAACTGTAAAATAATATCCATAATGAAAAGTCAGTCAATTAAGACCAGTCCACAAGAGATAACAATGATACAACTAGTGGATATTAAGTTACTTTAACTATATTCCATACTGTCAAAAGCTAGACAACTGAACGAGATAGCACAGATGCTCATATTGAACTTCTCAAGTTGAACACCATGGTTAAGAGGAAATGGAGAATGACTGCTAATGTACTCAGGGTTCTTCCAGGAATGATAAAAATGTTCTCAGATGAACTATGGTAAGGGGTGCACAACAAAATACATAAAAACTACCGAATTTGTACTTTAAGTGAGTGAACTGTGTGAATTATACTGTTACCAATTACAGCTGCCACCAAAAGAGAGACAGACAGAAAGACACACACACACGTAGGCAGAAAAATTCCCACGGTAATGCAACGATCTAGCAACCCAGCGAGGCATTTTCAAAAGTGAAGGCAAACTACAAGATGAAAGGGGCTGTGGAGATGGACGGAAGCGACAAACGCACATTATGAATGCATCTAAACAACGTTTCCGTAAAGAGTGTTTTGGAGCCACACGGGTTCACTGGTGAATTAAAAACAATTCTATACAAATTCATCCAGAAAACTGAAAAGGATCCTTTCCTAGTCATTATGAGGTCAACATCATCCTGATACCAAAACCACACAACACTAGGACAAGAAAACTACAAAACAACATCCTCATGAACATAAATGTGAATTTAACAAAAACAAATCCAACAATATATTAAAAGGGATAATGACCAAGTAAGATTTGTGTCAGAAAATGCTAGGTTTGTTGAACATTTTAAAAATATAATTTTTAAAATGTTTTCTCAGAAAACAAAGCATTTGACAAAATCAGTATCCATTTCTGACTTTTAAAAACCTCTCCTATCAGCTGATTTTTCAGCAGAAACTGAAAATTTTCATTTTTATTTAAAAAATAATTTTAAAAAATTACAGCGACCCCATAGACTAAATAGCCTGCTAGGCTCCTCTGTCTATGGGATTTTCCCAGCAAGAATATTGGAGTGGATTGCCATTCCCTTTTCTAGGGGATCTTCGTGATCCAGGGATCAAACCTGTGTCCCCTGCATCTCCAACAGATTCTTTACTGCTGAGCTACTGGGGCCAAATGTAGACTGTTATACAAAAACCTCGTGGTTAACTGCAAACCAAGTATAAATAGATATACACACAAAAAAGGAAGTAACTGAAACAACACTAAAGACAGTCATCAAATCACAAAGAATAAAAGAAGGGCAAAAAGACCTAAAAAACAATAAAACCAGGAGCAAAATGGTAAAACTGATTATATATAAATCAATAATTACCTTAAATGTAAATGGAATAAATGTTCCAACGAAAAGGTAAGAGTGGATGAATGGATACTACCTACAAGACACTCATTTCAGAACTAATGATACACACAAAGAGACTGAATGAAAAAAGGAAGTGTATGCAAAATGGAAACCAAAAGAAAGCCAGAGTAGTAATACTTTTATCATACCAAAAAAAAAAAAATCACCTTTAAAATACAGACTGTTAGAAAAGACAAAAAAGGACACCACATAATGATTAGAGTATCAATCCAGGAATGTTTGTAACAACTGTAAACATATATGCACCCAACATAGGAGCACCTCAATACATAACGCAAATACGAACACAGTATTGACCAACGGCACATTAATATGGCTTTTGTTACCTGTGCGTTAATGACCAGGGAGATCAGTAGTTTTAGAGAGTGGTACAATTAACATGACTGTGTGAAGTTGTTAGAACGTAAAACTTATCAAGGGTTCATTATACAACTTGTGGTTGTCATTATCATTCACATTTTGTTCCGTTAAGATTTTGTTCCAACCTTCTAAATATTATAAACACAAGTTTATTACTGTAAAACTATCAGAAATGACATATCACAAAATTTCTCATTTGAAAAAGAGCCCGCTTCAAAGATCCACCTTGTTAACTATCAGGTAAAATAAAAGAACATGTTATAGAGGAAATAATACCCACAGGACTGAAAAAGAATCCTGCCAGAAAGTGGAGAGTCTGCTCTTCCCAGGGAAAGCACAGTAATAGATGTTCTGTTCCTCTGCACAGAGATGCCTGCTGTACTGTCTATCACATGCTAACAAAATATTAGAAGGCTTTAGTAACACATGTACAAAGTCTCAAATAAGTGCAAAAAAAAACTTGTTGGTATTTACTCAAACATGAGCATGTCAACATACACTTATATAACAAATCACCAGCCACAAGCCTTAATTTCTGTAAAAACTCCCCTGGTCAACAATGTGTCAACAGACATAAAAGGAAAAACCAACAGTAACAACTGACAAGGCATCAGAGAGAAAATCAATAAGGAAACAAAGACTTTGAATGACAAGTTAAACAAACTGACTTAGTTGATAAACATATAGAACATTCCATCTGAAAGCAGTAGAATAGACATTCTTTTCAAGAGTACAGGAACATTCCCTGGTCCTGGAAGACCCCACATGCCTCAGAGCAAAAGAGCCCATGTGCTACAACCACAGAGCCTGTGCTCTAGAGCCTGAGCTCTAGAGCCTGAGAACAGCAACCGGTGAAGCCCGCACAGCCCGGAGCCTGTGCAACAAAAGAAGCTACCGCAGTGAGAAGCCAAGCACCACGATGAAGAGCAGACCCCCCTTACAGTGAACTGGAGAAGGCCCGCAGGCAGCAAGGAAGACCCAGCACAGCCAAAAATAAATGAATGAATGAATAAATCTTTTTAAGTCACAGGACTTTCTCAACAGATGCAAAAACACTTTTGATAAAATTCAAATCCATTTATGACCAAAAAAAACTCTCTCCAGAGACTGTGGGTTCTCTCCAGCTAGCATCATACTTAACTGTGAAAAGCTGCAAGCATTCCGTCTAAGATAGGGACCCCCAATCCTCACACTGGTCCATGGCCTGTCAGGAACTGGGTTGCACAGCAGGAGATGAATGGCTGGGGTAGCAAGGAAAGCTTCATCTGTATTTACAACCTCTCCCCATTGCTGACACCACCATCCAAGTCCCACCTCCTATCAGATCAGCAGTGGCACTAGATTCTCATGGCAGCATGAACCCTACCGTTAACTGCACATGCGAGGAATCTACACTGTGAGCTCCTTATGAGAGTCTGAGGTGGAGCTGAGGCAGTGATGCTTGCACTGAGGAGCCGCTGCAAATACAGACCATCATCAGCAGAGAGGTTGGACTGCACAGAGACTATAATAAATCCATTGCTTGCAGACTCCTATCAAATCCCTGTCAGTGAGTGGCAAGTGACAATTAAGCTGCATCTGGGGGCAGGGTTTACAGCTGCAAGTGAGCTGACATACTTCAATTGTACAGCTCCATCTGGTGGCAGGCTTTAAGTCAGAATTCGACACTACTTTAGCCCATGAGTGGCCCGCCCGTTATCTTCTTCACCACTTCCATCTGTGCCTCTTTCCTGCACTGCATACTGTCTCAGTCAATTCTGGTAAGCCCACAAGGTAATCCCAGCCAAAATGAGTAAAACACAAACATTGCTGCAGAGCATCTTTGAACAGAGCGAAAGACCCAGTAATGAGACAGCAGAAGACTCAAGGACTACTAACAAAAAGAAAGCTGTATTTTAAATACCAGAGTCCTATTTAAATTAGGGGTTCATTGCAACAAGTGATTCACATTCTCCAAGGCCACTTTATGTAATATGTGGCAACCAGTTATCCAAGAAGCCATGAAGCCGTGAGAACTGCTTCACCATATGGAGACCAAGCATACTTCATTAAAAAACAAAGCTTTAGAGTTAAAAAATAAAATATGAAAATATGAAAAACAGAAGAAATTACTGAAGGCCACCATGTCATCAAACGTGTCTGCACTGAGAGCATCATTCTTAGTGGCTAACTGCATTGCTAAAACTAAAAGCCCTTTATCCCACGTTGAAGGTCAGGAACGGCGGCAGTAAGGAGATACCCCTCGTCCAAGGTAAGGAGCAGCGGCTGTGCTTTGCTGGAGCAGCCGTGAAGAGATACCCCACGCCGAGGTAAGAGAAACCCAAGTAAGACGGTAGGTGCTGCAAGAGGGTATAAGAGGGCAGACACACTGAAACCATACTCACAGAAAACTAGTCAGTCTAATCACACTAAGACCACAGCCTTGTCTAACTCAATGAAACCAAGCCATGCCTGCAGGGCAACCCAAGACGGGCGGGTCATGGTGGAGAGGTCTGACAGAATGTGGTCCACTGGAGAAGGAAATGGCAAGCCACTTCAGTATTCTTGCGTTGACAAACCCATGAACAGTAGGAAAAGGCAAAATGAGAGGATACCAAAAGAGGAACTCCCCAGGTCATTAGGTGCCCAATATGCTACTGGAGATCAGTGGAGAAATAACTCCAGAAAGAATGAAGGGATGGAGCCAAAGCAAAAACAATGCCCAGCTGTGGATGTGACTGGTGATAGAAGCAAGATCCGATGCTGTAAAGAGCAATATTGCATAGGAACCTGGAATGTCAGGTCCATGCATCAAGGCAAATTGGAAGTGATCAAACAGGAGATGACAAGGGTGAACATCGACATTCTAGGAATCAGCGAACTAAAATGGACAGAAGTGAAGTGAAGTGAAGTGAACTCACTCAGTAGTGTCCGACTGTTTGCAACCCCGTGAACTGTAGTCCACCAGGCTCCTCCGTCCATGGGTTTCTCTAGGCAAAAGTACTGGAGTGGGTTGCCATTTTCTTCTCCAGGGGATCGTCCCGACCCAGGGATCGAACCCAGGTCTCCTGCATTGCAGGCAGACACTTTAACCTCTGAGCCACCAGGGAAGATCAAAATGGACTGGAAAGGGTGAATTTAACTCACATGACCATTATATCTACTACTGCGGGCAGGAATCCCTCAGAAGAAATGGAGTACCCATCATGGTCAACAAAAGAGTCCGAAATGCAGTACTTGGATGCAGTCTCAAAAACGACAGAATGATCTCTGTTCATCTCCAAGGCAAACCATTCAATATCACAGTTATCCAAGTCAATGTCCCAACCAGTAACACTGAAGAAGCTGAAGTTGAACGGTTTTATGAAGACCTACAAGACCTTTTAGAACTAACATCCAAAAAAGTTGTCCTTTTCATTAAAGGGGACTGGAATGCAAAAGTAGGAAGTCAAGAAACACCTGGAGTAACAGGAAAATTTGGCCTTGGAATGCAGAATGAAGCAGGGCAAAGACTAATAGAGTTTTGCCAAGAAAATGCACTGATCATAGCAAACACCCTCTTCCAACAACACAAGAGAAGACTCCACACATGGACATCACCAGATGGTCAACACCAAAATCAGATTGATTATATTCTTTGCAGCCAAAGATGGAGAAGCTCTATACAGTCAACAAAAACAAGATCAGGAGCTGACTGTGGCTCAGATCATGAACTCCTTATTACCAAATTCAGACTTAAATTGAAGAAAGTAGGGAAAACCACTAGACCATTCAGGTATGACCTAAATCAAATCCCTTAAGATTAAACAGTGGAAATGAGAAATAGATTTAAGGGCCTAGATCTGATAGATAGAGTGCCTGATGAACTATGGACTGAGGTTTGTGACATTGTGCAGGAGACAGGGATCAAGACCATCCCCATGGAAAAGAAATGCAAAAAAGCAAAATGGCTGTCTGGGGAAGCCTTACAAATAGCTGTGAAAAGAAGAGAGGTGAAAAGCAAAGGAAAAAAGGAAAGATACAAGCATCTGAATGCAGAGTTCCAAAGAATAGCAAGAAGAGATAAGAAAGTCTTCTTCAGTGATCAATGCAAAGAAATAGAGGAAAAGAACAGAATGGGAAAGACTAGAGATCTCTTCAAGAAAATTAGAGATACCAAGGGAACATCCCATGCAAAGATGGGCTCGATAAAGGACAGAAATGGTCTGGACCTAACAGAAGCAGAAGATATTAAGAAGAGGTGGCAAGAATACACAGAAGAACTGTACAAAAAAGATCTTCATGACCCAGATAATCATGATGATGTGATCACTAATCTAGAGCCAGACATCTTGGAATGTGAAGTCAAGTGGGCCTTAGAAAGCATCACTACGAACAAAGCTAGTGGAGGTGATGGGATTCCAGTTGAGCTATTTCAAATCCTGAAAGATGATGCTGTGAAAGTGCTGCACTCAGTATGCCAGCAAATTTGGAAAACTCAGCAGTGGCCACAGGACTGGAAAAGGTCAGTTTTCATTCCAATCCCAAAGAAAGCTCAAACGACCGCACAATTGCACTCATCTCACATGCTAGTAAAGTAATGCTCAAAACTCTCCAAGCCAGGCCTCAGCAATACGTGAACTGTGAACTCCCTGATGTTCAAGCTGGTTTTAGAAAAAGCAGAGGAACCAGAGATCAAATTGCCAACATCCGCTGGATCATGTAAAAAGCAAAAGAGTTCCAGAAAAACATCTATTTCTGCTTTATTGACTATGCCAAAGCCTTTGACTGTGTGGATCACAATAAACTCTGGAAAATTCTGAGATAGATGGGACTACCAGACCACCTGACCTGCCTCTTGAGAAATCTGTATGCAGGTCAGGAAGCAACAGTTAGAACTGGACATGGAACAACAGACTGGTTCCAAATAGGAAAAGGAGTACGTCAAGGCTGTATATTGTCACCCTGCTTATTTAACTTATATGCAAAACACATCATGAGAAACGCTGGACTGGAAGAAACACAAGCTGGAATCAAGAGTGCCGGGAGAAATGTCAATAACCTCAGATATGCAGATGACACCACCCTTATGGCAGAAAGTGAAGAGGAGCTAAAAAGCCTCTTGATGAAAGTGAAAGTGGAGAGTGAAAAAGTTGGCTTAAAGCTCAACATTCAGAAAACTAAGATCATGACATCCAGTCTCATCATTCCATGACAAATATATGGGGAAACAATGAAAACAGTGGCAGACTTTATATTTTTGGGCTCCAAAATCACTGCAGATGGTGATTGCAGCCATGAAATTAAAAGACGCTTACTCCTTAGAAGAAAAGTTATGACCAACCTAGACAGCATATTAAAACACAGAGACATTATTTTGTCAACAAAGGTCTGTCTAGTCAAGGCTATGTTTTTTCCTGTGGTCATGTATGGATGTGAGAGTTGGACTGTGAAGAAAGCTGAGCGCCAAAGAATTGATGCTTTTGAACTGTGGTGTTGGAGGAGACTCTTGAGAGTCCCTTGGACTGCAAGGAGATCCAACCAGTCCATTCTGAAGGAGATCAACCCTGGGATTTCTTTGGAAGGAATGATGGTAAAGCTGAAACTCCAGTACTTTGGCCACCTCATGCAAAGAGCTGACTCATTGGAAAAGATTCTGATGCTGGGAGGGATTGGGGGCAGGAGGAGAAGGGGATGACCAAGGATGAGATGGCGGGATGGCATCACAGACTCAATGGAGGTGAGTCTGAGTGAACTCCAGGAGATGGTGATGGACAGGGAGGCCTGGCATGCTGCGATTCATGGCGTCGCAAGGAGTCGGACACGACTGAGCGACTGAACTGAACTGATTGGTGAAGAGTTGATCCTGAGTGCTGCTAAAGTTCATTTATCATGAACTTTTAGGAGATGCTGCAGTTCAAAAGGTGGCACGAGTTCCTCTTTAGGCTAGCACCGTAAGCAGACGAATGGATGAAACAGCACATTGTTAGAAAGGATCAGTAAGTCACTGTTGAGTGCAATCCAGGTTGAAAGTCTCCTGATGTTGACAATAGGACAAAAGTGCTTGTCTCTGTGTGATGCGTGCATGAGGATATGTTACCTGCACTTTTGTTGGCAACCAACATCACAGCTGCAGAACTATTCAAAAATGATTACACATCAGAAAAACAGAATTGGTCATTTTGTACCTGTATATGCATGGACAGAGTGGCTGCCATGAATAGATGGCTTGTTGGTTTCTTTCAGTTCAGTTCGGTTCAGTTCAGACCCCTTGGACTGCAGCACTCCAGGCTTCCCTGTCCATCACCAACTCCTGGAACTTGCTAAACTCATGCCCATTAGGTCCATGATGCCATCCAACCACCTCATCCTCTGTCATCCCCTTCTCTTCCTGCCTTCAATCTTCCCCAGCATCAGGGTCTTTTCCAATCCGTCAGTTCTTCACATGAGTTGGCCAAAGTATTGGAGCTTTGGCCTCAGCATCAGTCCTTCCAATGGATATTCAGGACTCATTTCCTTTACAATTGACTGGTTTGATCTCCTTGCAGTCCAAAGGACTCTCAACAGTCTTCTCCAACACTACAGTTCAAAAGCATCAACTCTTAGGCAGTCAGCCTTCTTTTTGGTCCAACTCTCATATCAGTACCTAACACTGGAAAAACTATAGCTTTTATTAGATGGACCTTTGTCGGCAAAGTAATGTCTCTGCTTTTTAATATGCTGACTAGGTTTGTTGTAGCTTTTCTTCCAAGGAGCAAGCATCTTCTAATTTCATGCTGAAGTCACCATCTGCAGTGATTTCGGAATGCCCCCAAAATAAAGTCTGTCACTGTTTCCACTGTTCCCCCATCTATTTGCCATGAAGTGATGGGACCGGATACCATGATCTTCATTTTCTGAATGTTGAATTTTAAGCCAGCTTTTTCACTCTCCTATTTCACCTTCATCAAGAGACTCTTTATTTCATTCCTCTTCGCTTTCTTTTTCCCATAAGAGTGAAGTCATCTGCATGTCTGAGGTTATTGATATTTCCCCTGGCAATCTTGATTCCAGCTTATGCTTCATCCAGCCCAGCATTTCGCATGACGTTCTCTGCATATAAGTGAAATAAGCAGGGTGACAATATACAGTCTTGACGTACTCCTTTCCCAATTTGGAATCAGTCTGTTGTTCATGTCCGGTTCTACTGCTTCTTGACCTGCGTAGAGATTTCTCAGGGGATAGGTAAGGTGGTTTGATATTCCCATCTCTTTTTCCAGTTTGTTGTGATCCACACAGTCAAAGGCTTTGGCATAGTCGATAAAGCAGATATTTTTCTGAACTCTCTTGCTTTTCCTATCATCCAATGGATATTGGCAATTTGATCTCTGGTTCTGCTGCCTTACTCCAGGTCCAAGGGCAAAGCAGAAGCCCCAACAAGATGGTAGGAGGGGTGAAATCACATCTAGATCAAACCCCAAACCCACCAGAGACTCCTGGAGGGCTCAAACTAAACCTTGTGTGCACCAGGACCCAGAGACCCCAGTGAGACTGAGCCAGACCTTCTTTTGAGTGTTTGAGTGTCTCCTGCCGAGGCACAGGTCAGCAGCGGCCTGCCGCAGGGACAGGGGCTCCGGCTGCAGCAGACCTGGGACACATGGCATGTGGCATAAGCCCTCTTGGAGGAGGTCGCTATTAGCCCCACCACAGAGACACTGAGCAGACGACCCACAAACTGTAGAACAATTACACCAAAGAAATCCTTGCAGTGTTAAGAAAGTCAGACCCACAACAGAGTTCCCAACCTGGGGATCCAGCAAAGGGACTGAAAATCCCCAGGGAATCTGACTTTGGAAACCAGTGTGATTTGATTACAGAACTTCCACAGGACTGGGGAAACAGACTCTTGGAGGGCACAAACAAAACCTGGTGTGCAACAGGACCCAGGAGAAAGGAGCAGTGTCCCCACAAGAGACTGAGCCAGACGTATATGTGAGTGTCCAGGAGTCTCCGGCAGAGGCGTAGGTTGACAGTGGCCTACTATGGGGTCAGGGGCACTGAATACTACAGTGCTGGCATAAGTCCTTTTGCAGGAGGTTGCCATTAACCCCACCATAGTTTGGCCTCAGTCCAAACAATAGAGAGGGATACAGCCCCACCCATCAACAGAAAATTGGATTAAACATTTACTGGGCATGGCCTTGCCCACCAGAACAATACCCAGTTTATCCCACATCAGTCTCTCCCATCAGGAAGCTTCCATAAGCCTCTTATCCTTATCCACTAGAGGGCAGAAAGAATGAAAACCACAATCACAGAAAACTAACCAAACTGATCACATGGATCACAGCCTTGTCTAACTCAATGAATGAGCCATGCCACATAGAGCCAACCAAGACAGACGGGTCAGGGTGGAGAGTGCTGACAAAATATGGTCCAATGGAGAAGGGAATGGCAAACCACTTCAGCATTCTTGCCTTGAGAACCCCAGGAACAGTAAGAAATGGCAAAAAGTGGTTGCATTCAATGCCAAACTGGAATGATGGGGATGACAAGTGAACATGGGGATTTCTGACATGTTTCAAACATTAGCAGAGATTTTTAAAGACACTGAGCCAGGGCCTTCTTTCTCCCAGCTGGTGCATGATCACCTATCTCAGCTTTCAAATAAGTTGGAGAATTACTTCCCAACCACAAAAGACCCTGAACTGGGAAGGAACAGATCCACAACCCATCTGTGAATAAGACACGTGAAACGACTTTGTCCTTGCTAGAAAAGGATCAATTACTTGAGATAGCAAACGACTTGGCCTTTAAAGTATGTTTGAGACAACTTCAAATCTCCATACATTCTGGATTAAAATCAAGGTGGAATATCCTGAGATGGCCACAAACGCACTGAAAAGCCTGCTTCCATTTCCAACATCCTATCTTTGTGAAAAGGGATTTTCTGCAGTGACAGCAACTGAAACGAGATTACAGAGCAGACTGGACACAAGCAACACACGGTGGGCATCACTGTCTCCCATCATTCCAGATGGCACCATCTAGTTGCAGGAAACCAAGCTCAGGACTCCCTCTGATTCTGCACTATGGCAACCTGCATAATTATTTCACTCTGCATCATAATGTAACAATAACAGACATAAAATACAAAGTAAATGCAATGCACCTGAATCCCCCTGAAACCATCTCCCTCAATCTCCTGGTCTGGGAAAAATTATCTTCCATCAAACCAACCCTGGCACCAAAAGCCTGGGGGAGTATGGCTCTAAGACCAGGAACAAGACAAGGATGCCCATTCTTCCCACTTTCATTCAACATAGTCTTGTTGGAGGTCCTAGCCACAGCAATCAGACAAGAAAAAGAAATACAAGGAACCAAATTAGGAAAGAAGAAATAAACTGTGACTATTTTGCAGATGACATAACCATACACAGAAAATCCTAAGGAAACCACCAGAAAACTACTAGAGTTCATTCATTAATTCAGTAAACTTGCAGGATAAAAAGTTAATATACAGAAATCTGCTGCATTTCTATACATTAAAAGCAAACTATCAGAAAGAAATTAAAGAAAGAACCCATTTATTTTTATTCAGAAAGAATAAAATACCTAGGAGTAAACGTACCTAAGGAGGCAAAAGACTACTCTAGAAACTATCAGACCCTCACTGTCTTCCTGTTAAGAAGCCAGTTGCTGTGAAGTTCCTAAGGTGTACACATTTCTGGGTAGTGCCAGGAGATTTACTTGTCTCTTGCATGATAAACTGATCAGGAAAACCTTTATTTTATGGATTTGGAAAGAAAAATCAAAATTAATTATAATTTATTTTGAAACTTATTTATAAATTTCTGAACCAACAGCAAATGTAGATTAATGCATCCAGAAGATTCAAGCCATTTCTATTCAATCATGTCACTGTACTAAAGTCATAACCTGTTAACCAGTATATTACTTTCTAGCTCTGAAACTATTTTTAATGGAAAATTCTTTTCCCATTATCCAGCTTTATAATTAAATAATCTTGAATGAAAGATGGAAGAAATTGAAGATGCAAGTAGATAGAAAGGTATGTTATGTTACTGGATTAGAAGAATCAATATTGCTAAAATGATACTATCCAAGGCAATCTACAGATTGAATGCAATCCCTACCAAATTACCAATGGCATTTTTCACAGAAGTGGAACAAAGAAATTTTCATTTGTATCAAAACAGAAAAGACTCTCAAATAACCAAAACAATCTTGAGAAAGAAAAACAAAGCAGGAGGAATTATACTCCCTGACTTTAGTCTATACTGCACTATGGTAGCAGCACAAAAACAGGACAGGAGAGAAAGTCCAGAAATAAAGTGGCACACTCATGACAATCTACGTCAATCTATGACACTCATGACAATCTATGACACTCATGACAATCTATGTCACTCATGATGAGCCATGTCACTCATGATGAGCTATGTCACTCATGAGCTAAGACACTCACAACAATCTATGACACTCATGACATCTACGTCAACCTATGACACTCATGGTCAACCTATGACAAAGGAGGCCTTCTCTGTCAAGAGTATACAACAGAGAAAAGACAATCTCTTCAATAAATGGTGCTGGGAAAACTAGAGAGCTACATGTAAATAAGTGAAGTTAGAACATTCTTTAACACCATGTACAAAAATAAACTCAAAATGGATTTAAGATCTAAATGTAAGACCAGATACTGAAAAACTCCCAGAGGAAAATATAGGCAGAACACTCTTTGACATGAATCACAACAATATTTTGGATTTGCCTTGAAGTAAATAAAAGCAAAAATAACAAATGCAATCTAATTAAACTTAGGTAGCTTTTGCACAGCAAAGGAAACCACTGGTCAAACAAAAAGACAACCTACTTGATGAGAGGAAATATTTGCAAATGTTATGACTTATCAACATAATATTAATATTAATATCAACATATTCAACAGCTCATACAACTCAGCATCAAAAAAACAACCAACCGGGACTTCCCTGATGGTTGAGTGGTTGAAAAATCCACCTGCCGATGCAGGAAACTTGAATTTGATCCCTACTGTGGCAAGAGTCCACATGCCTCGGGGCAACTAAGCCCAAGCACCATAACTACTGAAGTCTGTGTGCACTACAGACAGTGCTCTGCAACATGGGAAGCCACCACAACAAGAAGCCCACACACCGAGTAGAGAACAGCCCCTACCCACTACAACTAAGGGAAGCTCATGAGTAGCAGCAAAGACCCAGTGCAGCCAAAAAGAAAAAAAATCCAACCTGATTAAAAAATGGGCAGAACTGAATAGACAGTTTTCAAAACAGGAAATACAGATGGTACATGAACAGGTACATGAAAAGAAGCTCAACATCACTTATCATTCAGTTTAGTCGCGTACGACTATCTGAAACCCCATGAATCACAGCACGCCAGGCCTCCCTGTCCATCACCAACTCCCGGAGTTCACTCAGACTCACGTCCATCGAGTCCGTGATGCCATCCAGCCATCTCATCCTGGGTCGTCCCCTTCTCCTCCTGCCCCCAATCCCTCCCAGCATCAGAGTCTTCTCCAATGAGTCAACTCTTCGCATGAAGTGGCCAAAGTACTGGAGTTTCAGCTTTAGCATCATTCCTTCCAAAGAAATCCCAGGGCTGATCTCCTTCAGAATGGACTGGTTGGATCTCCTTGCAGTCCAAGGGACTCTCAAGAGTCTTCTCCAACACCACAGTTCAAAAGAATCAATTCTTCGGCGCTCAGCTTTCTTCACAGTTCAACTCTCACATCCATACATGACCACAGGGAAAACCATAGCCTTGACTAGACGGACCTTAGTCAGCAAAGTAACGTCTCTGCTTTTCAACATGCTATCTACGTTGGTCATAACTTTTCTTCCAAGGAGTAAGCGTCTTTTAATTTCATGGCTGCAGTCACCATCTGCAGTGATTTTGGAGCCAAAAAAAATGAAGTCTGACACTGTTTCCACTGTTTTCCCATCTATTTCCCAGGAAGTGATGGGACCAGATGCCATGATCTTTGTTTTCTGAATGTTGAGCTTTAAGCCAACTTTTTCACTCTCCTCTTTCACTTTCATCAAGAGGCTTTTTAGCTCTTCTTCACTTTCTGCCATAAGGGTGGTGTCATCTGCATATCTGAGGTTATTGATATTTCTCCCAGCAATCTTGATTCCAGCTTCTGTTTCTTCCAGTCCAGCGTTTCTCATGATGTACTCTGCATAGAAGTTAAATAAGCAGGGTGACAATATACAGCCTTGACGTACTCCTTTTCCTATTTGGAACCAGTCTGTTGTTCCATGTCCAATTCTAACTGTTGCTTCCTGACCTGCATACAGATTTCTCAAGAGGCAGGTCAGGTCGTCTGGTATTCCCATCTCTTTCAGAATTTTACACAGTTTATTGTGATCCACACAGTCAAAGGCTTTGGCATAGTCAATAAAGCAGAAATAGCAGTCTTCATTACCTTTTAAAACTGACTGACTATTGAATTATGAATTTCCCATCACGTCATGTTTCAGAAAATGGGATAACTATCTTCAGAATAATTCATTTATTTCTTCTCAAATCAAAACCACAATGAAATACCTTACACCTGGCAGAATGGCTATCCCTGAAAAGAACACAAATAAGAAATTTTAGCAAGGACGAGGAGCAAAAGGTACCCTTCTACAATGCCGTATGAATGTAAACTGAAATAGCCACTGTGGACAAGCATATGAGGTTTCTCAAAAAATTAAATATAGAACTGCCACAGGACCCAGAATTCCATTCCTGGATATATATCCAAAAGAAACAAAAACACGAATTCCAAAAGATACATGCTTTCCAATGTTTATAGCAGTATTATTTACAACTGCTAAGATATAGAAGAAACCTAACTGTCCATCAATAGATGAAAGGATAAATATATAGAGAGAGTGAAACACTACTTGGCCATTAATGAAATTCTGCCATTTGCAACAACATGGATGGATTTTGAGGGTATCGAGTTAACTGAGTTAAGTCAGACAGAGAAAGACAAATACTGTACAGTATCATTTATATGTGGAATCTAAAAAACTATAACTAATGTAATAACAAAAAGGTAGTACATTCACAGATTCAGAGAACAAGCTAGCAGCTACCAGTGGGAAGGGAGGGCAATACTGGGGTGAGAGGCACAAACTTCTGTGTGAAAGGCCACAAGGATGGACTGCACAACACAGAGATTACAGCCAGTATCATACAATAACTGTAAACAGCGTGTAACCTCTATAAGAATTTTTTAAAATTTTTAATAAAAATTTTTAATGCTCAGTAAACTAAGAACTTCCTCAATCTTGATGAAGGGCATCTACAAGAAGCTTAGTGATAAAGGAATAAATTCTTTCCCTAAGGTCAGAAACAAAGCAAATATATCTACTCTCACCACTACCATTCAACATTAGATCATAGGTTCTAGCTATTCCAAAACAAGAAAAATTTAAAAGGCAGATATAAAAATCTTTATTTGCAAATATCAAATCATCTATGTAAAAAAATCCTATGGAATCTATAAAAATGCTACCAGTAAGTGAGTTTAGCAAAGTTGTACAGCAAAGATCAATATACAAAAATATCTACTATATATCTGCAGGCTAGCAATGAACAATGAGGAAATGAAATTTTTAAATTGTAGCATTTACAATTCAGTTCAGTTCAGTCACTAAGTTGCGTCCAACTTTTTGCAACCCCACGAACTGCAGCACGGCAAGGCTTCCCTGTCGATTACCAACTCCCAGCACTTGCTCAAACTCATGTCCATTGAGTCAGTGATACCATCCAACCATCTCATCCTCTGTCATCCCTTTTTCCTCCTGCCTTCAATCTTCCCCAGCATCAGGGTCTTTTCTAATGAGTTAGCTCTTTGCACCAGGTGGCCAAAGGACTGGGGCTTCAACTTCAGCCATCAGCCCTTCCAATGAATATTCAGGATTGATTTCCTTTAGGAATGACTGGTTTGATCTTCTTGCTGTCCAACAGACTCTCAAGAGTCTCCTCCAACACCACAGTTCAACAGCATCAATTCTTCGGTACTCAGCTTTCTATACGGTCCAACTCTCCCATCCATACATGACCACTGGAAAAACCATAGCCTTGACTAGACGGACCTTTGTTAGCAAAGTAATGTCTCTGCTTTTGAATATGCTATCTAGGTTGGTCATAACTTTCCTTCCAAAGAGTAAGCGTCTTTTAATTTCATGGCTGCAGTCACCATCTGCAGTGATTTTGAAGCCCAAGAAAAGAAAGTCTGTCATCGTTTCCATTGTTTCCCCATCTATTTGCCATGAAGTGATGAGACCGGATGCCATGATCTTAGTTTTTTGAATGTTGAGTTGTAAGCCAGCTTTTTGACTCTCCTCTTTCACCTTCATCAAGAGGCTCTTTAGTTCTTCTTCACTTTCTGCCATAAGGGAGGGCAGTGTCATCTGCATATCTGAGTTTTTTGGTATTTCTCCTGGCACTCTTGATTCCAGCTTGTGATTCATTCAGCCCGGCATTTCACATGATGATCTCTGCATATAAGTTAAATAAGGAGGGTGACGATATACAGCCTTGACATACTCCTTTCCCAATTTGGAACCAGTCCACTTGTTTCATGTACGGTTCTAACTGTTGCTTCTTGACCTGTATACAGGTTTCTCAGGTAAGGTGGTCTGGTATTCCCATCTCTTGAAGAATTATCCACAGTTATATATTAATTATCTATCAAACTTATGTTAACACTTAGGGACAAATTTGACAAAAAAAAAAAAAAAACAGTGCAGAATCCACGTGTACTAAGAACTACAAAAGAATGCTGAAAAAAATGAAAGGCGTCCTAGGTAAGTGAAGAGATAACCTCTACAGCTGACCTTTGAACAATGCAGAGTCCCCCACACATAATTTACAGCCAGTCCTCTTAATGTGCAGTTCTGTTCAGATTCAACCAACCTTAGATGGTGTAGTACTGTAGTACACATTTATTGAAAACAAATCTGCACCTAGGTGGGCCTACGAAGTTCAAACAGGCAAGTTCAAGGCTCAACTGTTTATGGTGGAGTTGCCAACATGTTTGGCAGCTAAAGAGACAATATCCATTAATTCAGCCAACGTTTAGTGACTAGTATGGTGTGGCAACAGAATGGTAATGAGACAAAGTTCCCAACCTCGGGATTTTTTTATGTGAGCTCCATAATCAAAATAGCAATCAGCAATAGGAAAATGAACAACAGATAAGAACAAATAACTTAATCAATAAAAAACAAAAGGTCAGTCATTTTACAAAGTTCATTTCAGTAATAAAAGAGATGCAAATCTAAATAAAACATTTCTACCAATGCAAATAGCAAAATAAGAAGATTAATACCCAGTACTGGCAAGGCTTAGAGGGAAACACACATTCATTATGTGAAAAATACAACCATATTTTAAACCGATCTTGTAATAATAGCTACTAAATTTTAACTTTGAATATTCTTTGCCCTATCACAATTCTACAATTAAAGGTTTATCTTATAAAAATACATTCAAGAATGCCAAGAAATATATACTATTGGTAGTAGGGAAAAATGTGAAATAACCAATGATCATTAATAGAGTACACTTAAATTATGACTCATATACACAATGATATGCTGCAGCTATTAAAGAGAATGTAGTAGAGCTATATACAATGATATGGAAAGATGGCCACCAAAAAAAGAGGAAAAAAGCAAACTGCAGAACATTACAGTACTCTATTTGGGAAAAAATGTTGGTTTAAAGATCAACAGTTATAAAAGCAAAAGAATGTAACATACTGCAGAGAAAGATAAATCTCTACTGACAGAACTAGGCTATTCAGGAAACTAGGGTTCCTAATTTTCTGACAGAGCTCAAAAAAGAATACAGACCTTCTGAGATTCCAATCATATCTATTTACTTTTCTATAAAAATTGAACATATCCATGAGGACTCAAAAATTTGCATTCAATTTTAAGCAGTTTATAGTGACTTGAGAAACACTGGGATTATCCTGGTCTAAGTTAAGAGACCTGTTTTGATAGGCAAATTCATTCTAAAGTGCCAAGAATTCTTAATTTCTAACTACCAGGAAACAGAAAGAATCTCATTGGTGCTCCCTGAAAACAAAGGGATGATTAGCAAAGAGATTAGGTATAACTCAGTTCAGTTCAGTTCAGTCTCAGTCGTGTCCGACTCTTTGCGACCCCATGAATCGCAGCACGCCAGGCCTCCCTGTCCATCACCAGCTCCCAGAGTTCACTCAGATTCACGTTCATCGAGTCAGTAATGCCATCCAGTCATCTCATCCTCTGTCATCCCCTTGTCCTCCTGCCTCCAATCCCTCCCAGCATCAGGGTCTTTTCCAGTGAGTCAACTCTTCTCATGAGGTGGCCAAAGTATTGGAGTTTCAGCTTCAGCATCAGTCCTTCCAATGAATGCCCAGGACTGATCTCCTTTAGAATGGACTGGTTGGATCTCCTTGCAGTCCAAGGGACTCTCGAGAGTCTTCTCCAACATCACAGTTCAAAAGCATCAATTATTCAGCACTCAGCTTCCTTCACAGTCCAACTCTCACATCCATACATGACCATTGGAAAAACTATAGCCTTGACTAAACTGACCTTTGTTGGCAAAGTAATGTCTCTCTTTTTAATATGCTATCTAGGCTGTCATAACCTTCCTTCCAAGGAGTAAGCGTCTTTTAATTTCACTTCTGCAATCACCATCTACAGTGATTTTGGAGACCCCTAAAATAAAGTCTGACACTGTTTCCACTGTTTTCCCATCTATTTCCCATGAAGTGACGGGATCAGATGCCATGATCTTCGTTTTCTGAATGTTGAGCTTTAAACCAACTTTTTCACTCTCCTCTTTCACTTTTATCAAGGGGCTTTTCAGTACCTCTTCACTTTCTGCCATAAGGGTGGTGTCATCTGCATATCTGAGGTTATTGATATTTCTCCTGGCAATCTTGATTCCAGCTTGTGCTTCTTCCAGTCCAGCGTTTCTCATGATGTACTCTGCATAGAAGTTAAATAAGCAGGGTGACAATATACAGCCTTGACGTACTCCTTTTCCTATTTGGAACCAGTCTGTTGTTCCATGTCCAGTTCTAACTGGTGCTTCCTGACCTGCATATAGGTTTCTCAAGAGGCAGGTCAGGTCGTCTGGTATTCCCATCTCTTTCAGAATTTTCCAGAGTTTCTTGTGATCCACACAGTCAAAGGCTTTGGCATAGCCAATAAAGCAGAAATAGATGTTTTTCTCGAACTCTCTTGCTTTTTCCATGATCCAGTGGATGTTGGCAATTTGATCTCTGGTTCCTCTGCCTTTCCTAAAAATAGCTTGAACATCAGGAAGTTCACAGTTCACGTATTGCTAAAGCCTGGCTTGGAGAATTTTGAGCATTACTTTACTAGCATGTGAGATGAGTGCAATTGTGCAGTCGTTTGAGCATTCTTTGGCATTGCCTTTCTTTGGGATTGGAATGAAAACTGACCTTTTCCAGTCCTGTGGCCACTGCTGAGTTTTCCAAATTTGCTGGCATACTGAGTGCAGCACTTTCACAGCATCATCTTTCAGGATTTGAAATAGCTCAACTGGAATTCCATCACCTCCACTAGCTTTGTTCATAGTGATGCTTTCCAAGGCCCACTTGACTTCACATTCCAGGATGTCTGGCTCTAGGTGAGTGATCACACCCTCATGATTGGGTCGTGAAGATCTTTTTTGTACAGTTCTCCTATGTATTCTTGCCACCTCTTCTTAATATCTTCTGTTTCTGTTAGGTCCAGACCATTTCTGTCCTTTATCGAGCCCATCTTTGCATGAAGTGTTCCCTTGGTATCTCTAATTTTCTTGAAGAGATCTCTAGTCTTTCCCATTCTCTTCTTTTCCTCTATTTCTCTGCCTTGATCGCTGAGGAAGGCTTTCTTATCTCTTCTTGCTATTCTTTGGAACTCTGCATTCAGATGCTTATATCTTTCCCTTTCCTTTTCTCCTTTGCTTCTCGCCTCTCTTCTTCTCACAGCTATTTGTAAGGCCTCCTCAGACAGCTACTTTGCTTTTTTGAATTTCTTTTCCATGGGGACGGCCTTGATCCCTGTCTCCTGTACAATGTCACGAAGCTCCATCCATAGTTCATCAGGCACTCTATCATATCTACTCTATCATATCTACTCCCTTAAATCTATTTCTCACTTCCACTGTATAATCATAAGGGATTTGATTTAGGTCATAATGGTCTAGTGGTTTTCCCTATTTTCTTCAGTTTAAGTCTGAATTTGGCAATAAGGAGCCCATGATCTGAGCCACAGTCAGCTCCTAGTCTTGTTTTTGCTGACTGTACAGAGCTTCTCCATCTTTGGCTGTAAAGAATATAATCAATCTGATTTTGGTGTTGACCATCTAGTGATGTCCATTAGTAGAGTCTTCTCTTGTGTTGTTGGAAGAGGGTGTTTGCTATGACCAGTACGTTCTCTTGGCAGAACTCTATTAGCCTTTGCCCTGCTTCATTCCGCATTCCATGGCCAAATTTGCCTGTTACTCCAGGTGTTTCTTGACTTCCTACTTTTACATTCCAGTCCCCTATAATGAAAAGGACACCTTTTGGGGGTGTTATAATTAGGATTATCTGTAGAGAAATCACTAGCTCCCATTTGCAGATTGAGATCAATCAAGGAAGAAATCTTGACTAAATCTCTGAAACTCTAATATTTTAGAAGAATCAGGAATTACAGCTGATGTTCATTACTCCTGGATTCTGTATTTGCAAATTTACCTAGTCCCTGGGCTTCCCTGATGGCTCAGCTGGTAAAGAATCCACCTGCAATGAGGGAGACCTGGGTTCAAACCCTGGGTTGGGAAGATCCCCTGGAGAAGGGAAAGGCTACCCACTCCATGGGGTTGCAAAGAGATGGACACAACTGAGCAACTTTCACTTCACTTCAAATTTATTTCTAATTGTCAAATCAATTCTTACAATTTCATAGTCATTCACAAATAAGCACAGAGTAGTAAAAACTGGAGTTGCCCAAGGTTCCAGCTGAGGTCCAACAGGTAATACTCTTTCTTGTTGCTGATCTCACAATGTAAACAAGTTATCTTTTTCACTATTTGCTACCAGTTTTTGCATTTTTTTTTGCTTTATGAGTGATAACAGCCCCTAAGAGTAGTGCTAAACACAAGGCTGTATGATATGCCTTAGATAAGCTTCCTTCAGGCACAAGTTAGTGTTGCTGGTCATGAGTTTAATGTTAATGAGTGACAACATACATTAAATAAGTTGTCTTTAAATAGAAACACACATCAAACAGCTTATGTATCATCAGCTGACAGAAATATTACCACCAGAGGTTGCTAGGAACCTAATGATTTCATCTGAGAGTAACAGTTCAGTATTTGCTAATTCAGGTAGTTATACAGAACATGACTACAGTGAATAATGAGAATCAACTATAATTGGAAACGGTGGTAATTTGAATTTTTCTCCAGTCAAAACTCCTGTTTAAGTTCAAGACTAGGATTTCAGGCTTCGAGCAAGGGAAACTGCAAGCTTACAAAAGGAAGATTCAGTTTTAAGATTTGAAAATTGGATTAAAAGGAAGGAAAGAGACCAGATTAAAATACACAAAGGGTGCTAAGGAAAACACTTGGCAGATTAAATACAGTAATAATGCTTAGTTTAAAAATAGCAGGATTGGCGAGGGAGAAAATGAACTTAATGCACCAAGCATTTGAGTTAACAAAAATTTCAATTCATAAAGGAAAACGCAATCGCAAAGGTATATATACACATCGCTGAACTCTTGTGGGAAGGAATTCATGTCCTAATAGCAACAGAAAGATGCAGCTTGTTCAAATTAAACAGATATGATTTAAGCAAAAGAGTATAGCTCAAGGTAAAAAGCCTAGAACTTGAGAATGGGAAGACTAAAACTAAGTATTAGGAAAAACACAAAAAATTGAGAGAAAGATGAAAATGCTAGCTGAAAATAAAATGACCACCACAGTGTGATGTAGAAAAGAATGATGCATTCAAGTTGGGGGACTTACGTTTTAGTCTGTGCTCTAACACTAAGAGCTACAGTCCATAGTGTTGCAAAGAGGTGGACACAACAGAGTGACTGAACTGAACTAACACTAAGTAGCTCTACCACATGGTAACACAGCATCATTTTAAAAAAAAAAAACAAAATTCTATCACCTAGCGTGACTACCACTGTATCACATTAATATGTTAATATAAAAAGCAATGAAAATGGACTGAAAGCTTCTTTAAATTTGATTTAATAAAAGAAAAAATGAAAAAATAATGGAAATACAGACCTTCAAACTTTGTTTTCTTTTGCTACAAAAGATTTTCTAAAATCTCTCCATGGTTAAGCTAAGTTCTAAAAATCATTAAAGCTTAGACTCTTTACAGTTTTAACTGCATGCCTCACTTTTACACTTGACTCCCTATAGTAAAAGAGTAAGAAATCATTGTTTTATTTTTCTTCCCATCCAATCATTACGTTATGTCTGTCAAAATTATAAATGCATATACCCTTTGACTGATAGATTTACTAGCAGAAATACAAAATCACCTGCAAGTGTACTTACTACAGCACTCTTTGTCAGACATCAGTACTGTAACACTGAAATTACAGTACACATGTGACAGAATATTATGGAGTTTAAAACATACAGGAGAGTTATCTATATACATGTTAAGAAATCTCTCTGAAACACATTACATTAAAAGAAAGCACTGTGCAGGTTGTATATAATGTACTACACCTTTTGAGTTAAAAATAAGGGATGGAACAAGAATTTATTTTGTATCTACACAGAGGGACTCTAAAAGGATGCAAAAGAAATTAATAAAGCTATATTTGAATGGTCACATGCCTGTGATTGCTAGGAAGTGTAACAGGGGGATGAGAAACTTCCATCATACTTTATATTCTCCATGTCCCCTCTTCCTGAGATGTTGTTAACTCCACTCTCTCCTAATATCATTAACTCGAAAGTCAGCTATTTTAAGGATGCTTTCTGTGATACCTGGTTAAGACAATCTTAAAAATGATGAACAGTTCAAGCTTTCTCCCTTGTATTTATCAAGGTTTGATTAAGTACCTTCTTGAAGGAATTTCTTCCTACAGTCTGCTGGATTACTGAAATCTTCTGTCCCATCAAAGTTTCAATAAATGAATGAGTGACATATGAGTGATTCTAATGATGGCCTCAGAGCCACCATTCAGTATCTGTCCTATCTCCTTGGGTCTCCCTCCTCTGCTGTTTACCCATTCCCACTATGAACTTCCATACAGCAGACACCAGGGTTGTCCAGAGGGTGGGCATGCACAAGCTGATAACACAATGAAAGCTACCTGACTCTGAAGTTACCACAAAGACCCAAAAATAATAATAATAAAAAAATTTTTTTAATCAGAAGTATTTGATTCAAACTTTGGGAGACATGGTCTATCACTTTCCAGTGGAAAACAGTTAAGTCTGAATAGAGATTAACTTCAAGATAAACTCAAGCTTTCAAAATGCTGGAAAATGTCACAAAGTAGTTAAGACTGATATGTAACCTATAGCCAGGTCACCTAGTTCTAAGATCATTTAATGACTACCAAGGAGTGCAGATTTAAGGCTCTACTTCCTGGAAGATTCCTGGGAGCAGTTCTGATCAGTATATTGTCCTTGCCCTACCTCCAGAGCCTGGAATAAGGAGTTATTCTGGGCTACAGATGTACCTAAAAACAGGTAACCAGTGTTACCCCACACAATGAAAAAACAGTAAGACCATCACCAAATGAGGAACAGGAAAGAAGTTTGGTATCTGCAGATTCTTTAAGCAGAATTTTCAAATTAGTACACATCTGTATTTGTTTCCGATTATTTAAGAAAGGTCTGGTCTTTTCTGGGATTCCCTGGTGGCTCAGATGGTAAAGCCTTCACCCGCAATGAGGGAGACCTGGGTTTGATCCCTGTGTCGGGAAAATCCCCTGGAGAAGGAAATGGCAACGCACTCCAGTACTCTTGCCTAGAAAATTCCATGGACGGAGGAGCCTGGTGGGGCTACAATCTATGGGGTCCCAAAGAGTCGGACACAACTGAGCGACTTCTCTTTTCACTTTATGGTCTTTTCTATCAAAGGAGAAGGTATAAAAAATAAAGAAGTGATTCACTCTTAGAATAGTTGAACAGAAAGGTATATAGCCAGCTTGTGAATAAGATTCCTAAGTGGTGGCTCGGTATCCATCCTTTGCTCTTTTCACGTCCTGATTCTCTTTCCTCATAAGAACATTTTGGCAGGCTAAGTTTGCGGGCTTTATCCTAGACATGTGCAAAGAACTAAAAGCGTGGGGAAAATAGTTATCAACTGTCCAAGAAAAAACTTAGACAATGTCTGGGAAAGACTGTAAAACTCTGTGGTCCTCAATCTATGAGGAGCCAGGGGCGGGAGTCTGCATCTTAGGAAGAGACCAAGCGGACTTCCCTTTTGCTGTGCTTGCTCCCAGACCTGAGTCTGTAGCACACCCTTCTGCAGAAGTAAAGACTACCTTGTGGAGCCATTTTTGATTGTCTGTTTTATTCCTGCAACACCGTTTGAGAGCATTTCCAACACTATAATGAGAGTATTTGTTGCTGACCAATAATCCCACTGGGCAAAAGAAAACCTAAGTAAAAAAAATGAGGAAAACCACCACAAATATGAGTTCAAAAGAAATGGAGGACTATAGAGGCAGCAAGACATGCGAGACAAAGAACCTGGAGAAAAGGGAAGCAAATACAGAAGTAACGAGTGAGACACATCCCACTACATCACTTCTAAAAGAATGCACTGAATCACAAGCAGCAGAAGCAAGCAGATGAAATCAAAGTTGGGGCCAGGAGGGTGAAGTGTTGAGCACAACGTTAAGTCCTCTTACACAGCTGGGAATGCAAAAGAGGAATTGAACCACTGAGGAATCTGATTCTGTTAACCATCAAGACTCCAGCTGGCATCTATAAATGGAATAGCGGCGACTCTACGGTAAGTCAACTCTTAAAACCACTGCCAACACCAACTTTAAATGAGATGAATGAATCCCTGATTAGATTAAGGTCACTCGTTACAGACCTGTCTGACAAACAAAAAAGAAAATTCACTCCTAAGAAAGAGAATACCATCCAGACCATCAAATTATTCTACCATTTAACATATAATTCCTATTATTTAATAAAAATTACCAGACCAAACAAATGAAAAACAGAAGAAAAAGAAACAACAAAACAGAACACCCAGGAGATTTAGATACTGGAGTTACCAAACACAATCTTAAAGAGAGAAAAAAAACTGACAGACTTGATTTTCAGCAAGATACAGTAGCATGAACTGGATTTACCCTCCCACCTAAAGCAACTAAAAAACTGGACAAATACATGAAATATTGTGTTTAAGGCACTGGACAGACAAGAGGCAACACAGGACAGTGATCACTGATGAGACGGAAAACAAGGTGAGTGCTTAAGTCTGTTCCACTTTACTGCTACAGTTTCCAAAGTAGTACAAGGAGTAGTACATTGCCAAATGGAGTCTGGCAATATTATGTAAATTGAAGAGATGACGCTGGGAGTCCAAAGACGCCAAGGTGGCTACAGGTGACAGGGCAAAGCACCAAAGAGGAGAGACTACACAGACTGGAAGCTCTGGGCATCTAAAGGGGACACTTTCACCCACCCACAGTATCACGACTGGGAAGAGTTTACTGCAATTCAGTAACGAGTTATGGACACTTAAGTCTGAAAGCAGTGTTTACTGAAAAATAATATAACCACAACCTGAAAGTAGAGAGTTATTTTATTGGCGGGAATGGTAAGGACTCCAATCCTGGGAGGCAGCATCTCCGCAGCCCAAGAAAATTGCTCCAAGGCATCCGTATGTCTTCTTTGGAGAAATGTCTATTTAGTTCTTTGGCCCATTTTTTGATTGGGTCGTTTATTTTTCTGGAATTGAGCTGCAGGAGTTGCTTGTATATTTTTGAGATTAGTTGTCAGTTGCTTCATTTGCTATTATTTTCTCCCATTCGGAAGGCTGTCTTTTCACTTTGCTTATATTTTCCTTTGTTGTGCAGAAGCTTTTAATTTTAATTAGGTCCCATTTGTTTATTTTTGCTTTTATTTCCAGAATTCTGGGAGGTGGATCATAGAGGATCCTGCTGTGGTATGTCGGAGAGTGTTTTGCCTATGTTCTCCTCTAGGAGTTTTATAGTTTCTGGTCTTACATTTAGATCTTTAATCCATTTTGAGTTTATCTTTGTGTGCGGTGTTAGAAAGTGATCTAGTTTCATTCTTTTACAAGTGGTTGACCAGTTTTCCCAGCACCATTTGTTAAAGAGATTGTCTTTACTCCATTGTATATTCTTGCCTCCTTTGTCAAAGATAAGGTGTCCATATGTGTGTGGATTTATCTCTGGGTTTTCTATTTTGTTCCATTGATCTTTATTTCTGTCTTTGTGCCAATACCATACTGTCTTGATGACTGTGGCTTTGTAGTAGAGCCTGAAGTCAGGCAGGTTGATTCTGTATGCAGGACAGCAAAAAAGACACGGATGTGTATAGCAGACTTCTGACTCAGTGGGAGAGAGAGAGGGTGAGATGATTTGGGAGAATGGCACTGAAACATGTATAATACCATGTAAGAATAGAATTGCCAGTCTATGTCCGATGCAGGATATGGCACGCTTGGGGCTGGTATGCGGGGATGACCCAGAGAGATGTTGTAGGGAAGGGGGTGGGAGGGGGGTTCATGTTTGGGAACGCATGTGCACCCGTGGTGGATTCATGTCAATGTATGGGAAAACCAATACAGAATTGTAAAGTAAAAAAATTAATTAATTAAATTTTAAAAAAAAAAAAGAAAATTGCTCCAAGGAAGCTGAAGGGGGAGTCAGTTTGCAACAAAGTTTGCAACAAATAGGCTTCCCTGGTGGCTCAGAGGTTAAAGTGTCTGCCTCCAATGCCCGGGAGACCCGGGTCCCAGCCCCAGGTCACAAAGATCCCCTGGAGAAGGAAATGACAACCCACTCCAGTATTCTTGTCTGGAGAATCCCATGGACGGAGGAGCCTGGTAGGCTACAGTCCACGGGGTCACAAAGAGTCGCACACGACTGAGCGACTTCACTTCAGTCTTTGCAACAAAGAGAGCAGGCAGTCTGAACATCAAAGATTACTGCAAGGTAAGGAAACTCAGATACTGAGTTAAGAAATTTGGTATTCCTCTCTGTAAGGGAAGATGCAAGCTTCTGGGCTCACTGAATTCATTCCTGTCGTATGTACCTCAGCTATCTGGGGCCAAATCCAGTTTCCCGATTGCTTACATCCTTAATGCCTTGTTCACCTTCACCTTAAGGAGTGGGGATGGCTGCTGCCTCCATTCCCCTGAGCGCCTCAGCAATCACCACACGGGGCAGGGGAAAGGTGGCAACTTGTGCTGGACTGCCCTGTGTTCTGTTTTGAGAGCCCTCACTCACATCTGGAGGCCTGAAACTGCTGACGGCTGTGACATTTCTTGTTTATTGATATGGCAGGAGATAATTTCATTTCACAGTAGCCTGGGTCCCAGAATTTCTCCAAACTGACCAGCCAAGGCCCCACACTGAGAAAAAAGAAAAAAAGCTCAAAAAAAATGGAAATAAAATAAAGTAGGACAGGTATAAAAGAAATAAAGGGGGGAAAGTCCAGATAAAAATTAAAGAAGGGAACAGAACCAGAAAGTTTCAGAAAATAAAATACGTTACCACAATTGTGAATGCTCTGCAAACAAAAAACACAGGAGAAGGAGCTCTAAAGTTAGAAGAACTATCCTGAATCACACCTAAAAGTTCATAAAAATTAAATTTAAATAAAAATGAACAGAAGTTATAAGGTCAAATCCTATAAAAGTTGTCATATAGTTCTAAAAATTATATAAGAAAAACATATATAAAGAACAGGAAAACATATATATAAGGAGCAGGAAAAACTCCCTATAGACAACAAAAATATACCAAACACAACCCGAAAACTATCACCTACAATTTCAAAATGAGCTGAAAGGTATTAAGAAATGATAAAAGAACATAAATAATACTTCTAAATGCCAAATAAGTTACTCTGTGGATACTGACAAACTAATCCTAAAGTTTATACAGAGGAGAAAAAGATACAGAATAGCCAACAGAAAACTGAAGAATAAAATTTGGATGCTACCTGACTTCAATACTATAAAGTTACAGTAATCAAGACTGTGGTATTGGCAAAAGATTGAACAAGAACCCAGAAACAGACCCACATAAATACAGTCAACTGATCTCTGACAAAGGAGCAAGGGCAATACTATAGAGAAAAGTAATTTCAATGAAAGGTGCTGGAACATCCAGGCATTAAAAAAAAAAAATCTAACCTCACACTCTTCATAAAAACTGACTCAAAATGGATCATAGAACTAAACATAAAACACAAAACCATAGAACTCCTGGAAAGCAACACAGGAGAAAACCTACATGATTTTGAGTTTGCAATGACTATGTATTTATGTGGGTCTATTAGTATTTATGGGGGTCTATTTATGGGGGGCTATTTCTGGTCTCTGTTTCACTCTTCTCCAATGACTACATAGAATACCAAAAGCACAATCTGTGGAAGAAATAATAAACTGGACTTCATTAAAGTAACTTCTGCTCAATGGAAGACTGTTAGGAGAATGAAAAGACAAGCCAGACTGGGAGAAAACGCTTGCAAAGATATAGCTGATAAGGGACTGTTATTTATACAAAGAACTCTTAAAACTCAACAGGAAAACAACTCAATTAAAAAATGGGCAAAGTCTCTTCCATAAGAGGTGCTGGGAAAACTGGACAGCTACGGGTAAAAGAATGAAAGAAGAACACTTCCTAACACCATACAGAAAAATAAAGTCAAAATGGATTAAAGACCTAGATGTAAAGCCAGAAACTATAAATCTCTTAGAGGAAAACACAGGCAATACATTCTCTGACATACATCACAGCAAGATCCTCTTTGATCCACCTCCTAGAGTAATGGAAATAAAAACAAAAATAAACAAATGGGAATTAAACTTAAGTTTCTGCAGAGCAAAGGAAACAATAAATAAAATTAAAAGATCAGAATGGGAGAAAATAATTGCAAAAGTAACAACTGACGAATCATTAATCTCCAGAATATGTAAAAGGCTCATACAGCTCAACATCAGGAAAACCAACAACTCAATCAAAAAATGGGCTGAAGACCTAAAAAGACATTTCTGTAAACAAGACATACAGACACATGAAAAGATGCTCAACATCACTTATTATCAGAGAAATGCAAATCAAAGAATGGCCATCATCAAAAAATCTACAAAAAATAAATGCTCGAGAGGGAGTGGAGAAAAGGAAACCCTCTTGCACTGTTGGTGGGAATATAAACTTATACAGCCACTATGGAGAACGGTATGGAGATTCCTTTAAAAAACTAGGAGTAAAACACACCATACGACCCAACAATCCCTCTACGGGCATATACTCTGAGAAAACCACAAATGAAAGAGAAGCATGTATCCCAATGTTTGCTGCAGCACTATTATATATAGCTCGGACATGGAAGAGAAACTAAAGACCCTCTTGAGAAGGTGAAAGAGGACAGTGAAAAAGCTGGCTTAAAACTCAACATTCAAAAAACTAAGATCATGGCATCCAGCCCCATCACTTCATAGAAAATAGACAGGAAGAAAAACAGACACAATGACAGATTATTTTCTTGGGCTCCAAAATCACTGCAGCCATGAAATTAAAAATGTTTGGCCCTTGGAAGGAAAACTCTGACATACCTAGACAGCGTATTAAAAAAGGAGAGACATTACTTTGTTGACCAGGTCTGGATCGTCAAAGCCATGGTTTTTCCAGCAGTCACATAATGATACTAGAGTTGGACTGTAACCAAGAAGGGTTAGTTTTGAATTTACACTGGAACAGCTTCTGTGACTTTAACCCTTTTTGTTATTAAGCATACATAATGGTGTGCCTCAGGAAGATAACCTGACCCAGCCCACCTGTGAAGAACTGTGACAACTGAAATCATTTGTGTGGCAAATGGCTCAGCATGAGGCATGGCACGAGGCACCCTTCATTTTCTGCTTACAGGCTCGCCACAATTCGAGGGGCCAGAATCACAGACAAATGTGGCATCTTTGTTGATATGACAGGCAGTATTTCATTTCATCCTACCCATGAAATGACTGAAAAAGTGAAACTAATATATCCCCCTACCTGAGTATTGCCATTCTAAGAGATATTTGCAGGAATGAAATGATCTTTTTACTTTGTTTCCTCCCTTCCCCTCATCCCTGATCCATAAAAGAATCTGACATCCAGGCCCCAACATGATAGTTTTTTTGAGGCAGTAGGCAGCCATCTTCCTGGTCCCAACACCTCATCTGATTTTCACTGACTTGCTATGAGCAGATTGAGCTTGGACTCAGTATCAGGACTAAAAAAAAAAGGCTGAGTGCCAAAGAACTCAGGCTTTCTAACGGCTGTGTTGGAGAACACTCTTGAGAGTCCCTTGGACAGCAAGATCAAACCACTCACTCCTAAAGGAAATCAACCCTGAATATTCATTAGAAGGACCCATGTAAACCTTAAGTTAAAGCTCCCATACTGGTGACCTGATGCAAACAGCTGACTCATTGGAAAAGACTCTGATCCTGGGAAAGACTGAGGGCAGGAAGAAAAGGGGGAAACAGAGGATGAAATGGTTGGATGGCATCAATGACTCAATGAACGAGTTTGAGCAAACTCCAGGAGATGGTGAAGGATAGGGAAGCCTGGCATGCTGCAGTCCCTGGGATCACAAAGAGTCAGACATAACTTAGTGACTGAAAAACAACAAGAACATAGAAGCAACCTAGATGTTCATCAACAGACGAATGGATAAAGAAGTTGTTATGGTACATAGACACAATGATATTTTCAGTTCAGTTCAGTCACTCAGTCGAGTCTGACTCTGCGACCCCATGAATCACAGCACGCCAGGCCTCCCTGTCCATCACCAATTCCTGGAGCTTATTCAAGCTCATGTCCATCGAGTCGGTGATGCCATCCAGCCATTTCATCCTCTGTCGTCCCCTTCTCCTCCTGCCTTCAATCATTCCCAGTATCAGGGTCTTTTCCAATTAGACAGTTTTTCCCTGGAGAAAGAAATGGCAACCCACTCCAGCACTCTTGCCTAGAAAATCCCATGGACGGAGGAGCCTGGTGCAGGCTGTCCATGGGGTCGCAAAGTGTTGGAAATGGCTGAGCGATTTCACTTCACTACTTCACATCAGGTGGCCAAAGTACTGGAGGTTCAGCTTTAGCATCAGTCCTTCAAATGAATATTCAGGACTGATCTCCTTTTGGATGGACTGGCTGGATCTGCTTGTGGTCCAAGGGACTCTCAAGAGTCTTCTCCAACACCACAGTTCAAAAGTATCAATTCTTCAGCACTCAGCATTATGATCCAGTTCCCCATCTGTACATGACTACTGGAAAAACCACAGTTTCAACTATACGAACCTCTGTCAGCAAAGTAATCTCTCTGCTTTATAATATGCTGTTTAGGTTAGTCATAGCTTTCCTTCCAAGGAGCAAGCATGTTTTAATCTCATGACTGCACTCACCAGCTCCACTGATTTTGGAGCCCCCAAAAATAAAGTCTGTCACTGTATCCACTGTTTCCCCATCTATCTGCCATGAAGTGATGAGACCAGATGCCATGATCTTTGTTTCTGAATGTTGAGTTTTAAGCCAGTTTTTTCACTCTCCTCTTTCACTTTCATTAAGAGGCTCTTTAGTTCCTCTTCACTTTCTGCCATAAGGGTAGTGTCATCTACATATCTGAGGTTATTGATATTTCTCCCAGCAATCTTGATTCCAGCTTGAGCTTCATTCAGCCCAGCATTTTGCACAATGTACTCTGCATATAAATTAAATAAGCAGGATGACAATATACAGCCTTGACATATTCCTTTCCCAATTTGGAACCAGTCCACTTGTTTCATGTATGTTTCTAACTGTTGCTTCCTGACCTGCATACAGATATCTCAGGAGGCAAGCAAGGTGGTCTGGTATTTCTATCTTTTGAAGAATTTTCCACAGTTTGTTGTGATCCACACAGTCAAAGGCTTTAGTGTAGTCAATGAAGCAGATGTTTTGCTGGAATTCTCTGATTTCTCTATCATCCAATGGATGTTGGCAATTTGATCTCTGGTCCCTGTCTTTTGTAATTCCAGCTTAAACATGTGGAAGTTCTCAGTTCACCTACTGTTAAAGCCTGGCTTGGAGAATTTTCAGCATTATTTTGCTAGCATGTAAAATGAGTGCAATTATGTGATAGTTTGAACATTCTCTGGCATTGCCTTTCTTTGGGACTAGAATGAAATTTGACCTTTCCCAGTCCTGTGGCTACTTCCAAATTTTCCAAATTTGCTGGCATATTGGCACTTTCACAGCATCATCCTTTAGGATTTGAAATATCTCCGCTGAAATTTCATCACCTCCACTAGCTTTGTTCATAGTGATGCTTCCTGCTTCCTAAAGCCCATTTGATTTTGTACTCCAGGATGTTTGGCTCTAGGTGAGTGACCACACCATCATGGTTATCCGTGTCATTCAGATCTTTTTTGTACAGTGTATCCTTGCCACCTCTTCTTAATATCTTCCGCTTCTGTTAGGTCCATATCGTTTCTGTCCTTTACTGAGCCCATCTTCGCATGAAATATTCCCTTGTCATCTCTAATTTTCTTGTAGCGATCTCTAGTCTTTCCCATTCTATTGTTTTCCTCTACTTCTTTGCACTGATCACTGAGGAAGGCTTTCTTATCTCTCCTTGCTATTCTTCGGAACTCTGCATTCAGATGGATATATCTTTCCTTTTCTCCTTTGCCTTAGGCTTCTCTTCTCTTCTCAGCTATTTGTAAGCCCTCCTCAGAGAACTATTTTGCCTGTTTGCAGTTCTTTCTCTTGAGGATGGTCTTAATTACCACCTCCTGTACAATGTTACAAACCACCATCTGTATTTCTTCAGGCCCTCTATCAGATCTAATCCCTTGAATTTATTTGTCACTTCCACTGTATAATCACAAGTGACTTGACTTAGGTCATACCTGAATGGTCTTATGGTTTTCCCTACTTTCTTCAACTTAAGTCTGAATTTGGCAATAAGGAGTTCATGATCTGAGCCACAGTCAGCTCCAGGTCTTATTTTTGCTGACTGTATAGAGGTTCTCCATCTTCAACTGCAAAATGTATAAGCAATCTGATTTTCCACGCATAGAGTTGTTTCTTGTATTGTTGCAAGAGGGTGTCTGCTATGAACAGTCTATTCTCTTGGCAAAACTGTGAGCCCTTGCCTGCCTCATTTTGTACTCAAAGGCCAAATTTGCCAGTTACTCCAGGTAGCTCTTGACTTCCTACTTTTGCATTCTAGTCCCCTGTGATGAAAAGGACATCTTTTTTTTTGGTGTTAGTTCTAGGAGGTCTTGTAGTTCTTCATAGATCCGTTCAACTCCAGCTTCTTCAGCATTAGTGGTTGGGGCATAGACTTAGATTACTGTGATATTGAATGGTTTGCCTTGTAAATGAACAGGATCATTCTGTCATTTTTGAGACTGCACCCAAAGACTGCATTTCAGACTCTTTCGTTGACAATGAAGGCTACTCCATTTCTTCTAAGGGATCCTTGCCTACAGTAGTAATGTAATGGTCATCTAAATTAAATGACATTTTACTCAGCCATAGCAAAGAACACATCTGAATCAGTCCTAATGACTGAATCTAGTACTTATTATATAGAGTGAAGACACAAACAGTATTGTACATTAATGTATATATATCTGGAATCTAATAAAGATGGTACTGATGAACCTATTTGCAGGGCAGCAAAGGACTGCAGACAGAGAAAAGACTTACAAACTCAGTGGAGGAAGGAGAGGGCGGGACGAATTGAGAGTATAGTATGAAAACACATATATTACCATAATGTAAAACAGACAGCCAGTGGGAATTTGCTGTATGATGCAGGGGCAAATGGGGTGGGAGGAGGGAGGGAGGTTCAAGAGAAGGATGTATGTATACCTACGGCTGATTCATGCTGATGTATGGCAGAGACCAACACAATATTGTAAAGCAATTATCCTCCAGTTAAGAATAATTTTTTTTTTAATCTAAAAAAAAAAGGGGGGGGGACCTGGACACCTTGCCAATGAAGATATGTCCATAGTAAATATGTATGTGAAAAGATGCTCTTAATCATTTATCATCAGAGAAATGAAAATTAAAATAACAATGAGACACCACTGTACATACCCATTATAATGGACAAAACCCAGAACAATGTCAAATGCTGGAGAGGATGTAGAGCAATAGGAACTCTCATTCATTGCTAGTGGAAATGCCAAACAAGACAGCCATTCTGGAAGAGTCTGGCTTTTTTTTTTTTAATTAAACATTCTCACCATCATGCGCCTTGCCATTTACCCAGGAGTTGAAAACCTACATCATAAACACAAAAACCTGACATCTGCAGCAGCTTTATTCATAACTGCCAAAACTTGGAAATAATCATGATGTCCTTCAGTAGGTGAATGGATAAACTGTGATATATCTAGACAACGGAATATCACTTAGCACTAAAAATATATGAAGTATCAAGCCATGAAAACACATGGAGGAACTTAAATGCATATTACTAAGTCAAAGAACCCAATCTAAGAAGTCTACACACTGTTTGATCCCAAGGATATAAAAGGCAAAACAATGGCAAGAGTAAAAAGATGAGGGGTTCAGGGAGAGTGAAGCAGGAATGAACAGGGAAAGCACAGAGGACTTTTGGGGCAGTTAAACGACTTTGTTTGATATGACAGTGGTGGATGGATACATGTCATTATATATTTATCTAAACCCCAAAAAACACCCTCTTCCAACACCACAAGAGAAGACTGGACATCAACAGATGGTCAACACAGAAATCAGGTTGATTATATTCTTTGCAGCCAAAGATGGAAAAGCTCTATACAGTCAACAAAAACAACACCAGGAGCTGACTGTGGCTCAGATCATGAACTCCTTATTACCAAATTCAGACTTAAATTGAAGAAAGTAGGGAAAACCACTAGACCATTCAGGTATGACCTAAATCAAATCCCTTATGATTATACAGTGGACGTGAGAAATAGATTTAAGGGCCTAGATCTGATAGATAGAGTGCCTGATGAACTATGGATGGAGGTTCGTGACACTGTACAGGAGACAGGGATCAAAACCATCCCCGTGGAAAAGAAATGCAAAATAGCAAAATGGCTGTCTGGGGAGGCCTTACAAATAGCTGTGAAAAGAAGAGAAGCGAAGGGCAAAGGAGAAAAGGAAAGATACAAGCATCTGAATGCAGAGTTCCAACGAATGGCAAGAAGAGATAAGAAAGCCTTCTTCAGCGATCAATGCAAAGAAATAGAGGAAAAGAACAGAATGGGAAAGACTAGAGATCTCTTCAGGAAAATTAGAGATACCAAGGGAACATTTCATGCAAAGATGGGCTCGATAAAGGACAGAAATGGTATGGACCTAACAGAAACAGAAGATATTAAGAAGAGGTGGCAAGAATACACAGAAGAATTGTACAAAAAAGATCTTCATGACCCAGATAATCATGATGGTGTGATCACTCATCTAGAGCCAGACATCCTGGAATGTGAAGTCAAGTGGGCCTTGGAAAGCATCACTACGAACAAAGCTAGTGGAGGTGATGGAATTCCAGTTGAGCTATTTCAAATCCTGAAAGATGATGCTGTGAAAGTGCTACACTCAATATGTCAGCAAATTTGGAAAACTCAGCAGTGGCCACAGGACTGGAAAAGGTCAGTTTTCATTCCAATCCCAAAGAAAGGCAATGCCAAAGAATGCTCAAACTACCACACAACTGCACTCATCTCACATGCTAGAAAAGTAATGCTCAAAATTCTCCAAGCCAAGCTTCAGCAACACATGAACTGCGAACTTCCTGATGTTCAAGCTTGTTTTAGAAAAGGCAGAGGAACCAGAGATCAAATTGCCAACATCCGCTGGATCATGGAAAAAGCAAGAGAGTTCCAGAAAAACATCTATTTCTGCTTTATTGACTATGCCAAAGCCTTTGACTGTGTGGATCACAAGAAACTCTGGAAAATTCTGAAAGAGATGGGAATACCAGACCACATGACCTGCCTCTTGAGAAACCTATATGCAGGTCAGGAAGCACCAGTTAGAACTGGACATGGAACAACAGACTGGTTCCAAATAGGAAAAGGAGTATGTCAAGGCTATATATTGTCACCCTGCTTGTTGAACTTCTATGCAGAGTACATCATGAGAAACGCTGGGCTGGAAGAAACACAAGCTGGAATCAAGATTGCCGGGAGAAATATCAATAACCTCAGATATGCAGATGACACCACCCTTATGGCAGAAAGCGAAGAGGAACTAAAAAGCTTCTTGATGAAAGTGAAAGAGGAGAGTGAAAAAGCTGGCTTAAAGCTCAACATTCAGAAAACAAAGATCATGGCATCTGATCCCATCACTTCATGGGAAATAGACGGGAAAACATTGGAAACAGTGTCAGACTTTATTTTGGGGGGGCTCCAAAATCACTGCAGATGGTGACTGCAGCCATGAAATTTTAAAAGACACTTACTCCTTGGAAGAAAAGTTATGACCAACCTAGACAGCATATTCAAAAGCAGAGACATTACTTTGCCAACTAAGGTCCGTCTAGTCAAGGCTATGGTTTTTCCAGTAGTCATGTATGGATGTGAGAATTGGACTGTGAAGAAAGCTGAGTGCCCAAGAATTGTGGTGTTGGAGAAGACTCTTGAGAGTCCCTTGGACTGCAAGGAGATCCAACCAGTCCATTCTGAAAGAGATCAGCCCTGGGATTTCTTTGGAGGGAATGATGCTAAAGCTGAAACTCCAGTACTCTGGCCACCTCATGCAAAGAGTTGACTCATTGGCAAAGACTCTGATGCTGGGAGGGATTGGGGGCAGGAGGAGAAGGGGACGACCAAGGATGAGATGGCTGGATGGCATCACGGACTCGATGGACGCGAGTCTGAGTGAACTCCGGGAGTTGGTGATGGACAGAGAGGCCTGGCGTGCTGTGATTCATGGGGTCGCAAACATTCGGACATGACTGAGCGACTGAACTTAAACCCCAGAAATGTACAAAAGCAAGAGTGAGCTCTAATGTAAACTACGAACTCTGGGTGCAAAAGCAGATTTACGGGTGTGACAGATGTACCACTCTGGTGGGGGATGTGACAGTGGAAGGGTCATGCACTGTACCTCACATCAAAGGTGCTATGAATCTAAAACAGTTCAGTCAAGAAAAAAAAATTAAACCTCAGTAGTTAGCAGGGCCTGAAAGTGGGGGGCGAGTCTGCCTAGAATGGAGCAGGGTGAAGTTTTCCGCAGTGATGGAATCATTCCATATTGTAATTGTGATGGTGGTTAAACGACTGTCTGACTGTACATGTAAAAGAAGGGTACAACAGTAAGGAAGTGAACTTACTGTACTCTGTCTTTAAAAGTGATTCTGAGACAAATATGTAAATATTCAAATTCAGAGAATAAATCTCTGTGAAAGAAAAAGTGAAGAAAGGAACCAGAACAAACACTAAAGTTATTTAAGCTATTTTAATTTCAAGGAAACTTCCCCGAAATTAAAAGAGAAAAAACTCAAACTACACATTGAAAGAGCATATTATACCTAAGAATATCAAAGTAGAACAACCAATACCAAAATATATTCAAGTAAAAATTACTGACTTTAAGGGGAAAAAATTCTTTGGGCATCTAAGCAAAAAAGAGAAAATAATGATGAACTATAAATAAAGAAAGCTGAGCCCCGAAGAATTGATGCGTTTGAACTGTAAGGTTGGAGAAGACTCTCAAGAGTCCCTTGGACTGCAAGATCAAACCAGTCAATCCTAAAGGAAATCAGTCCTGAATATTCATTGGAAGGACTGATGTTGAGGCTGAAGCTCCAATACTCAGGCCACCCGATATGAAGAAACAACTCATTAGAAAGGACCCTGTTGCTGGGAAAGATTGAAAGCAGACAGAGAAGGGGACAAAGGAGGACAAGATGGTTGGATGGCATCACCAACTCGATGGGTGAGTCTGAGCAAGCTCCGGGAGTTGGTGATGGACAGAGAAGCCTGGCATGCTGCAGTCCATGGGGTCACAAAGAGTAGGACATGACTGGGAAACTGAACTGAAATGAAAAAAAATCTGACTGCCATCAAGCCTATGGCAAAACAGGACAATTTTAAGCAACAAAATAAAGAGGAATAATGACAACTCATGGCATATGTTTGAAACCCAGATATACTAGTTAGTAACATACTTTATGTCTTTAATTACTTTTGGCTCTGTAGGGTGTCAGCTGTGGCGTGCAGGATTGTTCACTGTGGCGTGGGGGCTTCTCCAGTTGGGGCACATCGGCTCAGCAGTTGTGGCGGAAGGCCTTAGTCGCCCTGCAGCATGTGAGATCTTAGTCCCTGGACCAAGGATCAAACCTGAATTCCCTGAATTGGAAGTCAGGTTCTTAAACCACTGGATACTTTAAAAATGAAACTTTAAAAATCTGATTGGTCACCTTCAAAGGACAGCAGGTTATCCCGAAAATTCGTAAATAAAAGGAAAGAAAGAAGCATTCTTTTCTAACTCTCCTATACAAATTTATACCTTGAGCAATCAGTTAGTAAATCAGGGAATAAATCAACTGTGTGCACCATAGTTCACTCAGTCCTGTCCGACTCTTTGCAAGCCTGTGGACTGCAGCTCGCCAGGCTCCTCTGTACATGGGATTCTCCAGGCAAGAATACTGGAATGGGTCACCATGCCCTCCTCCAGGGGATCTTCCTAACCCAGGATCAAGCCTCTCTTGTGTCTCCTGCATTGGCAGGAAGGTTCTTTACCACTAGCACCACCTGGGCAGCCCAAGATAAAATAAAATTTTAAGATGAGGGAACAGATACAGGTCATCTAATTAAATAAAAAGAGTTATCACTATTTTGCAACCTTCAAAGAATTAATGGCTCTAGGCACTGAACATCAGTAGAAAAGAAGGCTTGTATATCTTCAGTTCAGTTCAGTCGCTCAGTAGTGTCTGACTCTTTGCAACCCCATGAATCGCAGCACGCCAGGCCTCTCTGTCCATCACCAACTCCCGGAGTTCACTCAGATTCACGCCTCCTAAAGAAAAAGAATAATACCACACACATAACGCAGTCTTCAGTCCTGTCATCGGTCTTAAATCCAACTCTTGATCAAGTCTCTGCATCCTACTTGCAAATATGGATGAAAAACATGTTGAACTGCATGCAGGAGAATACATACTGCAGGGTAACAAGAAGTTCAACAGATAAACTGTAAAGAAAAGGATGGACAGGGAACATGTAAATTAAGACATATCAAATAAAAAGGAGAGCACTAAACTCTTAACACTTGTGTTTAGTCATCAGTCGTGTCCAACTCTGTGCAACCCCACCAGGCTCCTCATCCATGGGGATTCTCCAGGCAAGAATACTGGAGATGTATTGCCATACTGCCATGCCCGCCTCCAGGAAATCTTTCCAACACAGGGATCAAACCTAGTCTCCCGCATTGCAGGCGGATTCTTTACCATCTGAGCTACCAGGCAAGCCTTATGTAACCTGATGTTAAAACTGTAAGGAAACAAAAGAAGTGACTACTATAAAAGGGTAACAGTTACTTTTGGGGAGTGGGGAAGGGATTGTGTTTGGCTGTGGTGTGGAAGGGGTTCTGGAAAAAGTGAAAAACTTCTAATTCCTTTTTTTTAAACTGTAATATAATATTTATTTAATCCTCTATATCTAAAACATTTATTTCATTAATGTCAAGTTATTAACAAAGGGTTTTACATCTCTTTTTTATAAGTCTCTGAAATCAGGCATATGTTTTATACTTAGAGTACATCTCAGTTTGGACTAAGGACATTTCTTTTCTTTTTCAGATTTATTTATTTAGTTTTGGTTGTGCTAGATCTTCCTTGCTGCACATGGGCTTTCTCTAGTTGCTGCAAGCAGAGGCTTTTCACTGTGGTGGCTTCTCCTGTCACAGAGCGTGCGTTCTAGAGCACAGGCCCACTAGTTGTGGTGTATGGGCTTAGGTGTTCCAAGGCATGTGAGATCTTCCCAAACCAAGGATGGAAACCACGGCCCCTGCATTGGCAGGAGGATTCTTTACCACTGAGCCACCAAGGGAAGCCCTGGACTAATCCAAGTACATTTCAAATGCTCATTTCATGCCTAGTGATGAGAAAACTTCTAATTCTTGACCTGGGTATTACTAGGTTTCTGGCCTTAAAATAATTCACTAATATGCTTCTGGGGTTTTCTTTATCTGTGTTTCATTTTCCCATTAAAAAAATGGCCTTCTTTAAAAAAGTAAATGACTAATAGTCATTTGGATTATCTGGCTACCTCCAAATGGCACAAGGATCTAACCACCCATCTCCCATCTCCCTAGAACCAGAAAAATATATGAGATTACTTCAGGTCCAGAATTCAATGACCTCAGATTCCCTAGAATTTTGTATCACAGGATCTTAAGGAATGCTAGAGTATATACATGAAAACTCTAGCCTTGAAATAACTCTAATCTTAGCATGAAATGAATTCAGTCTTGAAAATTTCTACACACTGGAGTTTATGTTCATGTATTAACATGATAAAGTGACCTTCCTGATAGCAGTTTTGTTAATTACAAGGTCTTATTCCACCACACCTATTCAATCAACAGCTTATCCTCCACAACACTTGGTAAAGATAAAACTGTTAAGAATGCTATTTTAAAGGAAAAATCTCTCATTTTCATTCCTATCTTCTACACAGATTTCTTCCCAAAGTTCAGAGTAAGCAGAGAACAATGACTCAAAATTGCCAATAAGTTCCCAACATGAAGCAGAGTGAGCAGACAGAGAAAAATCCCCTTCACCTCAGAGATATAACCTCACTAACCTAAGTGAACACTTTCTAGATTATCCAAATTTCCTAGAAGCAAATGACTTGTAATTCAAAAACTGCTAATACAGACTAAAAAAAGAAAAATATAGTTAAATACCAATCCTGCAGAAATTAAAAGGGGAAGTTGGAGAGGTAATTGCCTATGCTTCAAAGGCTCTCTGACAGAGAAAATCAAATTTGACAGGACAGGCAAAGGAAGAGAGAAATTTCACTCTCCCACCACTCTACACCAGCACTCCAGAAACTGGAAGAGGGAAAACAGGAGAGACCCATATAGGTACCAACCTCTACCATGGCTGCAGAAGAGGGTGTTTAGGTTTACTCAATAATTAATCAGAACTTTTGAGCTGACAAGGGAGAGGTGCTACTATCACTACTTCCTTTTGCTTTCTGTATAGCACTTTTCTACTTAGACTTGACAGTTATATTTTGTCTATTAGTTACTTACACTGGCAGAGTCCCTTCCTCTCACTTCGTAATATGCCAAAAGCTTCAGAATGAAACAGACCTTTTTCCACCCCCCATCTATATATCTTACATATGCTTAGTACAGCACCTGGAAAAATATTTTACACAAAGCATATACTCAGTATGTTTGTTGCATTAAACTTCTAAAAATATCAAGGACAGCCATGTGAAAGAAAGAAAATTTGGTCAATATTATTTCAGAAAGCAAGAGTCAAGAAAAACTAGAAGGAAAGCATGAGGAGGCATGTTAGGACAACATGAACACAAAATTTCTTTAGCCCTGGTTGCCTTAAGAAGCAATCACGTCCCTTGGCCATATTTTTGAAGACTTGCATTAAAGGTAGAAGGGAATCCTGAGAGCTGTTTCAAACTCTTTCAAGATTTTGTGTTTCTGAACAAGGCTGTCCCCAGAGACTCAGACTGAAACACAAATTCAGAAAATGAGAAACAAATCTATCCCAGAATCTACAGCAGAACAGACAGTCCCCACCTCACTGGAAACCTGTAACTGGATAACACAAAAATCCCTACCCTACGTCATCAGAAAATTAAGGAACAGAACAAACCTTTGTATACTAGTCACTACGTATGCTATTTTCATTTCATCTTTGATATTATCATCTTCATTTTATAAAAGGACACTGACAGTGAGAAAATAAGCAATGAATGGATTCTGAACTTTGACTCAAACCATGTTCTTTCTACTGAACATTTCAGCTTCTAAGACAAATCAGCATTGGTAAAATACAGCATTGCTTCCCTTGTGTATCGGCATTACTAGATCTTAACTTCCAAACCATAAATTTAGCCGTGTATGTCTTACCACTTATTTCAAGCTCCACCCAATGAGATTTCTTTCCATTTGCTGCTTCCTCGGAGGACATAATTGTGTACATCCTCCGAGGGTCAGGGGGCTCGTATTTTTCTTTGGGCATGCCTGTTGAATCAAGAAAAGAAACCAATCAATATTTGAAAGAGTCAAATAGCTGAAAATAACATATTTTTTTAAAGTAGACATCCATATTATGATCTCTAAACACAATTTCCCACCAAAACAAACTAGGAACTCCTTAGAGAAATGGAAGATTTCAAGAATGGGATTGGAAAAATATAATCAAGCCTGGACACTAAGAAAGATGCTCTAGCTGTGTGAAGGGCATAGGAGTTAGCTTGAAGAGGTCCCACTGGCCAAGATAAGACAATCTGAACAACAAAAGGAAGACTACGATCAATTTTAAACTGTATGAATCCAAAACTCTGATTAAAAAAAAACAACCTGTCACCTGAAGTTAGAAAATAAAGGGACAGAATCAAGCATTTATCCAACATTCCTGGCAGAAACTAGTTGAGGAAATGTTCTTAACAGAATTCTAGCTAGTAAATGCAGAAAGTTACATAATTAGAAAAACCACTATTTCACAACCTCTAATGAAAAAAATGGATGACCATTAATGGCTTATAAAGGAATCAGGTGAAAAATACCCAATGGAAAAAATTTAAATAGATCAGGCTATAAGAACTCATCCCAAGGATCAATCTCAGTATTAGGACAACTAGACTTATATGTCAATACTATGTATATACTCTTGCCCCTTCATCCAAAAAAAGTTATAAGACTGAACTTGAATCAAATAAGCCTCTCTAGATCTGGAACCAGTTTACACCAAGTAAGGGAGACAGAGGAATGTGGTAAAAGTAACATAAGACACAATAATGTGAATATACTTAACACTACTGAACTGCACACTTAAAATAATTATTAAGATAGTATATTTTGCTATGTATATTTTACTATGAGTAAAAATTTTTTTTCTTAACTCTAAAATAATGCCACAAGAATACAGCCAGCCAGATGCAGACAATAGAAAGTTCTACATGACAGAAGGCCCAATTTCCTCAACAAATGAATGACATGAAAAGGAAACTGATATTAAACGACTTATGAGGCACAGCAATCAGATGCAATGTATAAACCTCATCTGGGTCTAATGTGACCAAATTAAGTGTAAAAAACATTTCTGAGAATCAGACAAATTGGAAGAATTATATCTAAGCTGATACTGGGACTACTGTTCATTTTGCTTGTGGTTATTTTAAAATTCATATTAAAAAGCAGAGACATTACTTTGCCAACAAGGATCTGTCTAATCAAAGCTACGGTCTTTCCAGTAGTCACGTATGGATGTGAGAGTTGGACCATAAAGAAAGCTGAGCACCAGAGAATTGATGCTTTTGAACTGTGGTATTGGAGAAGACTCTTGAGAGTCCCTTGGACTGCAAGGAGATCAAACCAATCAATCCTAAAGGAAATCAATCCTGAATATTCATTGGAAGGACTGATGCTGAAGCTCTAATACTTTGGTCACCTGATGTGAAGAACTGACTCACTGGAAAAGACTCTGATGCTGGAAAGGATTGAAGGCAGGAGGAGAAGGGGATGACAGAAGATGAGATGGTTGGATGGCATCACCGACTCGATGGACAAGAGTTTGAGCAAGCTCCAGGAGATGGTGATAGACGGGAAAGCCTGGCGTGCTCCAGTTCATGGAGGTAGCAAAGAGTCGGACACAAACGAGCAACTGAATCGAACACCTACTCTGGATATCTACACAGCTAAACAAAGCTGGAGAAAAATCCCCTGTCATATGAAGTTAAAGTGAGCAAGTCAGCAATTACTTACCTCAAATGGAGTTACTGCTGAATGGGTTTGAGGTTTTAGTTTTACAAAAAGAAACGAGTTATAAAGAAGGTTGATGTATCGAATAACACTGAATGCTACACTTAAAATGCTTTACATGGTAAACTTTATGTGTTATGTATATTCTACATAGTGAAAAAATTGGAAACGAGCTAAAGCTACTTTCATTACATTATGCTGCTTCTGTACTGATGAGAACTAGAGCTATTTTTCAAACACAAAAATGGTTTTGACTATGTAGTCAAAACACAGGAAGAGGTAAGTAATCCCTTTTTGAAGAAGGTACGTAAAGAGTAAGACTAATCACCTGCACAAGAAACAGAATATCTATCTTTTGTTTTGTTAAATATTGTTAATAAAACTGTTCTCCTACATGTTGATTTCTCCAGAATAGAAATACAATGACTGAAATTTTTAGACTAATACAACACATACCTAACAAAGAGCTATACTGTCAAGAACTGTTCTTGTTCCATCTAGAGGACAAGCTGGCAAAGCAAGCGCCCACTGTGAATTGTATGAATATACCAGTAATAACAAAACACTGTGTAAGGCGACCAGAGCTTAATGACAACATCCCTTAAGAGTCCTTCAGTTCAGTTCAGTTCAGTCGCTCAGTCATGTTCGACTCTTTGCGATCCCATGAATCGCAGCACGCCAGGCCTCCCTGTTCACCAACTCCCGGAGTTCACTCAGACTCACGTCCATCGAGTCAGTGATGCCATCCAGCCATCTCATTCTCTGTCGTTCCCTTCTCCTCCTGCCCCCAATCCCTCCCAGCATCAGAGTCTTTTCCAGTGAGTCAACTCTTCGCATGAGGTGGCCAAATGCCACTGTTTTGACTAGATTTTACTTACAAAGCAACCATCTGATCTTCACTGGCTTTTCCAAATAGAATTTAATGATAAGCTGCTCTGTTCAGCTAAGGCTAGTATTTTGGTCCTATGAGCTATTTTTTTAAACTAATATACTTTAATTGGAGGATAATTATTTTACAATATTGTGATGGTTTTTGCCATACATCGATACGAGTCAGCCTTGGGTGCACGTGTCCCCCCATCTTGAACCACTCCCTCTCCCTCCCCAACCCATCCGTCTGGGTTGTCCCAGAGCACTGGCTTTGAGTGCCTGCTTCATGCACTGAACTTGCACTGGTCATCTATTTCACATATGGTAATATACATGTTTCAGTACTATTCTCTCAATTCACCCCACCCTCCCCTTCTCCCATAGTCTAAAAGTGTATTCTTTACATCTGTCTCTTTTGCTGCCTTGCATACAGGATCATCATTACCGCCTTTTTAAATTCCATATGTATGTGTTAATATACAGTATTGGTGTTTCTCTTTCTGACTTACTCCACTTCATATAATAGGCTCCAATTTCATCCACCTCATTAAAACTGACTCTAATGTGTCCCTTTTTATAGCTGAGCAATATTCCATTGTGTATACGTACATCTTCCTTATTCATTCATCTGTCAATGGACATCAAGGTTGCTTCCACGTCCCAGCTATTGTAAACAGCACTGCAATGAACACTTGGGTACATGTGTCTCTTTTAATTCTGGTTTCCTCAGTGTGTATGCCCAGCAGTGAGATTGTTGGTTCGTATGACAGCTCTATTCTCCGTTTTTTAAGGAATCTCCACAGTGGCTATACCAGTTTGCATTCTCACCAACAGTGTAAGAGGGTTCCCTTTGAGTTATTAATCATTTGACTTCTTAGTGACAGTTCAGAAGTCTGATTTACCAATCTGCAAGCTTAGTTAGTGTGAATCAACGTTCAGAGTTCAATCATGCTTCAGAGAATAAATGAAAGTATTACCGCACTGAAATCTGAAATCCAGGTCCTAGACCTGGGGTCATTCCATCAAGAGTCATGATTTCTGCCTAGGCAGCCAGCCACTCCCTTTCTGAGTTTTCAAGACATGTGATGGGTTGTCTTAAAATTTAAGAGACAGAACATCACTCTAAACTTGAAAGAGGCACAATCTTTATTTTCCAAATCCCTGAGAGTACGAAAAGTACATGACAGAATAAAAGAAATGGTAGCAAACTGGACAATCAAGCCCTTTTGAGAAGCATATCTGCCCACTAAGCAACTCCACCCATTTTTCTTGGAGTCCAACAGAACATAGTATTGGAAACTAGGTAGTAAAAAGGACATAAGAACACAAACAATTCAGTATTTTTCCCCAGGCTTTGAAATCAACAAGCAGATCTTGCTCTCTAAAAAATACAGTATGTCACTGCAGATTACTATCTGAAAAGAGTAAAAGGTTTCCAAAATTGACTGGAAAACTGCCAAGGGAAATTACAAGACTTTTAAAAAACAGCTAGGCCAGAGTCAGCATGTATATAACCCCAGACTAGTCCATCTTCAACTCCCCCAATCCAATGCCAAACATCATTACTGATCCTGGCAGCATAAAATCTGTTCCTGATCTAGACCTCAGAGAAATGGTTTTTCATTATCTATGAATAGAGTAATTATTTAACTTAAAGAAATGCAGGACATTATTTACCAGTCAGAAAGATATGCCTACATTATTAAAGACTTTATGAAATGGCTTAAACATACACAGGAGAAAGGGTAACAGAGAAGTGGAGGGAAGAGAGAGGAAGGGGTCAGGTGGGGGACCCTAACTGCAAGGCAGCCACCGTTTGAGGTAGCTTTTAAACTAAGAAATTTAGTACTGAAGAAAAAGATTTAAGTGTCTGTCCTTTCAATGGGTACTCTGTTTCAGTCATCAGATGGCCCAGGTGAAAAAAATGTCCTAATTTACAAAAGAAAGACAACTAATAAATGAAGTATGAAAGAATAAAAACAACATCATTTCATAATTCCCAATGAGCCTTTCTAAAACAAAGACTTATAAACCGAGTTAAAACCTTGGGATGAATCACTGGCACTGGCATAATGCTAAGGTAACACCACCACCCAGGTTGTTTTTTCCCCCCACCCCCAGGTTGTTTTTTGATTATAAGGTAGAAAATGTTCAAGAGAGGAATAAACTATTACCTCTTCATCAATCTTCTCAACACTAGTAAGGGGCAGAACCAGATACTGTGGGTCTTTTGACCTGACAGAATATGAAATACACATCAATAATGTTTACCTTTTTCAGAACTGGAGGAACTGGCTGTGCTGTGCTTAGTCACGTCTGACTCTTTGCGACCCCATGGACTGTACCCTGCCAGGCACCTCTGTCCATGGGGATTTCCAGGCAAGAATACTGGAATGGGTTGCCATTTCCTCCTCCAAGGGATCTTCCCAACCCAGGGATCGAACCCAGGTCTTCTGCAATGCAGGCGGATTCTTTACCGTTTCAGTCCCCAGGGAAGCCCAAGAGCACTGGAGTAGATAGCCTATCCCTCGTCCAGGGGAGCTTCTGACCCAGGAATCAAACTGGCGCCTCCTGCACTGCAGGTGGGTTCTTTACCAGCAGAGCTACCAGGGAAGCCCAGAGCAACTGGCTAGATGACACCAAAGCAGCAGCTGCAATGAAGGACTTTCTCCAGGATAACTGGTCTGCTACCTTCAACAAGCTGGGGTCAGAACTATTATAGATTTGAAGAGAATGAAGAGATGTATATAATGAGATGTGAGGAATGATCCACAAGTCTGCAGCAGACAACATTCTGCAGACAGCTGGAGAAACATTTAACACCTAGTTCATATTTGGAAATATTAATAAATTATTATGAGATTTTACTGCAGCAATGTGTAAAAACTTGTTAAAACACACTCTGAAGGTAAACAATTTAATTGTAATGGCCAGATTTTTTCCCCAAGGGAAATAAGGCTGAGTCATAGCCAATGTTTTTATTTTTTCATTAGAGTATGATTGCTTTATAATGCATCAGTTTCTGCTGTACAGCAACATGAATCAGATGTAAGTAGACATGCATCCCCTCCCTCTTGAGCCTCCATCCCAGGCCCCCCAGGCCCACCCCCTAGGCCATCACAAGAGCATGGAGCACAGCTTCCTGGGCCTCACAGCAGCTCCCCATTAGCTGTCTATTCCACACACGGCCGTGTACGCGTGTGAGCACTGCTCTCTGTGTGTCCCGCTATCTCCTTCCCCACGTCCACAAGTCCACTGCCTAGGTTTCTGTTTCTATTCCTTTCCTGCAAATACGTTCATCAGTACCATTTTTCTAGATTCCATACATATATATATATATATACACACACACACACGTGTTAATATATTTGTCTCTTTCTGACTTACTTCACTCTGTATGACATATTCTAGGTTCATCCATATCACTACAAATGACCAATTTCAAATTACAGTCAATCTTAACTGACAAGACAAAACGGTAAGTTCTTTTCCTTTTCTTGTTTGTTACATTTTCTCCTCCATTCTTGATGTTTTACTTCTTTCAGAAACACAAAGAAAAAGAGTGAGTGGGGCAGAGGAAAGGCAGGCAAGGGAAAAAAGGAGAAATAGACTCATTTCTCAAAGACAGACCCTTTTATTTATTGATCAGGCTCCTCAAAGAACTATAAGTTAGGGAATATACAAAAGGTAGTGCCACCAGCCTTGGTGCCAATTTACTTTTCCCAATCCAAATTTTCACTAGGTGTTAACAAATTTTTCACTAAATCCAACTGATGTTTACCTCTTCAGGACTTCTAAACCTGTCTTTTCCATTTTTACAGCTGTTAAAGTTAATTCACACCCTCATTTATCAGCTACAACTTTTAAACAACCTTCTCCATATCTTCCTGATTGATGCCTGCCCATGTAACTCTCCTGCTTAAAAATCTAACATGGCCCTTTCTGCCTACCTAGTTAGTTAAAACCCTAACATCGAAGTCCTTTACAACCCGGATTTAGGCCACTATTTTCTCACTCATCTTCAGCCACTTACACATGCATCATTCTATCAAGTCCGAAGTTGATCAAAGCTTACCTACTTCGAAGACGATCTTTCAATGACACATCCTAATCCTTTCACCAACCTTCACTCGAAACTCCTACTCATCTCCTTCACAGCAACTCAAGTTAACATCAGAGCCCCTGAAAGCCCTTCCCAACAAAGGCACAAATCCACTCCTTTTTCTTCCGCACACCACACATTTACTTAGCATTTATCAGTCCAATTGTTATCTCCCAGCGTCCTGTGTCAGACATAGCATGTTACACTAATAAAGTGGTCTAAACGTTCTTTCCTTCAAACTCAAAATCAGGTTTTCAAAGAAAACTCAAAAAAATAAAAAATAAAAAAAAAGGCAATTCAATACAACTGAATCGTGCTTCCCTAAGGAAGCTTTCTTTACAGAATCATTCATTCAACAAATATTACTAAGCACCTTCTGCTTCTCTTTCAAGCACTCTGTCAGGTGCTGGGAAAAAAGAATAAGCAGGAAATATGTATGTGATCTTGGATCTTAATCTACGGGGTGGGGGTGGGGTGCAAACAAAAATCTTACAACAGTGTAATCACACTACAAACCTTTCTTTCTTTTTACAAACATTAATTTAGGACTCCTTCGCTATTCCTCACCAACACAGGAGTCTATAATTTCCTGCTTTGAGCTATTCTGAACCTTGAAGGTATTTCTAATGTTGCCTCTTTAACCCCATCTTAATTTTTTTTACATCTCATTCACCTACTCTACTATAGGATCCTTGCACTTACATTTTAAATAGTTTTGTATTTTCAGAGCCTGGCAAATAGTAGGTGCCCAGTGAATGTTGTTGTTTAGTTGCTAAGTCGTGTCCTACTCTTTTGCGACCCCATGGACTGTAGCCTGCCAGTTCCTCTCTCCATGGGAACAGGCTACAGTCCTGGAGTAGGTTGCCATTTCCTTCTCCAGAAGACTTTCCAACCCAGGGATCAAACCCACATCTCCTGAACTGGCAGGCAGATTCTTTACCACTGAGCCACCAGGAAAACCCAAACTTAAAGGTAAAAACTGTATAATCTTAGTGACATTAACTAGAGCAAAATGAGAGCAAACCTCAAACAGGTGGCAGTAACAACAAAACTGTGCTGGATGCCTATCTGCCACACTCTGCACCAGGCATATAACAGCTAACACGTTCTGAGCACTCACCAACCGGCAGGCCCTTCACATCCATTATGCCATTTAATCCTCACAACTCCTATACGTAAATACTACTATTCTTCATACATAAAGAAAGGAAGGGTCAGAGTCACTTGCCTAGATCACAGGTACTAGTGGTACAACTGAGATTTTAACTCAAATCTGATCCAAAAGTCTGTGCTTTCGACCATTACACAATAATCTCCTTGTATTATCTCAATTTAATTCTCATAGCAGCCCATGAAGTAGACACTTTCCTGTTTTTACTTGTGATGAGCAAACTGAGGCTCTTACATTTAAGTAACTTGCCCAAAGTCACACACACTTGGTTAGTATTAGGTTGGTGCAAAAGTAACTGCAGTTTTAGCACTGTTGAAATTTGCTGTTTGATATTGGAATATATTCTTAAATACATGTGATTATGTTATACATCATTTTAACACCCATTTCTTGCCCTTTTTTTTTTTTTTTGCTTTTGACATTACTTTCTATGTATTTTATATTTATTTTAGATTATGGAAAAGGTGTTAGACAAAAAGCAAATTCAAGCGATTTTCTTATTCAAGTTCACAATGGGTTGTAAAGCAGGGGAGACAACTCTCAACATCAACAACACATTTGGCTTGGGGACCTTCTAATGAACATACAGTGCAGTGGTGGTTCAAGAAGTTTTGCAAAGGAGACGAGAGCCTTGAAGATGAGGAGTGTGGTGGCCAGCCATCAGAAGTTGACAGCGACCAAGTGAAAGCCATCATCGAAGCTGATCCTCTTACAACTACACAAGAAGTTGCTGAAGACTTCAATGTCCAGCTTTCTACAGTCATTCAGCATGTGATGCTAATTGGAAAGATGAAAAAGCTAGGTAAGTGGGTGCCTCATGAGCTGACCGAAAATTAAAAAAAAAAAATCATTGTTTTGAAGTGTCATCTTCTCTTATTCTACACAACAATGAACCATTTCTCAATCGGACTGTGACGTGCAACAAAACGTGGATTTTATACAACTGGTGACAGTGGTTGAACCAAAAAGCTCCAAAGCTTCTCCCAAAGCCAAACTGGTCTGCTACCAGTCTAATCCACTACAGCTTTGTGAATCAGGGCAAAAGCATTACATCTGAGAAGTATGTGCAACAAATCAATGAGGTGCACCAAAAACTGCAAGGCCTGCAGCCAGAACTGGTCAACAGAAAGAGCCCAATTCTCCACGACAAGGCCTGACCGCATATCACACAGCCAATGCTTCAAAAGCTGGAGAATTAACTGGGCTAGAAAGGTTTGCCTCATCTGCCATATTCACCTGTCCTCGTAAATCATCTACCACTTCCTCAAGCATCTCAACTTTTTGCCGGGAAAACACTTCCACAACCAGCAAGATGCAGAAAATGCCTTCCAAGAGTTTTTCAAAACCCAAAGAATGGATTTTTATGCTACAGGAATAAACAAAACCTTTTTCTTATTGGCAAAAATGTGTGGATTGTAATGGTTCCTATTTTGATTAATAAAGATTTGTGTTTCAGCCTAGTTATAATGATTCACAGTCTGAAACCACAATTATGTTTGCACCAACCTAATAGTAGGGCTAGGATTTGAACCTGGGACAATCTAGTTGCAAGCTGTACACCAATGCCTCATACAGCTCTAGAATTCTGTCACTGATGAAACCAAGATCTTCTGGGTTCATTCTTCAAATATTATGTTGCTAAGACCATGAGTCCTTGAGTTGCCTTCTCAGATATATCATCTTTACAAACTACTCTTCACTCATATTCTCTACTCCCAAACTCTGCCTAATACTTAAGACAGCAGATCTCAAATGCTATCATCTCAGGATCCTTATACTTAAGTATCTCAAAGACCTTTTTTTTTTTTCCTGCTTGCTTGTGTGTATGTAAACTGCTTTATTTTTTAAATAACAAATGAAGGGGGAAAGGACCACAAAACAGACAGAAAAAACCTCAAAGTAACTTGAAGAAAATGTAGATCTCAGAAGGGGATGGCTCGTAACAACGCCTTTGAAGGAACTCCTGAGAGGTTTATGGCTGCCCTCACTACCTGCCTGCTGCATTCACTCTGGCCCCCTCACTGTCCCTCGTAAGCCAGGGTGTGACCTGGTTGCAAGCAGAGACTTAGTCAACTCTGGGTTCTAACCTTCTAGAGATGTGCTTGGGAGCAAGGCAGTCCATATATCAACCACAGGCCCCACTCCAGGAATGAACCAGAGATCTCATGACCTATGGCTGATCAGGGTCACTGGGAGCTGAGGATAGGGTCATGAACCCACAACCAGCCAGCTGTTTCAGAATCAGGTCACATGAGAGACACTCGGGCTACCTGTTCTGACCCATTCCTGACTTTCTTCACCAGATACAGGCTCCTGGTGATTCTGGTTAACACAGACAGGCTTATGGGATCATAAGCACAAAAAGGCCTCATGGATCTGAGGCCGATAAACTGAGAACTACCTCAGGATACATAAGAGCTCTCACCAGCCCAAAGAAAGCACCCAAAGGTCCACAGCTGGGAAGACTTGGTCATGGAGGCACTCTCCAGACAAGGTGGGCTGCTGGACAGCACAGATCCACAGAGACAGAACGAGAAGCTGACAGGAGGCTAAAGATTGTACGGACAACACTTGATCATTGAGAGCGGGTTGTAAGAGTAGGAAAAGGCAATGGGCCAACCGCCCCCAGCAGCCCTGGGGAAGGCAGGCAGCTTCTGTTCCAGAGACGGCAGAGCTGGTGGGGCTGCCCTTCAGTGCAGCAGGGGCCTCTCCGCCTCACCTCAGTCGGCGAGGGCCAAGGCTGTGGGATGCAGTCGCTCTGTCTGCTGGAAGATGTTCTGCTCCACTGCGCCACACTCAGCTAGGAAGGCCTGAATCCTTTTCACCAAACCCTTCCTTCTCATTCTACTGTCTTTGAAATTTTCTGGCAGAATTAGTGTGTCAACCTCCTCCAAGATCTTCATAAACTGCTCAATCGTGGCTTTTACTCTCCTATCCAGTTTGCAGAGAGCTTCAGTTTGCAAGTCCTTGGCCAGAAAACCCTGCTGGATTCCAGCAAGGTCTTTATTCACTTCTTCCAGCTGGTCAGCTATCTTCTCCACAGATTTATCCAAATCTTTCAGCTTCTTTAGTTCAGCTTCTTCCTCTGGACTGTTCTTTTTCCCAATTAACATAACCCAGCAACCATTTTGTATTCCAAGTGCTGATAATGGCATCTCCATTTCCTTCAGAGATTTTCCCTTAAATATGAGTTTCTGAAAAGGCATTGGAACCCCTGTAGCCTCTTCAACAACCTGGGCCAGATCTTGGACAACTGGCTCACTACTGGCTTCTTATGGAGTAACTTGAAGACCATGCTTCTCATTGCTGTGGGTGACGGTCACACTGAGCCCGGCTGCTGCCACTTCCTCGCTCGGGACCACCTCTTCACTCCAGGCCACCTCTTCGCTTGGGACCACCTCTTCACTCAGGGCCACCTCTTCGCTCCAGGCTGAGCAAGCCCGTGCTTTCTTTTTCACCCGTGGCCTGCGAGCACAGGCGGTGGCGCCTCTGGTGGATCCGGTATGCCCTCTGGTCACGCTCCGGTCAGCTGATTTCTGGGAGGGAGGCGGACCCCGCTTGGCTGGAGGCACCGACTGGCACAGCTCCCGGCCCAGCCGAGGCACACACCGCTGGGGAACCAGCCGCTCCCAGTTGCCTCATGGTCTTCGCATGCCCCCCGCTCTCTGCCAGACCCCTCAAAGACCTTTTGTATGTGAGTTCTATCTATCAATATTTACTGTATTAGAAATAAGAACTAAGGAATTTAAAAGTGTATTTGTTGGGAGGCACATTAGGCATTACTGACAAAATGGAGGCACGGCCCCAACCCCTTCTCCTCGTCCCACAGGCACGGTCTCGGGATGGAGGAGTTAGGTCTTGTGATTCTGACTTGTTTTTCCCTTTCTTCGGTTGAGCTGGCTGGAAAGAACGTTAAGGTGCTTACTGTTCTTGAGAGAAGCACGAGAAAGCACAAAGCCTTCTGCAGTTGTGCCCAGAAAATAATCCATAAAGTAACCACTGACATTTGTTCAAGGATCTTTACAAAGAATGTCCCAGGATAAGTACGTAGGCCGCAGCTCAAGGCCATGGGAAGGATTGTTATCTGAGACCTGTTTGTGAGGGGAATGTTTATGGCAAAGGAAATTTGCTGAGTTTAGGGTTCAGGAATAATTAAGAATAGTTAGAAGCTAAAAGTTTAAGGACTGTTGTAGTGTTAGCATATTTTACTATAGCTTATAGAGATTTGGGAATTTTAGAGATATTAATAGCTAGAAGCCTTTTTAGGAGATAGTGAGCTTAAGATACTAGGGGCAAGCAGGATTTAGAAAGATAAGAAATAAACTGAGGAATGTGGTATGCAGCCCAGACATAACCATGAGTTACAATGTAATCACAGGTAAACACCATTCTGAGAGAATCGCTGAAGCAGGAACTCTGAAGGGCAACAATGAAACAATAATCTGGGTGAGGGGGAACTGAAAATGTCAAACCTCTGACCTAATGCTTTTGTCAAAGTATAAAAGAAAACCTGAAGCTTGAAATAAACATGCAGTCCCGCACCTTGAGTCAGAGGCTGCATCACTTTCCCCCAACACCACTCATCTCTTCAGGCTGATTCCCTGGCTGCTGGAGCTGGACTCTGGCATGTATTAACTCACTAATATAACAAACCTAGCACATGTTAACCACAGAATTTTAATGAAAAGCAATTATTTTCAAAAACAAAGCAAAATTTTGCAAGAAGAGTGACACAGTCTTACATTTTTGCAAATCTTTAAGGTCTAACATGCTGGAAGACAGCCTGTCTACTCTGAATTCCATTGATCAGATATCACACACATTTGTCAGTCTATGAAAAACTGCACAGTATACTCATAAGAGGATGAGAATGAAAAAGGCAAATAACACTGCAGTGGTATTTCTAAAAATTTATTTCTGTAGCTACCTTCTCCTGCATCCCAAAATCTCAATTCCTTAAATCCTTGTCTCACAGGGAATAAAAATGAACTTAAGGAGGGAATGGAAAACCACATCAGTATTCTTGCCTGGAAAATTCCATGGATAGAGAAGTTCGGCAGGCTACAGTCCATTGGGTTGCAAAGAGTCAGACACGACTGACCAACTAACACTTCTCACTTTAAATTCATATTGGTTTAACTAAAACAACCAGTAAAACGTCTGCAAAAGAGATTTTTTAATTATGATAAAATAATCCTCCAAATAGGTCAAACAGCAGACGTAGTAGTCTAATTTCTCAAAGGAGAAGACTGGCATACCCATCTGTATCTGCAGTGCCCAGTCAATAACCAACCGCCTGTAAGAGTTTACTAGACTGCTATTAAGGGTGATTCCCTGGTGGCTCAGCAGTAAAGAATCTGCCTGCAATGCTGGAGGTGTAGGTTTGATCCCTGGGTTGGGAAGATCCCCTGGACAAGGAAATGGCAACCCACTTCAGCATCCTTGCCTGGAGAATTCCATGGACAGAGGAGCCTGGCAGGCTACAATATATGGGGTCTCAAGAGTCAGACACAACTTAGCAACTAAACCACCAACCACCACGACAGACTGCTGATAAAATGCAATTCTAACCATGGGCCTGTGCCTAATAACATGACTGAATATAAAATACAGAGAGAAGCGAGAGTGTACTGCAACACCACAGGAAAAACTACCAATTTTGAAGGTCAAAAATGGTCAAATACTAGCAAATTCAATTCAATAAATCAACTCAAAATATAACTACAAAGGTACACTAAATACAGGTCATCCACAAATTTCAATTTAAAATACAAACACTTCTTAGTGTAGAAATCTTAATCTCTATATTTTAAGTCAAATATGAAGTACAGAGCAAAAGAATATATTAAGACAATCATGATTTATGATCTAATCAACAAAGCTGAATGCCAACTAATATGAAGGGAGTTGAATCAAAATTTGTGTGGTGAAACATCACTGAGATCAAAAAGGTAAGGCAAGCCAACCACCAGTATTAAATCTAAATCTTTTCTCTTAGCATGAGACAAGCAACAACCAATCCAACAATGATGGCTGCCAACAGAAACCTTTTCATCTCTTATCTTCTGCCAGATTTTCAATCATCTAATTGCTCTTCCTTCTCTTATGATCACATTATTATAGCTATCCCCTTTTGTTGTCTTTCATTCACTAAGTCGCAACCAACTCTTTGTGACCCCATGGACTGCAGCATGCCAGCCTTCCCTATCCTTCCCTATTTCCTGGAGTTTGCTCAAATTCATGTCCACTGACTCAGTGATGCTCTCTATCTATCTCTTCTGCTGCTGCCCTCTTCTCTTTTTGCCTTCAGTCTCTCCCAGCATCAGGCTCTATTCCAATGAGTCGGCACTTTGAATCAGGAGGCCAAAGCTCTAGCTGAAGATAGAGCTTCAGCTTCAGCATCAGGGTTCATTTTCCTTTAGGACTGACTGGTTTGAACTGCTTGTGGTCCAAAGGACTCTCCAGCACCATAATTCGAAGGCATCAATTCTTCAGCACTCAGCCTTCTTTAGGGTCCAACTCTCACATTCATATATGGCTACTGGGAAAACCATAGCTTTAACTATATGGCCTTTAGTTGGCAACATATTTTTGTTTTTAAAATGCTGTCTAAGTTTGTCATAGTTTTCCTTCCAAGGAGCAAGTGTCTTTTAATTTCATGGCTGCAGTTACCATCCACAGTGATTCTGGAGCCCAAGAAAATAAAACCTGTCACTGCTTCCACTTTTTTCCCTTCTATTTGCCATGAAGTGATGGGACCAGATACCAAGATCTTTGTTTATTGAATGCTGAGTGTTAAGCCTGCTTTTTCACTCTCTTCTTACCCTCATCAAGAGGCTCTATAGCCCTCTTCACTTTCTGCCATTAGAGTAGTATCATCCGTGTATCTGAGGTTGTTGATATTTCTCCCTGTAATCTTGATTCCAGCTTGGGATTCATCCACCCTGGCATTTTGCATGTATACAGCCTTGTCATACTCCTTTCCCAATTTGGAATCAGTCAGTTGTTCCATGTAAGGTTCTGTTGCTTCTTGACCTGCATACAGGTCTCTCACGAGGCAGGTAAGGGGGTCTAGTATTCCCATCTCTTTCAGAATTTTCCACAGTTGCTGTGATCCACACAGTCAAAAGCTTTAGCATAGTCAATGAAGAAGAAGTAGATGTTTTTCTGGAATTCCCTTCCTTTCCCTATGATCCAGCAAATGTCAGCAACTTGATATCTAGTTCCTCTGCCTTTTCTAAATCCAGCTTGTCCATCTGGAAGTTCCTGCTTGAAGGATATAGAGCAACATCTTACTAGCACTGTGAAATGAGCTCAACTGTACAGTAGTCTGAACATTCTTTGGCACTGTCCTTCTTTGGGATTGGAATGAAAACTGACCTCTTCCAGGCCTGTGAGCACTGCTGAGTTTTCCAAATTAGCTGGCTTATTGAGTGCAGCACTTCCACAGCATCATCTTTTAGGATTTGAAATAGCTCAGCTGGAATTCCATCACCTCCACTAGCATTGTTTGTAGTAACACTTCCTAAGGCCCACTTGATTTCAGACTCCAGGATGTCAGGCTCTACGTGAGTGACCACACCATATCTCACTGCAATTTTGGCCTTTTGAGACATTCAACATTTATTCTAGCTGCTAAGTCATACATACAATCATTGTGGGAAGTTCTAGTATACTAGAAATCAATTTTGACCCTCTAGTCCTTTTTCCCCCTGAAAACTAAGACAGAAAATCATTGACAAAATGCTGACCATATAAATCATGAAGGCTTTAACAATTCTAGAGTATTTCTCTTACAAGGACTTAAGTGAAGTCCTAAGGACTTTCTGACCCCAGTTTCTTGACCTTCTTCATCAAGCCTTCACATTTTTACTATGTCTCCTGAAAAAGTATGTCACACACATAATTTCCCCACCCCATCTACCTAAACTCTCAATGAATCCCTATTATATACAAACTTACATCCCAACACTTTAAGAAAGAGCCTAAGACCATTCACAGACTATTTCTAGCAACTCCACCTGTCCCTTACATCTTTGCAACCTGTTTCACAGTCCAAGTTGTATGTAACTTGTCTTTGCACATGCTCTTTCTTCCCACTGAAATGTCCCACTCAGTCTAACAAACCTCTAGTCAACTTTCAAAATTCAGCCCAAAGACCTCTGAGATGAATCCCCCATTTCCAAAGCAGAATTAAATGCTCCTTCCTTGGCAGTGGTGATTTAGTTGCTAAGTCACGTCCAACTCTTGCGACCCCATGGACTGCAGCTCGCCAGGTTCCTCTGTCCATGAAATTCTCCATGTAAAAATACTAGAGTGGGTAGCCATTCCCTTCTCCAAGGGAATCTTCCCAACCCAGGGATTGAACCCAGGTCTCCTGCATTTCAGGCAGATTCTTTACCATCTGAGCCACCAGGGAAGCCTCTGCTCCTTCTTTAGCATCCCCCAAATACTTTGTGTATTCCTCATGTAACTTGATGAGCGCTTTATTGGTTCATTTGTTTTTCTCTCTGCACCATTATAAGCCCACCTGAAATAGAAAAGCATAAGCCCTATTACTGTTGTTGTTGTTCAGTCACTAAGTTTTGACTCTTTTCGACCCCATAAACTGCAGCACACCAGGCTCCTCCATTCTCTACTATCTCCTAAATTCAAGTCCACTGAGTCGGTGACACTTTCCAACCATCCCGATTACAGTAGCAAGTCTAAAATAGCATGTGTGGAAGTGAGTTTTAGCACTACTTTAAAATACTATGTTGAAGGGTAGTTAGTTCTGCTGTATCTTTTATTCTGAAAATAATCTGTCCCAACGTGACTGATATATTAGAAACTTTGAGCAAAACACAAAATTCCCATTTGCTTACATAGGATTTTGTCTGAGAAAAACACTTGAAAAAGGTAGAAACCTGCCCCTGGCTGAACGGAGCTACATAGTAATTTACAAAATACACACACCTGAAAACACCTATCAGCTCCATCAGTTCAGTCTGTGTGTACACATATGCTGAGCCACACCCATCCACATTTGGTATTATTATAACATTCCCTTTGATTTCAGGTAACCCTCTTTCCATCACTTTATAACAACTCACAAGCAGCAACCCTTCTCATGCCCATTTCCACAAGCAAACCAGGTCTTTTTCAAGGTAAAGTATCACATTTATCATGGTATTTGTTCAGCTGCTGTGTCCAACTCTTTGCAACCCCATGGACTGCAGCACCCCAGGCTTCCCTGTACTTCATTATCTCCAGGAGTTTGGTCAAACTCTTGTCCACCGAGTCAGTGATGACATCCAACCATCTCCTCTGTTGTCCCCTTCTCCTCCTGCCCTCAATCTTTCCCAGCATCAGGGTCTTTTCACAATGAGTCAGCTCTTCATATCAGCTTCACACTGGAGCTTCAGCTTCAGCATCAGTCCTTCCAATCTATATTCAGAGTTGCTTTCCTTTAGGACTGACTGGTTTGATCTACTTGCTGTCCAAAGGACTCTGAAGAGTCTTCTCCAGCACCTGCGGTATTTATGTATTCCTTAATCATTTAGGATTAAAACTATGCTACCATTTTTATCAGGTTCCTTTTTAAAAAAATAAAGTCACTGACAATGTTTTGACTGTTGTGTTCCAGTACCATTTTTCCCAAAAGGCCTATAGTTTTTACTGCACAATTCTGCCTATCATGGTGACTTTTGGGATCCTATATGTTGCTCTGAGCTTCCCTGGTGGCTCAGAATCCACCTGCCAATGCAGGAGACTTGGGTTCAAACCCTGGGTTGGGAAGATTCCCTGGAGAAAGGAATGCCAACCTACTCAGGTATTCTTGCTTGGGAAAATCCCACGGATAGAGGAACCTGGCAGGAACCCCAGTCCATGGGGGTCTCAAGAGTCAGACACAACTTAGAAACTAAACCACCACCACCATACAAAAGGGGAAACTCTGTCCTCCACCCAATTTCACAAAAGGTTTACAGTCCATATCCTCACAGACCGTCAGGATAGCCACAACCTTTAAGCTTGGTGGCTCTCACTTCTGGTGAGTAAAGAGTTGATTTTTCCAGCTTAACTACTACAATCTGCCTCAGCCTAACTGAGAAGACAAGTTCTGAAAGCCTGAATGCCTACCTACAGTATCACTACATGGGTTTCATTGTTTTGATTGCTCTTAATTTTCAAAACATTTTCAATTACCCTGTATTACAGAGCAACTGAACTCAGTCCTCAAGCCCACCACAAAAGGGATCACAGAAACAAAATACCCTATATATCCAAGTTTAAAACAGATTCAGATTCGCTAACTTCACACTATCTCAAGTATGCCTTTCTTATATGTAGGGCCTCCACTTAGTTGTCCACACTGATGCCTAAATGATCTCTAAATCACATTGCTCCCCTCTGAAAAATATTTTGCTCTTTCCTTTGCTATAGGATAAAGATATAAACCTCACTTTTAGCTTAATAAGCATGGTTCTTCAAAATCAAGGATGGACATACCTTTGCAGGCTCATCTCCAGTCACTCTCCTTTTCAGTAACATGTCACCACTGGCCTTACCCCAACATTTGGCACCTCAATGCACCCAGAGTTCCTTATGTTTGAAATGACCCATCTCCCCAGTTTGACAAGCCTAACTCCATGTTATTTTCTGTAAACTGCTCCCACATCTTCTACAAATTTAATCATTCTCTCCTGTTCTCCCAGAGCCTCTGTACACCTACTAAGACTACAGAAACAAGAAGACAGCAACTATTATTCACTTTTTAATTCTCAGGGTCCAACACTATGTCCAGCATATACTATTCCTTGCACATAAGTAACCAAGAAAATAAAAATGGATAAGGGAGAGGTAAAGCCCAGAGAAGGGTAAGATTAAGGCAGCCTAAATGAGCCACCACCTTACATGCAAATAAATACTTTAAAAGCAGTTTTTCAACCAGTGCACCTTAAGTATGAGAAAGTTACAAGGGTGCTAAAGAGTCCTCATGCTTTATGACCCAAAAGCTGCAAGTTGTGAGCAGCCTTGACCATTTATTCCAGTATGCCTTACACATATTACCCCTTTCTGCTGCACTACAATATGAAAAAGGTTTATGCTTTAAAGAACATTAAAAAAAAAAAGGCTAATATGGACACAGTGGAATGCCTAAACACTAAGCAAAATACATTATTTATAAACCACAAGTACAGAAGCAAATGCCAATTTCTGTAGTCACGACTAAGTTCTATAACCAACCTCATGTCTATTCAAGACTCTGATAAGTTTTACTTTGCCACTAAGGTCTAAGAAAATTGAAAATCCCTACAAACAAATAAGCATTCAGAAGAGCTTCTTCATCTATTAACACATACCACTGATGAAGACACTTCTGAAACTATGCAACATGTTCTTAGCATCACAAGCAGCTTTGTCTTTTGTCACATCCTCGCTTTTTGACCATTTCATTAAGTATCTTTTTCACCTACTGAAACTGATCAGAGTCAACTACCTCAAATAACTTCCATTTATTAAAACACACTCTGCCCTCCCCAAAGAACTAATCTTTGGCAAGTACATCACTCTCATGTGCTCTCACACTTACACAAAACCTGGTCCTTTCCCTCTTAACTGTAATGTCTTAGGCAAGTCGCTTTAACCTTTCTAAGTTTGTTTCCTCATTAGTAGCTATTCAAAAATTTTGTTTAAAGCAAGTCGACTGGACCAGATCACTGGTCTAAAAATATTAAGCAAATTTTATTCTAAAAGTCATCATATTCTAAAGACTGTAATAATTACTCTGATAGCAATTACAAAACAAGCCTTCAAACCCTTCTGATCAATGGACATAGCTCCTATAGCCTACAAAACTGTTTTGGGATGATAAACTCTAGTGCATTCAGAAAAACACAAGTATTATATGCCATTTTATTTTTCTCTTGTTCGTATTCACTCTCTTCCTCCCCAAAATTAAAATCCCCAGATACAAAGAGGCAAGAAGATTCTGCACTACCACTAATGAGGCAATCCACCTGGAAATAAATATGGGAACTCGTATTCAAGGAGATTATTTAAACGTCAGTTTAGCACAATAACACATCCAAAAAGGACAAGTAAAACGACCATTCACAACGCGGTCTTTTACAGGTAACAGTTCAAGAAACGGTTACAGGTATTGCTTAGCAAGCTCTTCAAGAAAGGTATAGAAAGAGAAGAGTCAAAAGAAAAAAAGTTTCCGAAGAAAATAATGACTGGTACTTAGAAGAAAGGAGGAAAGATAAGATTTAGGTTATTTAAACATAAAAGCTTCAAGTAATTGTATCTCTGAGTCCTCAGCAATATCCTAATCTCTCCATCTGCTGCTAAGGGCTTCTTTAACCATTCCCATCCTCCCAATCCATCCCCCCCACCCCCAAAAGATAACTGCCTAAAACTTAATTTTAAACACATTTGGGGGAACCAGTTTCCCGCTCTGTGGTAACTGCGAAGTTCCATACTACACTTCGCGCAGTCCCACACTGCCACTTCTCCAAAGTTGCCACCCAGCCTGGCCAAGAGTCCCAGACGCCAGCTCTCCTCCTGAGAGTGACCAGAGCCAGAGTCGAGAGCCAGGGCATTCCCTCCACCCCCGGCGGCCCCCTGCGCGCCCCCACCCTCGCCGTCAATCAACAGCCCTCAGCCCCGGACTCTGCGCGGGGGCGCGGTCCCGGAATCAGCGCGATCGCGACAGCTGCGCTTCTAGGGTCCCCTCAACAGCCGCCATCTCCTCCAAGCTGCAGGCCCGCCGCCCACAAAACTTACGGTGCTCTCGCTCGAGTGCCCCGCGCTACGGTCCCCGGGACGCGACCGAAGGCGGCCCGTGCGCCGCCAGTGCGAGGAGCAGCGCCCGGCTGGGCCTCGGGCCGGTCTCGCTCACCTCTTGGGGTGCGCCGCCTTCCTCCGCCGCTGCCGCCGCCTCCTCCCTGTGAGTGCAGCGGGGTCTGACCTGTGGAACCACCATACCAGTCCCGCCCGCAGCTGCAGCGCCGCCGTCGCCGCTCCTCTGCCGCCTCAGCCGCCGCTCTTTGTTCCCCCTCCGAGATCCACCGCGTCAGCCGCCCGCTTCAGCCTCCTCGACGGGCCGCCACTACGCCCTCTCGGCCTCTCGGCCTCCGGCCTCTCCCTTTTCGCTGCACCCACCGCTGCCTTCGCCTCCGCGCAGCCGACGCCGCCGCCACCGACGCCGCCGCCTCCTCCGCCTCCGCGTCCCCCTTGTTTTCATTGAAAGCAAACAAGCATCATGGCGGCGGCCGCCGTCCCCCTCCCCCACCTCACCCCCTCTGCGGCGGGCGAGCGAGAGAGCGCCGCGACTGACGCTGCCGCTCCAACATCCCGGGCGCCCATTGGCCACCGCCGCAGGGCGCGACCATTCAGCATCCGGGGCGGTCGCTCTCCGCTAGCCGCTTGCGCAGGCCCCGCCCTTTCTGTTCCCTATCCCGGGCTCTGGGGAGCGGGGAGCAGTGACCAGTGCACGCCTCGCAGGGTCTGAGTTCCCTTCTCGCTCTCTCCGCTTGTTACTGCCGGTCGTTTCTACTTAATCATCTTCTTAACGCTCCTACTCTTTCCAACTAACTCTTTCTTCTTCTTCTTCTTTTTTTGTCTCAGGCTGTTCATTTTTGTCCCTCTCTTTTTCTTTTTTCCTTGATCTTCCTCCCTTTCATTTGGCCCGTCAGTTACTTGGAAACAGGACAGGCTTTCAGACTTTTGAGCTTAGCCAGTATGTTGATCTCTCTAAAGACAAGACATTTAGTCGTGAATGATTCTTCTGGCCTCAGATACACAGAAAATGATAGTTAATGGCCCGTTTCAGTCCATATATGGTCGTTCAGTGCAGTAAATTCAAGGACAATTGTGGGATCCTAGCCGGATGTAACTGTCCTGAGCTGTGTTCAAAGATCAAGCTGTTCTATTAAGGTGGTGGTTGAAAATGAGCAGAGAAAGGACTGAGCTGATAGATTATGTTTGCATGAAGGTACATTAGTTAACTAGTGGTCAAGGCCCTGTGCTCCAACCAGGGTAGAGAGAAGAATCAGGCTCCAGCCTGCCAAGAGTAAGGTCACAGCATAGGGGCGAGAGGCACGCCCTGCAGACTGTTAAAATCCAGTAAAGACGCATGGAGCAATGGACTGGGTCAACACTGGGAAAGGAGTAGGACAAGACTGTGTATTGTCACCCTTCTTATTTAACTTACTTGCAGAGTATATATCATGTGAAATGCTGGGCTAGATGACTCCCAAACTGGAATCAAGGTTGCTGGAGCTATATCAACAACCTCAGATATGCAAATGATACCCTTCTAATGGCACAAAGTGAAGAGCAACTAAAGAGCCTCTTGGGGGTGAAAGAAGAGAGTGAAAAAGCTGGCTTAAAACTCAACCTTCAGTAAACGAAGATCATGGCATCTGGTCCCATCACTTCATGGCAAAGAGAAGGGGTAAAAGTGGCTGCAGGAACAGATTTTATTTTCTCGGACTCCAAAATCACTGTGGATGGTGACTGCAGCCATGAAATTAAAAGATACCTGCTCCTTGGAAGAAAAGCTATGACAAAACTAGATAGCATATTAAAAAGCAGAGACATCACTTTGCTGACAAAGATCCCTATAGTCCAAGCTATGGTTTTTTCCAGTTGTGTACAGATGTGAGAGTTGGAACATGAAGGCTGAGCCCTGAAAAATTGCTGCTTTGGAATTGTGGTGCTGGAGAAGACAGTTGAGAGGCCCTTGGACTGCAAGGAGATCCAAACCAGTCAATCCTAAGAGGAAAGTAAGACTGAATATTCCTTGGAAGGACTGATGCTGAAGCTCCACTACCTTGGCCACCTGATGCAAAGAGCCAACTCATGGAAAAGACCTTCATACTGGGGAAGATTAAAGGCATAAGGAGAAGGAGCATCACTGACTCGGTGGAGATGAGTTTGAGCAAACTCTGGGAGATAGTGAAGAACAGGGGAGCCTAGCATACTGCAGTTTATGGGGTCTCAAAGAGTCGGATATGACTTAGTGACTGACAGCAAAAACAACAAATAATGGCTAGGTGAATGAGAGCCCAGTAAATCAATAGTTGGGAGTTTGGGCGTAATTGGGTGTTCAAGAAGGAAAACTGACCAACCTCTAGCCAGGGCATCAAAAAGGGGTCAAGATATCATTTACAAAAATTATATTACTCTGTATTATTTTATAGTCCCAGCAGCAATTTATCATGGATCCATTTTCTCCACATCCTCACCATCATTTGTGTTATTACTGTATTTATTTCTGTAATTATGAATGGTATGTAGTTCTATTTGGTATGCAGGTTTATTTGGCATTTTCCCAATGATGTTGAATGTCTTTTCATGTGCTTATTTTCCATATGCATATCTTATTTCATAAAACATCTATGCATATTTTTTGCCTGTTTTAAAAGTTAGATTGTTTGTCTTTTTAAATCTTGAGTTTGAGATTTTCTTTGTAAATTCCACACACAAATCCTCTGTCAAATATGTGATTTGCAAATATTTCCTAGTCTGTAATTTGTCTTTTCATATTCATTAATGGGGTCAATAGCTGAGCAAAAGTTTTAGATTGTGTAAGGTTCAATTAATCAAGTTCTCCTTTTATGAATCATACTTCTGGTTAAGAACTCTTTGCCTAATAGGTCTTGAATATTTTATCCTATTTTTTTTTAGAAGTTTCACATTTTACATACTTGTAAAAACTTACCATTTTGAGTTAAAATTTGTATAAAGTTGAAGGATTAGTTTAAGGTTTTTTGTTTTTGCTATAGGTACCTACTTCAGCACCATTTACTGAAAACCCTCTCTCTCACTGGAATGACTTTTTTTCCTTTGTTAAAAGTAGATGAACAAATTTGTATAAATCTATTTCTTCATTTCTATCTGTTCCATTAATCTATATGACTATCCCTCTGCTAATATGATACTATGAATATTATTGTAGCTAGTAGCAAACACTTCACATTTAAAAGAATGATTACTCCCACTTTTCTTTTTTTAATTTGTTTTGGCTATTTTAGGGCCTTTCCATCTACAATTTTGAATAAGCCTTTCTATACTTATAAAAAGAAATCTTGTTGAGATTTCATTGAGGATTGTGGTAAATCTGTAAATGAGTTTGAGAAGAATTAGCATCTTTGCTATGTTGAATCTTTCAAATCTTGAACAAGTTATGTCTCTTTATCAGCATTTCATAAATTTTACCATATTGATCTTGGGCATGTTTTGTTAGATTTATACCTGTTTCATTTCTTTAGAGCAATTCTAAGTGGTATCTTTAATTTTGGTTTCCACTTGAATGTCATCAGCATATAGAAATACATTTGCATAGTAACTTGGTATCCTGCCATCTTTCTGAACTCATTTATTAATTCTAGATGTTTTTATACATTCCTTGGAGTTTACAACATAAACAAGCATGTTGTCTGCAAGTAGAGAAAGTTTTATTTCTTTCTTTCCAATCTGGATGTCTGGGTTTTTTTTTTTTTTTTTTTTGCATTTCCTTGACTTGTGACAGTGTTTAGAAATACCAGTATTATGTTGAGTAGGAGTGGTGAAAGCAGATATTGTTGCCTTCTTTTCTCAGTCTCATGGGGAAAGTCACACCATTAAGTACGATGTTCTCTATTGGCTTGTAAATGTTCTTTATGATATTAAGTCCTTTTTATGGGACTTAATGAAATACATAGAATTTTTATCATGAATGATCAACTTGTTGAATTTAGTGAAATGTTTCTCCTGTGTAACTTGAAATGTTCATATGACCTTCAGTCTTGGTTGTGAAATATGTAACCAACCTTTATAACTGGAAAGATAAACCCCACTTCATTGTGGTATATCATCTTTTTATATGTTCTTTAATTTGCTAAATTTTTCTGAGGATTTTTGCATCTAAATTTATGAGACATAATGTTCTGTGGTTTTCTTTGTTGTGCTATTTTTGTCTGATTTGGGGATCAGAATAGTATAGGCTCATAAAATTAGTTGGAAGGTGTCCTAACCCTCTTATTTTCTAAAATAGATTAAAATCATTTATTAATTCTTTGAATGTTTGGTAAAATACTCCAGTGAAGCCATCTGGGTTTGGAGATATTTTTTCCATCTTTTTACTTTGAAGCTACCTCTGTCATCATGTTTGAAGTGAATTTCTTATAAAGAACATAGAGTTGAGTTATTATTTTTCAAACCACTCTTCCACAGTTTGTGACAAATTCTTAAGATATGGGAATACCAGACCACCTGGCCTGCCTCTTGAGAAATCTGCATGCAGGTCAGGAAGCAACAGTGAGAACTGGACATGGAATGTGGAACAACAGACTGGTTCCAAATAGGAAAAGGAGGACTTCACTGGTGGCTCAAACAGTAAAGTATCTTGCTTACAATGTGGGAGACCTGGGTTCAATCCCTGGGTCGGGATGATCCTCTGGAGAAGGAAATGGCAACCCACTCCAGTACTCCTGCCTGGAAGATCCCACGGGGATCGCAAAGAGTCGGACCCAACTGAGCGACTTCACTTTCACATCAAGGCTGTATATTGTCACCCTGCTTATTTAACTTATATGCATAGTACAGCATGAGAAACGCTGGGCCGGATGAAGCATAAACTGGAATCAAGATTGCCAGGAGAAATGTCAGTAACCTCAGATATGCAGATGACACCACCCTTATGGCAGAAAGTGAAGAATAACTAAAGAGGCTCTTGATGAAAGTGAAAGAGGAGAGTGAAAATGTTGGCTTAAAGCTCAACATTCAGAAAACTAAGGTCATGGCATCTGGTCCCATCACTTCATGGCAAACAGATGGGGAAACAATGGAAACAGTGACGGACTTTATTTTGGGGGCCTCCAAAATCACTGCAGATGGTGACTGTGGCCATGAAATTAAAAGATGCTTGCTCCTTGGAAGAAAAGTTATGACCAACCTAGTTCAGTTCAGTTCAGTTCAATTGTTCGGTCGTGTCCGACTGTTTGCGACCCCATGAATCGCAACACGCCAAGCCTCCCTGTCCATCACCAACTCCCGGAGTTCACTCAAACTCATGTCCATCGAGTCGGTGATGCCATCCAGCCATCTCATTCTCTGTCGACCCCTTCTCCTCCTGCCCCCAATCCCTCCCAGCATGAGTCTTTTCCAATGAGTCAACTCGTCACATGAGGTGGCCAAAGTACTGGAGTTTCAGCTTTAGCATCATTCCTTCCAAAGAACACCCAGGACTGATCTTTAGAATGGACTGGTTGGATCTCCTTGCAGTGAGCATATTAAAAAGCAGAGACATTATTTTTCCAACAAAGGTCTGTGTAGTCGAGGCTATGATTTTTTCAGTATTCATGTATGGATGTGAGAGTTGGACTATAAAGAGGGCTGAGTGCCAAAGAACTGATGCTTTTGAACTGTGGTGTTGGAGAAGACTCTTGAGAGTCCCTTGGACTGCAAGGAGATCCAACCAGTCCATCCCAAAGGAAATCAGTCCTGAATATTCATTAGAAGGACTGATTCTGAAGCTGAAACTCCAATACTTTGGCCACCTGGTGCAAAGAACTAACTCATTTGAAAAGACCCTGGGAAAGATGCTGGGAAAGATTGAAGGTGGAAGGAGAAAGGAACAACAGAGGATGAGATGGTTGGATGGCATCACCGACTCAAATGGACATGAGTTTGAGTAAACTCCAGGAGCTAGTGATGAACAGGGAGGCCTGGCATGCTGCAGTCCATGGGGTCGTAAATGGTCAGACATGACTGAGCAACTGAACTGAACTGAACTGAATCCACTCTTCCAAATCTGTATTTTTCCCCAAGTCTGTCTTTTAATTGGTGTATTTAGACTATTTACATTGAAAGCAATTGTCAATATGTCTGTGTGCGTGTGTGCTTAGTCATGTCTGACTCTTTTTGACCCCCTGGACTGTAGCCTGCCAGGCTCCTCTGTCCATGGAATTTTCCAGGCAAGAATACTCGAGAAGATTGCCATTTCCTTCTCCAGGGAATCTTCCCAACCTAAGGATCAAACTCACATCTCTTGTGTATCCCGCATTGGCAGGTGGGTTGTTTACCAGCTGAGCCACCGAGAAAGCCCCCCATTAAAGTTATACTGTCTACATTCAACGTTATAGCTTTAAACTTTTTGGCTTCATCCATAAAATATAATTAAACTCAAGTGGTCATGGATCATCTATTGTGTTTACTTCTGTTTACTAATTGTATCATTCTTCTTTCTTTTCTGAGGGCCCAGTCTCTTCTGTCATGAGTTCCTTTCTTTCTAGTGAATTCCCTTTTAGACATTACTTAAGAATAGGTCTGCTGGCAATAAATTCTCTTGGAAGTCCTTTATATGAGAATTTTTTATTGCCTTCTCTTTTATGAAGGACAGTTTCAACAGATTTACACTTCAGAGTTTACAGTTTTTCCTTCAGCACTTGAAAAATGTTATGCCACTTCCTTCTGGCCCCATGGTTTCAGAAGAGAAATCAGAAATCCACTGTTATTTGAATTGCTGTTGCTTTATAAATAGTACATTATTTCTCTCTAGCTTTTTCAATTTTTTTCCTTTGTTTTTAGTTTACAGAAGTATAATTGTGATGTGTCCTGATGTGGATTTATTTGTGTTTCTCATATTTGGGATTCTCTCTGATTCTTGAAACTGTAGGTTTATGTCTTTCACCAAGGTTGGGAGATTTTCAACTATTATTTCTTTGATTATCTTTTTGGTCCCACATCTTCCTCTGCTCCTCTAACCCTGATTATATGGATCCTTTATTATAGACCCACAGGTCCCTGAGTCTCTGTTTATTATTTTTCAGTCTATTCTCTGTAGTTCAGATTGTCTTCAAGTTCAATGATTCTATCTTCTGTCATCTCCAATCTACTGTTGTGTTTATTCAGTGAGGTTTTAAATTTTGGATATTGTATTTTTCAGTTCTACAGTTTTCAGTTGATTCATTTTTTATAACGTTTTTCTTTGCTGAAATTTTTTCATGTGTTTCCAGATAATTTGTAATTGATTGTTGAAGTGTTTTTATGCCAGTTCAGTTCAGTTCACTCACTTATTAGTGTCTGACTCTTTGTGACTCCCATGGACTGCAGCACGACAGGATTCCCTGTCCATCACCAAATCCTGGAGCTTGCTCAAACTCATGTCCATCAAGTTGGTGATGCCATCCAACCATCTCATCCTCTATTGTCCTCTTCTCCTCCTGTCTTCAATCTTTCCCAGAATCAGGGTCTTTTCCAGTGAGTCAGCTCTTTGCATCAGTGGCCAAAGTATTAGAGCTTTTTCAGCATCAGTCCATCCAATGAATATTCAGGACTGATTTCCTTTAGGATTGACTGGTTTGATCTCCTTGCAGTCCAAAAGGCTCTCAAGAGCCTTATCCAACACCAGTGTTCAAAAGCATCAGTTCTTTGGTGCTCAACTTTTCTTTATGGTCCAACTCTCACAGTCATCCATACATGACTACTGAAAAAACCATAGTTTGACTATACAGACCTTTGTTGGTAATGTCTCTGCTTTTTAATATGCTGTCTAAGTTTGTCATAGCTTTTCTTCCAAGGAGTAAACGTCTTTTAATTTCATGGCTGCAGTCACCATTTGCAGTGATTTTGGAGTCCAAGAAAATAAAGTCTGTCATTGTTTCCATTGTTTCCCCATCTATTTGCCATGAAGTGGTGGGACCAGATGCCATGATCTTAGTTTTTTGAATGTTGAGTTTTAAGCCAGTTTTTTCATTCTCCTCTTTCACTTTCATCAAGAGCCTCTTTACTCCTCTTCACTTTCTGCCATAAGGGTGGGTGTCATCTGCATATCTGAGGTTATTGATATTTCTCCCTATAATCTTAATTCTAGCTTGTCCTTTATCCTGTCTGGCATTTCATATAATGTACTCTGCATGTAAGTTAAATAAGCAAGGTGACAATATACAAGCTTGACGTACTCCTTTCCCAATTTGGAACCAGTCCATTGTTCCATGTCCAGTTCTAACTGTTGCTTTTTGACCTGCATACAGATTTCTCAGGAGGCAGGTAAGGTGATCTGGTATTCCCTTCACTTGAAGAATCTTCCACAGTTTGTTGTGATCCACACAGTCAAAGGCTTTGGTGTAGTCAATAAAGCAGAACTAGATGTTTTCCTGGAACTCTCTTGCTTTATCAATGATCCAGTGGATGTTGGCAATTTGATCTCTGGTTCCTCTGTCTTTTCTAAGTCCAGCTTGAACATCTGGAAGTTCATGGTTAAACTGTTGAAGCCTGGCTTGGACAATTTTGAGCATTACTATACTAGTGTGTGAGATGAGTGCATTGTGCAGTATTTTGAACATTCTTTGACATTGCCTTTCTTTGGGATTGGAATGCAAACTGTCTTTTCCAGTCCTGTGGCCACTGCTGAGTTTTCCAAATTTGCTAGGATATTGAGTGCAGCACTTTCACAGCATCATCTTTTAGGATTTGAAACAGCTCAACTAGAATTGCATCACATGTGCTAGCTTTGTTTGTTGTGATGCTCCCTAAGGCCCACTTGACTTCATACTCCAGGATGTCTGGCTCTCGCTGAGTGATCATGGTTAACCATCATAACCATCATGGTTAACTGGATTATTAAGATCTTTATTGTGTAGTTTTTCTGTGTATTCTTGCCACCTTTTCTTAATATCTTCTGTGCTTCTGTTAGGTCCATACCATTTCTGTCCTTTATTGTGCCCATCTTTGCATGAAATATTCCCTTGGTATCTCTGATTTTCTTGAAGAGATCTCTGCTGCTGCTGCTGCTGCTAAGTCGCTTCAGTCCTGTCCGACTCTGTGCGACACCATACATGGCAGCCCATCAGGCTCCCCTGTCCCTGGGATTCTCCAGGCAAGAACACTGGAGTGAGTTGCCATTTCCTTCTCCAATGCATGAAAGGGAAAAGTGAAAGTGAAGTCACTCAGTCGTGTCCAACTCTTAGCGACCCAATGGACTGCAGCCTACCAGGCTCCTCCATCCATGGGATTTTTCAGGCAAGACTACTGGAGTCGGGTGCCATTGCCTTCTCTGGAAGAGATCTCTGGTCTTTCCCATTCTATTGTTTTCCTCTATTTCTTTGCACTGATCACTGAGGAAGACTTTCTTATCGCTCCTTGCTATTCTTTGGAACTCTGCATTCAGATGGATATATCTTTCCTTTTCTTTGCTTTATGCTTCTCTTCTTTTCTCAGCTATTCGTTAGGCCTCCTCAGACAACCATTTTCCCTTGTTGTATTTCTTCTTCTTGGGGATGGTTATGTTCACTGCTTCCTGTTACAAATCTCTGTCCATAGTTCTTCAGGCATTCTATTATATCTAATCCCTTGAATCTATTTGTCACTTCTATTGTATAATCATAAGGGATTTGATTTAGGTCATAGCCCTGAATGGCCTAGTGGTTTTCCCTGCTTTCTTCAACTGAAGTCTGAATTTGGCAATAAGGAGTTCATGATCTGAGCCACAGTCTGCTCCAGTCTTGTGTTTGCTGACTGTATAGATCTTCATATTCAACCGCAAAGAATATAATCAATCTGATTTCAGCATTGACCGTGTGGGGTTTTATGCCAGCTGCTTTCAGACCATTGTCAGATAATTCCAACATCTGGGTCACCTCCATATTGGCCTCAGTTAACTGTCTTTTCTCACTTGGATAGTGGTCCTCCTGCATCTTTGTATGACAAGTGATTTTCTGTGGTACTCTTCCATTTCGGTTATTTTGTGAGGGCACTCTCAGTCCCACTTAATCTTCAATGTTATCAGGCAGTCACCACGTTAGTCACTGGTTTCTATCTGCTTTTGTAGACTCTGTTCCAATGACAGTCTAGTTTTCTGCATCCTTGTCACGCATTGTGGTCAGCTTGGTCCTTCTAGTATTGCTCGGCTCCTGCTCGATGCTGACTGGTGCCATCTGTTGGGGCAGGATGTACGTCTTGAGTTTGCCTGCTGCTTGATGTCTACAGCAGCAGATACTGGGGCTGGCTCTCCTTTGGCCACGGGTGAAGGTCAGGGAAGCATAGCTTTTTTCCTGCTGGTGCCATTGCTGGGCCTGCTCGTCCCTGATTATAGTGTGCGATCTGGGACACTCCGCGACTCGGCTGCTGCTGCAGGCAGATACCACCATCACCAGTGACCTGTTTGTGGGGTGAGAGCTGCGGTAGCCAGGGAGTTTGCTGCTCTGTGGCTGCTGGTGGATCACGTGGTTCAGGCTGTGGTTCAGGGGTTTAATCCAGTTTGAGGTTTTAATTGAGTTTCTCAGCTTTCCTCGTTGGCTTATTGTGTGGATTATCTGGAGTCTAAGTCAGTTATGTGCCAATATCCGCTTTCTAGCTTCCAAACTTTCTAATGTATTTATTTATGTGGCTGTGTCATGTCTTAGTTGTGGTATGTGGGATATAGTTCCCTGGCCAGGGAACGAACCTGGGCCCCCTGCATCAGGAGTGCAGAGTCTTAGCCACTGGACCACCATGGAAGTACTCCAAAACAGAAAGTTTCCCCCTCTCTTCTCTGCATTTTTGTTTTGTGGGTTTCTTTACCTCTCTTCCCAGGTGGTGCTAGTGGTAAAGAACCCACCTGCCAATGCAAGAGACACAAGAGACTCAGGTTTGCTCCCTGGGTCAGGAAGATCCCCTGGAGTAGGAAATGGTAACCTGTTTCAGTATTCTTGCCTGGAAAATCCCTAGGACAGAGGAACTTGGCAGGCAACAAAAATATGTATTTATTGGGGCTATTTTTGTTTCTCATTTCATTTTTATTGTTATTAATTTCCTCCTCTTACTCTCTTGGTATTTACTACTTATGATCTTTCTAGAAGTGAATGCTTAGCTCATTTATTTTGAATTTTCTTTGTTTCGTTCAATAAAGGCCAAAGCAGATTCTGCACATGTATGACTCACCTCACTTGCTGCCCCCTGGTCCCAACCACACTGGGACTCTAGGACCTCTGGTGGGTGGCTTTGCCTCTCTGTGCCTCAGTTTCTGCATCTATAAAATAATAATTCTCCCTCTTGGAGTTGCAGTGAAAACGGTTCAGAAGCAACACATGCAAGTGTTTAGCCCAGGATGGGGCTGAGTGATGGTGGTGGTGGTGATGATGATGATGGTGTTGGCAGTGGTGGAGAAGAAGGAGGAGGAGAAGGAGAAAAAGAAAGAGAAGAAGAAAGATAACATTTGTTACATCAAAACCAAGTGTGGAACCAACAGGGACCTATTGTATAGCACAGGAAACTATACTCAATATTATATAATAACTTATAGGGAAAAGAATCTGAAAAAGAGTATATATATATAAATTATACATATACACACACACACGTATAGTGGAATTTTTGTGCTGTACACTTGAAACAATGTGATATTGCAAATCAAATATACTTCAATTAAAAACTTTATTTTATAAAATTTCATAAGATTGTGGTTTTTTTTATTCCTGCATTTTCTTTTGATTATGCTCAATAGCTTTTAATATATGATATATTATTTATAGTACTTTATAAATTAATATTTCACTCTATGTTACTCTTTTTAAAATTCTGGAGGCCTTGGAATTCCAGTAGGTGTGGGAGGTAATGGTGGGGCAGGAAGAAGCTCTCCTTCTGTAGTTGAATTCCCTATTATTGCTTCTTGGTAAGAAACTACTCTGCACAATTGCTGCAGTCTAGAATTTGCGGAGGTGCTCTTTATGGCTGAGTAAAATAATTTTGGTAAATGTTCTATGAGTATTTGTAGGCAGTGATTATTTCTATGAGAGATTCTTATGTTTGTATATAGAAAATAAGAGAATCTTCACTGCTGCTCTTGAAAAATAACGAATGTTTCAGTTCAGTTCAGTTGCTCAGTAATGTCCAACTCTTTGCAATCCGATGGACTGCAGCACGCCAGACTTCGCTATCCATCACCAACTCACAGAGCTTGCTCAAACTCATGTCCATTGAGTCAGTGATGCCACCCAACCATTTCATCCTTTGTCAACCCCTTCTCCTCCCACCTTCAGTCTTTCCCAGCATCAGGGTCTTTTCCAATGAGTCAGTACTTCCCATCAGGTGACCAAAGTATTACAGTTTCAGCTTCAACATCAGTCCTTCCAATGAATATTCAGGACTGATTTGCTTTAGGATTGACTTGTGTGATCTCCTTGTAGTCCAGGGGACTCTCAAGAGTCTTCTCCAACACCAATTCAAAACTAATGTTTACTGAGTGCTTTTTTTGTGCCATGCACTATTCCAGGATGTCTCAACTTTAGCACTACTGATATATTGGGCTGGATAATTCTTTGTGCGTGGGGGCTGTCTTGTACAATGTAGGATATTTAGCAGCATCCCTGGCCTCTGCCTACCAGAGTAACATTAGCCTCTAACCTACCTTCCAGTAACAGCTGCAGCCTCTTCCCCAAGTTGTCACAACCAAAAATGTCTCCAGACAAAACCAAATTTTCCCTGGGCACAAAATTATCCTGGTTGAGACATGCTATTTACATTTATGAATTCATTTACTCCTAATTGCAAACCTAATGTTACCCTGATTTTACAGATCAATATCTGTAAACTGAGCTTCTGTAAACAAAAGCTCAGAGAAGTTTGAAGTAACTTTTCAAAGCCACAGGGCTATTAAGCATTATTTGTAATTATAGAAACCAGAACAAAGCCATACCAAATCAACCTACATGTCATTCATAAATTGAGAAATATGCATACATAGGAATTTTGAAAAACTTAACTACTTGATTTATTTACAATGAACACATCTCAAAAGGGGCTTCCTGGTTGGCTCAGTTCAGTTCAGTTGCTCAGTCGTGTCCGACTCTTTGCAACCCCACGAATTGCAGCACGCCAGGCTTCCCTGTCCATCACCAACTCCCAGAGTTTGCTCAAACTCATGTCCATCGAGTCGGTGATGCCATCCAGCCATCTCATCTTCTGTCATCCCCTTCTCCTCCTGTCCTCAATCTTTCCCAGCGTCAGGGTCTTTTCAAATGAGTCAACTCTTCACATCAGGTGGCCAAAGTATTGGAGTTTCAGCTTCAAAATCAGTCCTTCCAATGAACACTCAGGACTGATCTCCTTTAGAATGGACTGGTTGGATATCCTTGCAGTCCAACAGACTCTTAAGAGTCTTCTCCAACACCACAGTTCAAAAGCATCAATTCTTCAGCACTCATCTTTCTTTATAATCCAACTCTCACATCCATACATGACTACTGGAAAAACCATAGTCCTGACTAGACAGACCTTAGTTGGCAAAGTAATGTCTCTGCTTTTGAATATGCTTTCTAGTTTGGTCATAATTTTCCTTCCAAGGAGTAAGCATCTTTTAATTTCATGGCTGCAATCACCATCTGAAGTGACTTTGGAGCCCAAAACAATAAAGTCTGACACTGTTTCCACTGTTTCCCCATCTATTTCCCATGAAATGATGGGGCCAGATGCCATGATTTTCATTTTCTGAATGTTGAGCTTTAAGCCAACTTTTTCACTCTCCTCTTTCACTTTCATCAAGAGGCTCTTTAGTTCTTCTTCACTTTCTGCCATAAGGGTGGTGTCATCTGCATATATGTGGTTATTGATATTTCTCCCGGCAATCTTAATTCCAGCTTGTGCTTCTTCCAGGCCACCGTTTCTCATGATGTACTCTGCATAGAAGTTAAATAAGCAGGGTGACAATATACAGCCTTGATGTACCCCTTCTCCTATTTGGAACCAGTCTGTTGTTCCATGTCCAGTTCTAACTGCTGCTTTCTGACCTGCATACAGGTTTGTCAAGAGGCAGCTCACTGGTAAAGAATCCACCTCTCAAGCATCTGTTCAATCCCTGGGTCAGGAAGATCCACTGGAGGAGGAAATGGCAACCCACTCCAGTGTTCTTGTCTAGGAAATCCCATGGACAAAGAAGCCTGGTGGGCTACAGTCCGTGGGATCGCAGAGATTCAGACATGACTTAGTGACTAAACAACAACAAAATCTGAAAAACCACACAGAAAGAAAAAACAAGTTGTGGACATACTTGAAAAAAAAAAAGTGAAAGTGTTAGTCGGTCAGTTGTGTCTGATTCTTTGCAACCCCCAGGAGCCTGCCAGGCTCCTCTATCCATGGGATTTCCCAGGCAAGAGTACCAGAGTGGGTAGTCATGCCCTCCTCCAGGGGATCTTCCCAACCCAGGGATCGAACCCGGGTGTCCTGCATTGCATGCAGATTCTTTACTGTCTGAGTCATCAGGGAAGCCTGTGGACATCACTTAGGTGAGGATAAAACATGCAATATGGGAATTCTATTAGCCTTTCCTCAAGTGCCAAATGGCTCTTGTTCTTCTGTTTGCATGTACAGGGAAGAAAAACCAGGCAGGGCTTGCTGGCTAGTGGCTGCCACCACAGAGCTGTCCTGGGAGAGAGTAGGTGCCCCTGGCCTTGGCCAGCCTGGTACTTTTGGGCCCCCTGGGCAGCTGGGAATAGTTCCTGGACTCCCTCTGGGCTGGTGACCTTGAGGACCTCAGGAGGTTCTGCTGCAACCCAATTCACCCACTCCCCATTTCTCTGTGGAAACTTTTAACTGTCAATACTTCCTTTTCTTTTTCCTCTTTACTTTTATTGAGGTATAATTAACAAATAACATTATATTAGTTTCAGGTGTATAGCATAATGATATTTGTAGAAACTGCAAAGCAATCTATAAGGCAAGTCACCTCTACTTTCTGAGTCTCAGCTTTTCCATCAGTGATATGGGATGAGGCTCTCTCATGAAAGGAGTTTTGAGGAAAATTAGGAGAGATACTGTATGTCCTGAGCCTGTACCCTTGCCCTAGAAAGGGTAACCTTTCGTCTGGTAACCTTCCTTTAGGGGTGCCTGTAATTCACCCTAAGACCGCCAGGTGGGGCCATTAGCATCAGGGAAGAAAAGCAGCCAAAACCAAAGTTGAACGGGCATCTTTGTCTCCTGAAAGGTTTTTTTGGTTTGTTGTTTTTTTCTTATAAAATATTAATTCCCCAGAGGAGACAGAATCACAGTCTCTATTGGGGCTAGCATATCTGCATTTTAACAAGTGATTTTAGTACACACTATGATAACCTGGGACCCGCTGATTGAGCACATGGCGTAGTTTCTTGCCCAGAAACTGTGCTTGGCCGCTCAGTCCGATTCTTTGAGACCCCATGGACTGTAACCTCCAGGCTCCTCTATCCATGAGGATTCTCCAGGCAAGAATACTGGAGTGGGTAGCCTTTCCCTTCTCCAGGGGATCTTCCCAAGCCAGGAATCAAACCGGGATCTCCTGCACTGCAGGCAGATTCTTTACTCAGCTGAGCTACCAGGGAAGCCTTCCCAGAAACTAGCATTCAGAAAATATAGTTTCACTTTATTGAGGGATTGAGATGGGCTTTAAAAACTTGAAAAATAATTTTCAAGCCTTTCAAACAGCAGCATCAATTTACACAGTGGGAAAAGTTAACCTATATTTATATAATTTTATATGTATTTTTATTTTGAGGAAATTGATAGAAGTTTGGATTTTTAAGTCTTTTCTTTCCCCAATTCAAAATGTATTATAATTTACAAAGGAATGGATCGAGAAGATGTGGTACATATATATAATGGAATTTTATTTTGTTCAAAGGAATAAAGCAATGCCAATACCATATTGAGATTATCATACAGAATGAAGTAAGTCAGAAAGAGAAAGACAAATATCATATAATGTCTCTTATATGTGGAATCTAGAGCACTGGTAGAGATGAACTTATTTACAAAGCAGAAACAGAGTCACAGATGTAGAATACAAATTTACAGTTGCCAAGGGGAGAAGAGAGGGGTGGGATGAACTGGGAAATTGGGACTGACATATATATACTACTATATATAAAATGGATAACTAATGAGAACCTACTGTATAGCACAGGGAACTCAGTACTCTGTTGTAACCTAAATAGGAAGGGAATCTTAAAGAGATTAGATATAGGTATATGTATAACTGACTCACTTTGCTGTACAACAGAAACTAACCCAACATTGTAAAGCAACTATACTCCAATAAAAATTTAAAAAAGAGAAAAAACCAAAATGTATTGTCATCTAATATAATCTCTTATTTTAAAATTTGCTAGGATTAAAAAGTAAAATAAAAATTTTTGCTTTAAATCTGTTCTGTAAAATTATCATAAATCAAGTGAAAGATGATAATGCCAGCAACATCATTAACTTTCACTACTAGTTTAGGGAGGACCTAGGGATGTTTCCTGTGCAGTGTGTCCGTATCATAGGAAAGGAAAATTTGCTGCCCTAAAATGTGACTCTGTTTCCTTATTAATTTTCTATCTGGATGATCTATCCATTGGTGTAAGTGAGATGTTAAAGTCCCCTACTCTTATTGTGTTACTATTGATTTCCCATTTTATGGCTGTTAGTATTTGCCTTTGTATTAAGAACCTCCTATGTTGGGTGCATAAATAGTTACAATGATTATATCTTCTTCTTGGGTTTATCACTTGATCATTATGTAGTGTCCTTCCTTGGCCCAGGACCTTCAGGTCCACTGTCTGCTGTGTCCCAGGGTTGAGGGGATGACTCCGTTCAAGCCCGTTTGCCTGCTTTGATCTTGATGCCCCTCCAGGTCTCCACTCTGTGGAGTCCAGCCTTGCTCAGAGTCAGTGAGGAGCATCTTCAACTCTGCAGCCTGCCCTTGACCAGAACCCTGTTGGCAATTGTGGTCAAGATGCCTGACCAAGTAGTACTTCTCATGGAACATTTGATGTCTCCTGGGGACACCCCTTAGCAACATGAACCAAAGGAAGACTGATCAGGAGGTACTGAAACAGCCCAGGTTAGCGATCATGGGCCCTGAAAGTAGGTGTGGTAGGGGGAAAGGAGACGGGAGATTCAAAAAGTATTCAGGATGTGGAGGTGGGTGGGTGAGGGAGAGGGAAGACCGCAAGCCACATTTTTCCAACTGGGCTCCAAGGACCAGTAGCAGTGGCAGCACCTGGGGGCTTATCAAAAATGCAAAATTTGGGACCTTCCAGACCTGCTGAATCAGTACTTGTATTTGGGTGGTTTATGTGTAACTTGGACTTCCCTGGTGGCTCAGCAGTAAAGAGTTCAGTTCAGTTCAGTGGTTCAGTCTTGTCTGACTCTTTGCAACCCCATGAATTGCAGCACGCTAGGCCTCCCTGTCCATTACCAACTCCCAAAGTTCACTCAAACTCATGTCCATCGAGTCAGTGATGCCATCCATCCTCTGTCGTCCCCTTCTCCTCCTGCCCCCAATCCTTCCCAGCATCAGAGTCTTTTCCAATGAGTCAACTCTTCACATGAGGTGGCCAAAGTACTGGAGTTTCAACTTTAGCATCATTCCTTCCAAAGAACACGCAGGGCTGATCTCCTTTAGGATGGACTGGTTCGATCTCCTTGCAGTCCAAGGGACTCTCCAGAGTCTTCTCCAACACCACAGTTCAAAAGCATCAATTCTTAGGCGCTCAGTTTTCTTCAGAGTCCAACTCTCACATCCATACATGACCACAGGAAAAACCATAGCCTTGACCAGACAGACCTTTGTTGGCAAAGTAATGTCTCTGCTTTTCAATATGCTATCTAGGTTGGTCATAACTTTTCTTCCAAGGAGTAAGCATCTTTTAATTTCATGGCTGCAATCACCATCTGAAGTGACTTTGGAGCCCAAAACAATAAAGTCTGACACTGTTTCCACTGTTTGCCCATCTATTTGCCATGAAGTGATGGGACCAGATGCCATGATCTTCGTTTTCTGAATGTTGAGCTTTAAGCCAACTTTTTCACTCTCTTCTTTCACTTTCCTCAAGAGGCTTTTTAGCTCCTCTTCACTTTCTGCCATAAGGGTGGTGTCATCTGCATATCTGAGGTCATTGATATTTCTCCCGGCAATCTTGATTCCAGCTTGTGCTTCTTCCAGCCCAGTGTTTCTCACGATATGCTCTGCATAGAAGTTAAATAAGCAGGGTGACAATATACAGCCTTGATGTACTCCTTTTCCTAATTGGAACCAGTCTGTTGTTCCATGTCCAGTTCTACCTGCATATAGGTTTCTCAAGAGGCAGATCAGGTGGTCTGGTATTCCCATCTCTTTCAGAATTTTCCACAGTTTATTGTGATCCACACAGTCAAAGACTTTGGCATAGTCAATAAAGCAAAAATAGATGTTTTTCTGGAACTCTCTTGCTTTTACCATGATCCAGCGGATGTTGGCAATTTGATTTCTGTTTCCTCTGCCTTTCCTAAAACCAGCTTGAACATCTGGAAGTTCATGGTTCACGTATTGCTGAAGCCTGGCTGGGAGAATTTTGAGCATTACTTTACTAGTATGTGAGATGAGTCCAACTGTGCAGTAGTTTGAGCATTCCTTGGCATTGCCTTTCTTTGAGATTGGAAAGAAAACTGACCTTTTCATTGGAATAAAAACTGACCTTTTCCATTTCCTAACAGAATGTGGTCCACTGGAGAAGGGAATGGCAAACCACTTCAGTATTCTTGCCTTGAGAACCCCATGAACAGTATGAAAAAGCAAAATGATCGGATACTGAAAGGGGAACTCCCCAGGTCAGTAGGTGCCCAACATGCTACTGGAGATCAGTGGAGAAATAACTCCAGAAAGAATGAAGGGATGGAGCCAAAGCTAAAACAATACCCAGTTGTGAATGTGACTGGTGATAGAAGCAAGGTCCGATGCTGTAAACAGCAGTAAATAATCTGCCTGCAACTTAGGAATTGCAGGAGAGTCAGATTTGATCCCTGGGTCAGGAATCCCTGGAGGACGGCACAGCAACCCACTCCAGTATTCTTGCCTAGAGAAGGAGCCTGGTGGACTACACACTCCATAGGGTCACAAAGAGTCGGATACTACTAAAGCGACTGAACACACACACACACATGTGTACCTTGAAGTCTGAAGGCCCTGGTCTAGAGTGGTGACTGTTGTGACATCGCTCTGATAGAGTATGCAGGAGGAGAAACAGGAGCCAGTGGCGATAAGGGGTTGAGGGATGGGTGGGAGATATGCAAGTTTCAATTGGCCCTATGGGATTTGGGTTGCTTGAGGACCCTGAGGTGTAGTGTCTGGAAGGAGCTTGGGAGTTGGTCCAGATCTGGCAGGAAATGCATGGTTTGGGAACTGGGAACATACCTGCAATGGCTGTCCTGAGTACAAATGAAATCCGTCTGGAAGGGTGGGTAGCAGTGAAGGATTTGCTTCCCAAATCCATTTATTTCTTATTTCTACTGCTACCACCCTGGTCCAAGAACATCATCTTGAACCAGACGACTTCCATGGCCTCAAATATGTCCCAGGATCCAACCTTGAGCTCTCCAATTCATCCACAACAGCAGGCAGAGAAGTTTCCCAAATTCAAATTGGTTACTATCATTATTACACACTTCCCAGGAGTTTACGGTGGCATTCTATGGACCTAAGAGCAAAGCCCAAACCTGCCATCAGGCCCTCAGTGCACACAATCTGTCCACTCTGCCGGGGCCTCTATCCCCCACAGGCAGTGCCAGCCTCCTGCCCTCCTGCTCCATCTCAGGTCCACGCAGGAATGCCAGCAGGTTTCCTTCCCACCTCAGAGAGGCCTCCCCTCTCATCTCCATTCTCAGCACGCTGATCATTCCCCTCACTAGTCCATGTCAAAGCTGCCATTGTGCATTTGCTCCTTCCCCTGGCTGGCTGTCTTGTCAACGATGTCAGCTCCCAGAAGTGAGGATGGTGGGTACTCTTTTCTCTGTGAGTGCCTGACACACACTAGTTTTTCCACCAGTGTTGAGTGATTCACTGATATGTTCCTGGACCCAGAGAAATTCCGGGTGCCTGTGGCAGGAGTGGTCAGGAAATGCTTCCTGGAAGGCATTTGTGAGATAAAACTGGAAGGGGGGCGGGGGAGCAGAAGCTCAGAATTTTGGTAAGCTGCAGTTTGTAAGTACAGACTATTTCAGGCAGTCAAACGTGAGATGGGACTGAAAGTGCTTACGGTGGGATAAAAGACAGACCTATCTAAAGACAGGATCATGGGATTGACTAGAAGTGTTCAAGAATGTGAACCCAAAGGGCCTCAAACACTGGGTGACTATGCTGGGTCCAGGAAGCCCCAGAGGCCTCTGAGTAGGATCCAAGTGATACTCCTGGGCCGCTCCTGATGCCCTGCCTCCTGACCTGACCCTACCCTTTGGATCAGTCCACAGTATGGCTCTGCCCCTGCTGACCCAAGATCACCTTGGCTTCTGAACCTGACTCCTGTCGGTCTTCCCAACTCTCACCCTCCTGTTCTCCAAGTCAGTAATTACAACTGCCCCAGAGGTTTGCCCTTTTCCAGCATAAGCCCATCCAGCCCCTCCTTCCTCAGCCCAGTGTCAGCAGTTAGAAACCCTGGGCTTCTCCCGGGCTGCTCCCACCTGCCTGACCCTTTGGCTGCTTTATCAACTCCTTGAGTTCCAATGTTCTTGTCTGTAAACTGGGATGAGAATCTCTTCTCCCTGACAATAAGAAGTGCTTCCCTTATCTTCCACACTTCAGATCTAGGTCAGTGGGGAGGGGGGTCTACTGGAGCTGACCCAGGACCAGTAAACAGTTTCCACAAGCCTTGAAATTTGACCAGAAACATTCCTTTCTTCTTGCACAATAGCAGAATGGGGTGGTCCCCTTTGTCACCCTCTCCCCTTAGGTCTCTGGATTCTTATCTTGAGTGCAGGGCGGGGCCTTGGCTCAGGGCCCCAGGGTCTCCTCCCTCCTATTAGTCCTCCCAGCCCATCTTGAATCTCTGCTAAAAGCAGAGTGTGCCAGCTGCCCCTGGGTATCTGCCCAGGGCTTCCTAGCTGGAGCTGGTGCAGGAAGAACAAGACAGGAGGGATAACCCTTTCCACTCCGGCTCCCTGGCTTCTGGAAAACCCTGGGGAGTTCCAAGATTGTTACTGCTGCTAACCTGAGTCACTGTCTCTTGCCTCCCAATACCACTGAAAGGTTGTTGCTGAGCTATGAAAGACGCTGGGATTCTTGGCCTCAGAGGAGAGGAATTCAATCCGGGGCCAGTGACAAGGCTTGGCTGCTCAGAGCTTTTGTGTGACAAAGTTTTATTAAAGTATAAAAGAGATAGACAAAGCTTCTGACATGGAAGGGGGCAGAAAGAGTGCCCCCCCTCCTAGTCTTTAGCCAGATGTTTTATGTCTATTAGAAAGCTATTAATCAGATAGGAAAGACACCTCAAGGCTGAGGGACTTTCACCAGACCCCTCTCCCAGTTCAGTCAGTTCAGTCGCTCAGTCGTGTCCGACTATTTGTGACCCCATGAATCCCAGCACGCCAGGCCTCCCTGTCCATCACCATCTCCCAGAGTTCACTCAGACTCACGTCCATCGAGTCCGTGATGCCATCCAGCCATCTCATCCTCGGTCATCCCCTTCTCCTCCTGCCCCCAATCCTTACCAGCATCAGAGTCTTTTCCAGTGAGTCAACTCTTCGCATGAGGTGGCCAAAGTACTGGAGTTTCAGCTTTAGCATCATTCCTTCCAAAGAAATCCCAGGGTTGATCTCCTTCAGAATGGACTGGTTGGATCTCCTTGCAGTCCAAGGGACTCTCAAGAGTCTTCTCCAACACCACAGTTCAAACGCGTCAATTCTTCGGCTCTCAGCCTTCTTCACAGTCCAACTCTCACATCCATACATGACCACAGGAAAAACCATAGCCTTGACTAGACGGACCTTAGTCAGCAAAGTAATGTCTCTGCTTTTGAATATGCTATCTAGGTTGGTCATAACTTTTCTTCCAAGGAGTAAGCGTCTTTTAATTTCATGGCTGCAGTCACCATCTGCAGTGATTTTGGAGCACAAGAAAGTAAAGTCTGACACTGTTTCCACTGTTTCCCCATCTATTTCCCATGAAGTAATGGGACCAGATGCCATGATCTTTGTTTTCTGAATGTTGAGCTTTAAGCCAACTTTTTCACTCTCCTCTTTCACTTTCATCAAGAGGCTTTTTAGCTCTTCTTCACTTTCTGCCATAAGGGTGGTGTCATCTGCATATCTGAGGTTATTGATATTTCTCCCGGCAGTCTTGATTCCAACTTGTGTTTCTTCCAATCCAGCGTTTCTCATGATGTACTCTGCATAGAAGTTAAAGAAGCAGGGTGACAATATACAGCCTTGACATACTCCTTTTCCTATTTGGAACCAGTCTGTTGTTCCATGTCCAGTTCTAACTGTTACTTCCTGACCTGCATACAGATTTCTCAAGAGGCAGGTTAGGTGGTCTGGTATTCCCATCTCTTTCAGAATTTTCCACAGTTTATTGTGATCCACACAGTCAAAGGCTTTGGCATAGTCAATAAAGCAGAAATAGATGTTTTTCTGGAACTCTCTTGCTTTTTCCATGATCTCTCTCCCACAATATGTATTTTTGAGATAGGATGGCACGAGGTGTGTCATCCCCCAGCCATAAAACAATTGAAATGAATACTGGTTTGTTGAGCTATTATCAGCCCACGGATTGAGAAAAGAACAAAGTTAGTCTTAGGTGGAATGATTTTGAAGAAAGGCAAGTTCCAAAGCAAATAGGTAGTTTCATTAACATAGGTTAAGGAAAACATTTCCATAAGAAAAACACATTGGTTAGTTCAAGGTTTGAGAAAAGTTAAGTTCAGGTGGAACCAGGTGTCATCATGGCAACAGAGAATTTTAAGAGAAACCTCCTTTTAATTTTGTATAGAGAAGGAAAAAATTTTGACACTTGTGGTTTGTTTCCTCCTGCCACTTAAGGGAGAGATAAAAAATGTCTGACACTTGCAGCCTGTTTCCTCCGTTTGTAGACCCTTGGCCTTCCTGCCTGTTACCTTCTCACCACTGTGGCCTCACCCACACGCGGTACCTGCTGCTCCCCTTTCTCTCAACTTCAGGCTTTCTTTCTCTGAGGAGCTTCCTAGATGAGCCCCACCCCCTAGTGCTCTCCTCCTCAAGGACTGAACTCAGTTATCTGTGCCACTTAAGAAAGTACTTGGAATGGACAATGTTGGGCCTTATGCAGAACTTCGTTCATCAATTTGGTGCTTTGTGCCAAGTCTTCCCTTTGTGCCTTGGCTAAGTTCCCAGTGCTCAAGGGCTGTCATGAGCCCCATGCACACATACTGTTAGATCTGATGTGCTCCAAGCCCTCCAGGCTCTCTTGCTCTCAGAACGGACCAGGTACAGTCCCACCAAGGGAAGGATTGGGGAACTCTCTCCACCCTCACCGTTGCTCTCTTATGAGTGGAATAGGCCTGACACTCTGAATGTACAGGTTTGAGTGGGGTGTTGATCAGCCAATGAAGCCAAAGCAAATGCTGTCCCTCCTAGCCCTGTCAGAGGGCAAGAGGCAAAGCCTTGAGCAGGCCTGCCCCTCACTGCTGTGTTCTTAACAGGTGTTGTGGGGAGATGGTGCAAGCAGCTTGTGGAAGGAGGAGCTGGGCCAGCTCCTGAATTCAGTCACTGAATTCAGTTGGACCCTTCTCACCCCTTACCTCTGCTCCAGACTCCAGAGCACCCTCTACTTGGGGATGACCTTTAGGGACCACTGTTTATGTCCCTGAAAATGATAACCTGGTTTGCCTAGACCACTCCAACGTGGAGTAGCTCATCTAGGGATGTCTAAGGCATGTTCTCCAAGCTTACTGCCTCATCAGAAGCACTGCCTGGGAGACACGTTGGCCAGCTTATATTCAAGAATGACTTAGTCTGCAAAGAATCCTCCCACAGCTATCCTCACCCTTAATTGAAGAAGATATCCTCATCCTTAAAGACAGAATCGTGGTAATGAGTAGAAGGGTTTGTGAATGTGAACACAGAGGGCCTCAAACATCAGGTGACCACACCAGACACAGGAAGCCATAAAGGTCTCTGAGTGGAATTCAGTTGATAACTCCTGGGCCACTAATCTCTATTTAGAGATCAGAGAGGCTGGGACTCGGTCCTCCAGAATATTAAGTGTCAGGCATGTTTCCCTGCCCTGATGCCCCTCACTGACTTCCAGTGGGGAGTGTGGGGAGTGTTCCACTGCAGGACTCAGCTGGTTCAGGCTATTCCCCACAAAAGAGCCTATTGGGCTGGGACTGGGGCAGGTGCTTGCATGCAGAGGGAACAAAGAAGAGAGGCCCTGAAGCCCAAATGACATATCCAGTGGTCAGACACAGCTCCATAGCCATGTCTGGGCAGCATCAGCAGTAGAGACATGAGGCGTGCTGAGGGGTGCCACTGGAGGACACAGCAGACACCAGTGTGTTTTGGTGAAACAGCTCTTGGCTCTTTCTGCCCACTCAGCATCCACCTTTCTTTTAGTAGGTTTTCCTTAGAGATCTCTCCTGCCCGACTCAGTATATGGGGTCCAAGCAAGATTACCTCTCCCAGCATCCCCACTCTAGGCACAGGGGCGAGGCCCAAAGACTGATTCAGAGAATTTCATTCCTTGACAAAGTCACTGGTTCTGAGGTGGGCAGGTGTTGAACCCAGAATGAGAGGACACTATCTGAAGACTTTTGTAGGGACTATTTCCTGTAGGTTTGTTAAGCTGGTTTGTTTGTGGAAGTCTGAAGTGCTGGGACCTGCCTGAGAGTCAGCACAGAGCTGGAAGAAGGTAGGAGAACCTGGGGAGATGCATGGACCTGGAGATGGGACCAGCCCCTGCCAAGGGATGCCTGTAGCCCACCCTCAGGTTTCAACTGATGCAAGCAACTCGTGTTTTTCATCTTGGACCCAGACAGCACTGGTTTCCACCTCTCCCTGGAGTTTCACAGCAGGGCTCAGAGTCCAGTGGCTAAAGCCAGAGCTTTGATGTCCTTCTGGGAGCATGGAGCACAGCTGTGGGAATCCAGATGAGTGGGCATAAGGGTGGCTTCAGAAGTGTGGATGTGAGACAGATGTTAAGGATGGGCAGGAGGAGTCATGGGCCTGAGCCCAGAAATGAGGGGAGTTGCTGATAGGACCAGAACCCCTGAGGAGAGTGCTAGGGAAGACCAGGGAGTCTTCACAGAGTTAAGGTTCCAGGGTTTCCACTCTTGCTGGTGCCTAGACCTGCTGCTGAAGGCAGTGGCAGGGAGGGGGCTGAGATTGGGCGTACAGCCTCCATGCTTTCCTGCATAAACCAGCTTTCCTAGGCGCTGAAGGACTGTCCATTCAACAAACATTCAGGCTCACCCCATTCCTTGGAGTTAGTGGGTGCAGGAGCCTAATCAGGCCGGATCCTGCCCTTAGGGCAGTAATGGGAAAAGGAGAAAGGCCTGGTCCTCGCAGCTATTCCCACTCCTGGGTATCCCTGACGCTTAAAACAGTCTCCTTGTAAAGACAACGCAGTGGCCACATTACAGACTTGGGGCCACCCCAAAGGAGACTCACCTGTCCCTTCAGAGTGGTTGCCTAGTAACCAGCAAGTATTCCCCTGGTTCCACAAGTGTTGATGAGTGAGTGGTCCATCCTGTGCCAGGCCCTGCAGTGGGTACTCAGGACCCTTCTGGGAACAAAAGAGACAAATCTCTGGACCCAGGGAGTAGCCTTCTAAGAGATGGGTCTGTTTAGGACTGAGCCCCTCTGACTCCTCATTAGAGCAGCAAGGATTAAAGCCCACCTCACTGCCAGGACCAAGTGAGGCAGAGGCCTAGGAGTGATGTCATTCGTGACTTTCAGTTCCGCATGCCTCCTTGTCCCTGGTCAGCATCTGCTTCCCAGGTAATCAGGGGCTCATCTTCCTCTTCTCAGGTCACATTCCCTGCCTCAACATCCCACCTCTTGGACTCATTGGCCTATTGTGCAATAAGCAGAGCGAGCTTGGACTCGGTAACAAGTTTGGTGAGCCAACTCAGGAGCCTTGCTGCTCATGGCTAGCCAGCCCCTATCAGGAAATATTGAGACACGGCCCTAAGCAGCTGTTGGGAACATCTGTCCCGAGGATCTTTCTTTCAAGGTTCCCTGAAACAATGCCAACTGTCCCAGTGCTTGGCAGTTGTGAAAAGGAACTGAAAAACCTTATTTTTAGAGTAAATCTACCCAATTCAATAGCCAGTTCATTTGCTTGTGGTTTTGTGCATGCTTTTTGTGTTATGAGTTGATGGGCTTGATTCTGTAGGGTAGATCACTCTGGTGTGCACACCAAGAACATCTTTCACCCTCAATTTGGGCTTTTTCTTTTACAGGACAAGCCAATTTGGTCGGGTTACCCTGTTGGATGGGGGAGGTGTTGTTGGACTATCTTGAGGTTCATTGGGAAAGTTCTTATGGGGGTAACTAGTTCATTTTTGTAAGGTAAGTTTATTTACCTGGGTTGGGAACCGGATCATCTGAGCATTGACACAATTTATTTGTGCTGTTTTTTGTTGAAATTTCCCTATATCTTTTGTGTTTTAATATTATGACACTTATAAAAATGGGAAATATTTCATATATCCTAAAGGAAAGCTGCGACGGTGTACAAGCGCTGCCGAGAAGACCTACCCCACGTCCGAGGTCAGGGGCAGCAATAGGGGAGAGCTACCCCCGCCTGAGGTCAGGGGCTGCAGCCGGGAGGAGCTAGCCACATCCAAGGAGTGGTGTCTGTGCAGGCACAGGAGGGCGTAGAGGAGCTACTCCACGTTCAAGGTCAGGAGGGGCGGCGGTGAGGAGATACCCCTCATCCAAGGTAAGAGAAACCCAAGTAAGATAGTAGGTGTTGCAAGAGGGCATCAGAGGGCAGACACACAGAAACCATACTCACAGAAAACTAGTCAATCTAATTATATTAGGAACACAGCCTTGTCTAAATCAGTGAAACTAAGCCATGCCTATGGGGCCACCCAAGACCGGTGGGTCATGGTGGAGAGGTCTGACAGAATGTGGTCCAGTGGAGAAGGGAATGGCAAACCACTTTAGTATTCTTGCCTTGAGAACCCCATGAACAGTACAAAAAGGCAACATGATAAGATACTGAAAGAGGAACTCCCCATGTCAGTAGGTGCCCAATATGCTACTGGAGATCAGTGGAGAAATAACTCCAGAAAGAATGAAGGGATGGAGCCAAAGCAAAAACAACACCCAGCTGTGGATGTGACTGGTGATAGAAGCAAGGTCCGATGCTGTAAAGAGCAATATTGCATAGGAACCTGGAATGCCAGGTCCATGAATCAAGGCAAATTGGAAGTGGTCAAACAGGAGATGGCAAGAGTGAACATCGACATTCTAGGAATCAGTGAACTAATATGGACTTCAATGGGTGAATTTAACTGAGATGACCATTACATCTACTACTGCGGGCAGGAATCCCTCAGAAGAAATGGAGTAGCCATCATGGTCAACAAAAGAGTCTGAAATGCAGTACTTGGATGCAGTCTCAAAAATGACAGAATGATCTCTGTTCGTTTCTAAGGCAAACCATTCAATATCACAGTAATCCAAGTCTATGCCCCAAACAGTAACACTGAAGAAGCTGAAGTTGAACGGTTCTATGAAGACCTACAAGATCTTTTAGAACTAACACCCTAAAAAGTTGTCCTTTTCATTATAGGGGACTGGAATGCAAAAGTAGGAAGTCAAGAAACACCTGGAGTAACAGGCTAATTTGGCCTTGGAATGCAGAATGAAGCAGGGCAAAGACTAATAGAGTTTTGCCAAGAAAATGCACTGGTCATAGCAAACACCTTCTTCCAACAACACAAGAGAAGACTCTACACATGGACATCACCAGATGGTCAGCACAGAAATCAGATTGATTATATTCTTTGCAGCCAAAGATGGAGAAGCTCTATACAGTCAACAAAAACAAGACCAGGACCTGACTGTAGCTCAGACCATGAACTCCTTATTACCAAATTCAGACTTAAATCGAAGAAAGTAGGGAAAACCGCTAGACCATTCAGGTATGACCTCAATCAAATCCCTAATGATTATACAGTGGAAGTGAGAAATAGATTTAAGGGCCTAGATCTGATACATAGAGTGCCTAATGAACTATGGACTGAGGTTTGTGACATTGTACAGGAGACAGGGATCAAGACCATCCCCATGGAAAAGAAATTCAAAAAAGCAAAATGGCTGTCTGGGGAGGCCTTATAAATAGCTGTGAAAAGAAGAAAAGTGAAAAGCAAAGGAGAAAAGGAAAGATATAAGTATCTGAATGCAGAGTTCCAAAGAATAGCAAGAAGAGATAAGAAAGCCTTCTTCAGCGATCAATGCAAAGAAATAGAGGAAAAGAACAGAATGGGAAAGACTAGAGATCTCTTCAAGAAAACTAGAGATACCAAGGGAACATTTCATGCAAAGATGGGCTCGATAAAGGACAGAAATGGTATGGACCTAACAGAAGCAGAAGATATTAAGAAGAGGTGGCAAGAATACATGGAAGACTGTACAAAAAGATCTTCATGACCCAGATAATCATGATGATGTGATCACTCACCTAGAGCCAGACATCCTGGAATGTGAAGTCAAATGGGCCATAGAAAGCATCACTACGAACAAAGCTAGTGGAGGTGATGGAATTCCAGTTGAACTATTTCAAATCCTGAAAGATGATGCTGTGAAAGTGCTGCACTCACTATGCCAGCAAATTTGGAAAATTCAGCAGTGGCCACAAGACGGGAAAAGGTCAGTTTTCATTCCAATCCCAAAGAAAGGCAATGCCAAAGAATGCTCAAACTACCACACAATTGCACTCATCTCACATGCTAGTAAAGTAATGCTCAAAATTCTCCAAGCCAGGCTTCAGCAGAACATGAACCATGAACTTCCAGATGTTCAAGCTGGTTTTAGAAAAGGCAGAGGAAACAGAGATCAAATTGCCAACATCTGCTGGATCATGGAAAAAGCAAGAGAGTTCCAGAAAAACATCTATTTCTGCTTTATTGACTATGCCAAAGACTTTGACTGTGTGGATCACAATAAACTGTGGAAAATTCTGAAAGAGATGGGAATGCCAGACCACCTGACCTGCCTCTTGAGAAACCTATATGCAGGTCAGGAAGCAGCAGTTAGAACTGGACATGGAACAACAGACTGGTTCCAAATAGGAATAGGAGAACATCAAGGCTGTATATTGTCACCCTGCTTATTTAACTTCTATGCAGAGTACATCATGAGAAACGCTGGGCTAGAAGAAGCACAAGCTGGAATCAAGATTGCCAGGAGAAATATCAATAACCTCAGTTATGCAGATGACACCACCCTTATGGCAGAAAGTCAAGAGGAACCAAAAAGCCTCTTGATGAAAGAGAAAGAGGACAGTGAAAAAGTTGGCTTAAAGCTCAACTTTCGGAAAATGAAGATCATGGCATCCAGTCCCATCACTTCATGGCAAATAGATGGGAAAACAGTGGAAACAGTGTCAGACTTTATTTTGGGGGGCTCCAAAGTCACTCAGATGGTGATTGCAGCCATGAAATTAAAAGACACTTACTCCTTGGAAGAAAAGTTATGACCAACCTAGATAGTATATTGAAAAGCAGAGACATTACTTTGCCAACAAAGGTCCATCTAATCTAGGCTGTGGTTTTTCCAGTGGTCATGTATAGATGTGAAAGTTGGACTGTGAAGAAGGCTGAGCGCCAAAGAATTGATGCTTTTGAACTGTGGTGTAGGAGAAGACTCTTGAGAGTCCCTTGGACTGCAAGGAGATCCAACCAGTCCATTCTGAAGGAGATCAGCCCTGGGATTTCTTTGGAAGGAATGATGCTAAAGCTGAAACTCCAGTACTTTGGCCACCTCATGCAAAGAGTTGACTCATTGGAAAAGACTCTGATGCTTTGAGGGATTGGGGGCAGGAGGAGATGGGGACGACAGAGGATGAGATGGCTGGATGGCATCACTGACACAATGGACGTGAGTCTGAGTGAACTCCGGGAGTTGGTGATGGACAGGGAGGCCTGGCGTGCTGTGATTCATGGGGTCGCAAAGAGTCAGACACGACTGAGCGACTGAACTGAACTGAACTGAAAGGTTAGCTCTTTGGCGTGCATATTACAATTTCACAATTAGAAGCACCTTGCAAAGGAGAGGAACAGTGTAATAATGAACAACCCTATGGGCTCCCCGGGACTTGAAACATCTGATTCTAATTTCCCCTACAGGAGCCCCTGGTAAATTTGACAATGGGGTGTTTCAGCTCCAGTTTAGAGAGCTTCCCCTGTGAAGAAAAACTCCAACCTTTTGGAGAAAGGTCACAAGTCTAATGAGCCTGGGAAGTCATGTTAGTTAATGTGACTTTCTGGCTGGTGAGGTTCTGATTTCCTGGCTACTTTGGTGATGCACGGACATCTGGTACTAACTGTTTCCTCTAAGGCTTCCTCTACAGTTTGTTTCTTTCTCCTTAGACCCTTTGTGAACAGATGAGTGGCTGTGGAAGCAATTGAAGAACTCTGGCTGAGGTTACTCTCCTGTGTGTTCTAAGGGCTCACAGCCCACTGTCCCCTGGTAGCTGCCACCCAAGTGGGTGAGGGCTCTCCTTTCCTCTTCCTCCCTTATATGAGGACCAGGCCAATCAATATGGTGAGGTCATGGGTCAGACACTTAAAAGCCATTAGGGTGCCTGCCATTTGAAGACTTCCATGACAGTACTCTTGCCTGGAAAATCCCATGGGTGGAGGAGGCTGTTAGGCTATAGTCCATGGGGTAGCCAAGAGTCAGACACGACTGAGCAACTTCACTTTCACTTTTCACTTTCATGTATTGGAGAAGGAAATGGCAACCCACTCCAGTGTTCTTGCCTGGAGAATCCCAGGGACGGGGGAGCCTAGTGGGCTGCCGTTCATGGGGTCACACAGAGTCAGACACGATTGAAGTGACTTAGCAGCAGTAGTAGCATGACAGGATAAGGGGGTCACAGAACAGACCAGGCTCTTAGAGCATCTCCCCCTGACAAGAAAACTCCGTGCACTGTGTCAGGCACATACTGGTTCAAGCAAGACACTGAGCCCACTTTCCTGGTCACTGCCTTCCCAGCAGGACTATGAGGTGGATTCTTCTGTCTGAAGAATCCTGTTATGTTCATTTAAGCCAGATAGATTTACAGATTGATTTACACCAGGGGCCAAGGTGTTGCTTCTTAGTCTTCCCAAGAGGCCTTCTCCCCTAAGCTAAAGAAGGAAAAGTAAAAATTTTCAACAGAGGTAAATGGGTATGCCAGTCCTTCAGTTCTGAAGTAGCCACCCAATTCTTTCAAAACAAAAAGGAAAAACAAAATTGTCCTTGTTTTTAGAAATGTAAATGCAGAGTTCCAAAGAATAGCAAGAAGAGATAAGAAAGTCTTCTTCAGTGATCAATGCAAAGAAATAGAGGAAAATAACAGAATGGGAAAGACTAGAGATCTCTTCAAGAAAATCAGAGATACCAAGGGAACATGTCATGCAAAGATGGGCTCGATAAAGGACAGAAATGGTCTTGACCTAACAGAAGCAGAAGATATTAAGAAGAGGTGGCAAGAATACACAGAAGAATTGTACAAAAAAGATCTTCATGACCCACATAATAATGATGATGTGATCACTAATCTAGAGCCAGACATCTTGGAATGTGAAGTCAAGTGGACTTAGAAAGCATCACTATGAACAAAGCTAGTGGAGGTGATGGCATTCCAGTTGAGCTATTTCAAATCCTGAAATATGATGCTGTGAAAGTGCTGCACTCAATACGCCAGCAAATTTGGAAAACTCAGCAGTGGCCACAAGACTGGAAAAGGTCAGTTTTCATTCCAATCCCAAAGAAAGGCAATGCCAAATAATGCTCAAACTACCACACAATTGTACTCATCTCACACGCTAGTAAAGTAATGCTCAAAATTCTCCAAGCCATGCTTCAGCAATGCATGAACCGTGAACTCCCTGATGTTCAAGCTGGTTTTAGAAAAGACAGAGGAATCAGAGATCAAATTGTCAACATCCGCTGGATCATGGAAAAACCAAGAGAGTTCCAGAAAAACATCTATTTCTGCTTTATTGACTATGCCAAAGTCTTTGACTGTGTGGATCACAATAAACTGTGGAAAATACTGAAAGAGATGGGAATACCAGACCACCTGACCTGCCTCTTGAGAAACCTGTATGCAGGTCAGGAAGCAACAGTTAGAACTGGACATGGAACAACAGACTGGTTCCAAATAGGAAAAGGAGTACGTCAAGGCTGTATATTGTCACCCTGCTTCTTTAACTTCTATGCACAGTACATCATGAGAAACACTGGACTGGAAGAAACACAAGCTGGAATCAAGATTGCCGGGAGAAATATCAATAACCTCAGATATGCAGATGACACCACCCTTATGGCTGAAAGTGAAGAGGAGCTAAAAAGCCTCTTGATGAAAGTGAAAGAGGAGAGTGAAAACGTTGTCTTAAAGCTCAACATTCAGAAAATGAAGATCATGGCAACTGGTTCCATCACTTCATGGGAAATAGATGGGGAAACAGTGGAAACAATGTCAGACTTTAATTTTGGGGGCTCCAAATCACTGCAGATGATGACTGCAGCCATGAAATTAAAAGACGCTTCCTCCTTGGAAGAACATTTTTGACCAACCTAGATAGTATATTCAAAAGCAGTGACATTACTTTGCTGACTAAAGTCCGTCTAGTCAAGGCTATGGTTTTTACTGTGGTCATGTATGGATGTGAGAGTCAGACTGTGAAGAAGGCTGAGCACCAAAGAATTGATGCTTTTGAACTGTGGTGTTGGAGAAGACTCTTGAGAGTCCCTTGGACTGCAAGGAGATCCAACCAGTCCATTCTAAAGGAGATCAGCCCTGGGATTTCTTTGGAAGGAATGATGCTAAAGCTGAAACTCCAGTACTTTGGCCACCTCATGAGAAGAGTTGACTCATTGGAAAAGACTCTGATGCTGGGAGGGATTAGGGGCAGGAGGAGAAGGGGACGACAGAGGATGAGATGGCTGGATGGCATCTCTGACTCGATGGACGTGAGTCTGAGTGAACTCCAGGAGTTGGTGATGGACAGGGAGGCCTGGCGTGCTGCGATTCATGGGGTCACAAAGAGTCGGACACGACTGAACGACTGAACTGAACTGACAAGACCAGAAGGGTGGCTCCAAAAATACTTTTACCACTCCCCAAACCTTCCTTGTTTATATTAAGAGGTTTGTAAATATTTTAAAAAGGGGTAACAAAGTCATCCTGGAAGAACTTGGGCTTCCCTGGGGACCCAGTACTGAAGAATCTGCCTGCAATGCAGGAGACTTAAAAGAGATTCAGGTTTGATCCTTGGGTTGGGAAGATCCCTTGGAGAAGGAAATGGCAACCCATTCTAGTATGCTTGACAGGAAAATCTCCTGCCCCGAGGAGCCTGGCAGGATATAGTCCATGGGGTTGCAAAGAGTTGAACAAACTAAACAAAGGAACAACAACAGGAAGAACTTGTCTGTATCTTTGAGATGCAAATGTCGTATCTGATCTTCAAATGTCGTATCTGAACTTCTCAGGTACCTTTATCTCTGCTGTCTTTTTAAAATGCAAATTTTAGAGAGGGTAAAGTAATTTAGAAATTGGCTTGTCCAAGGTAATTAGAAATTGCTTTTTTTGGTAAATATTTAGCCATCTAGCCAAGTGAGCCTGATTTGTTCCAACTGTCAGAACTCAATTTTAACCCAACCTCTTTTGTAAACTGATGGGTTTACATTGCTATATCTGATTCAGGACTGAAATCTTGAAAGAAGAATCGAGGCCTCCCTGTGTTTGTATGCATCTTTGTCTTTGGATAGCACTGTCATGGTTGATTTGTAAAAGAGCTTTATTTAATTGGCTTAAATAAAAGTAATAAGTGCTTACAAACCAAACAATTCTAAATAAAAGAGAAGTTGAAATGTTGTGGAATCTGGAGTCACGAAACACACCTCAGAGGACATTCAAGATGATGGAGTACAGTTTATTATGCCAGTGGGTACAAGGAGAATCAGTACCCAACAAGGACCCTGATGTTTCTGAGAGGCCCAGTTCTATACCCGCCCCCATTTCCTACTCCCCCACACCCCCTTCTATGTGACTGGTTACATGTGAGCAACCTCTTTGTGTACGTTGTATATAATTGAGTTTTACAACAAGTGGGTGCTAGGAGAACAAACAATTAAGGTTGGAGGGGGGGACAATGATTATACATCAAGGCGGGATGTCTCCGTGGTTAATCTAATCGGGGCAGCCTGACCTCAACTACAATCTCTGTTTGCCATCTGTAGGGAGGGAAGTCTCCAGGAGGCCTGGTATTCATTATAATGGTTTTCTCACTCTTAGGCAGGGTTCATGCCCAGTTCACATCCTGTCTTCAAGATGGAGTCTCTCCTGCTCCTCTCACACTGGCCCCAAGAAGATGAGTTCAGGCTCACATGAACTGGGAAATATTTAACATCAAATTAGTACCTGGCATTAATATTTAGGGCTTCCCTCGTGGCTCACTTAACTGGTAAAGAAACCACTTGCAATGTAGGAGACCTGGGTTCGATCCCTGGGTTGGGAAGATCCCCTGGAGAAGGGAATGGCTACCCACTCCATTATTCTAGCCCGGAGAATGGCATGGACTGTATAGCTCACAGGGTTGCAAAGAGTTGGACACGACTGAGAGACTTTCACTTTCACTTCATTAATGATTAAGCTTCTTGATCTAATTATATATAATATAGATATGTTGTGAGTCATCAACATATTAAATATAATATTAAGTATAATATTTTAATTGTGCCTAGGTTTAACATAAGCTAAAGAAGGTATTACATCCGTTACAAATTTGTCAGAAGGAAAAGTAACTCAATGTGAAGAAACTTTTGAGGAAAAAAAGTACAAATGAGACAAGAGTTTTGAGTGCACCTTTAGAAATATGTTTTATGATCTTTAGATATTCTACAACTTAAAAATTAAAATTGTGCTAAAGTATGTCAAATGATGAAAGGTTTATGGAAAATGGAACCCCAAAGGGGTTTTCTATATGATCAATTAGGACTGACTAAGTTTAAAACAAATTTAATTGAGTAAATGAACCTTAAAAAAAGAACAGATGGAAAACCTCTGGGCAGGAGCTTGTGCCCCAAGGGAGGGTTCAGTTCAGTTCAGTTGCTCAGTCCTGTCCGACTCTTTGAATCGCAGCACGCCAGGCCTCCCTGTCCATCACCAATTCCTGGAGTTCACTCAGACTTACGTCCATCGAGTCAGTGATGCCGTCCAGCCATCTCATCCTCTGTCGTCCCCTTCTCCTCATGCCCACAATCCCTCCCAGCATCAGAGTCTTTCACAATGAGTCAACTCTTCTCATGAGATGGCCAAAGTACTGACGTTTCAGCTTTAGCATCATTCTTTCCAAAGAAATCTCAGGGCTGATCCCCTTCAGAATGGACTGGTTGGATCTCCTTGCAGTCCAAGGGACTCTCAAGGGTCTTCTCCAACACCACAGTTCAAAAGCATCAATTCTTCCGCGCTCCGCCTTCTTCACAGTCCGACTCTCACATCCATACATGACCACAGGAAAAACCATAGCCTTGATTAGATGCACCTTAGTCAGCAAAGTAATGTCTCTGCTTTTCAACAAGCTATCTAGGTTGGTCATAACTTTTCTTCCAAGGAGTAAGTGTCTTTTAATTTCATGGCTGCAGTCACCATCTGCAGTGATTTTGGAGTCCCAAAAAGTAAAGTCTGACACTGTTTCCACTGTTTCCCCATCTATTTCCCATGAAGTGATGGAACCAGATGCCATGATCTTCATTTTCTGAATGTTGAGCTTTAAGACAACGTTTTCACTCTCCTCTTTCACTTTCATCAAGATGCTTTTTAGTTCCTCTTGACTTTCTGCCATAAGGGTGGTGTCATCTGCATATCTGAGGTTATTGATATTTCTCCCAGCACTCTTGATTCCAGCTTGTGATTCTTCCAGCCCAGCGTTTCTCATGATGTACTGTGCATAGAAGTTAAATAAGCAGGGTGACAATATACAGCCTTGACATACTCCTTTTCCTATTTGGAACCAGTCTGTTGTTCCATGTCCAGTTCTAACTGTTGCTTCCTGACCTGCATACAGATTTCTCAAAAGGCAAGTCAGGCAGTCTGGTATTCCCATCTCTTTCAGAATTTTCCACAGTTTATTGTGATCCACACAGTCAAAGACTTTGGCATAGTCAATAAAGCAGAAATGGATGTTTTTCTGGAACTCTCTTGCTTTTTCGATGATCCAGCGGATGTTGGCAATTTGATCTCTGCTTCTTCTGCCTTTACTAAAACCAGCTTGAACATCAGGAAGGTCACGGTTCACATATTGCTGAAGTCTGGCTTGGAGAATTTTGAGCATTACTTTACTAGCATGTGAAATGAGTGCAATTTCAGCAATACATGAACCATGAACTTCCTGATGTTCAAGCTGGTTTTAGTAAATGCAGAGGAACCAGAGAACAAATTGCCAACATCCGCTGGATCATGGAAAAAGCAAGAGAGTTCCAGAAAAACATCTATTTTTGCTTTATTGACTATGCCAAAGACTTTGACTGTGTGGATCACAATAAACTGTGGAAAATTCTGAGAGATGGGAATACCAGACCGCGTGGCCTGCCTCTTGAGAAACCTATATGCAGGTCAGGAAGCACCAGTTAGAACTGGACATGGAACAACAGACTGGTTCCAAATAGGAAAAGGAGTCCGTCAAGGCTGTATATTGTCACCCTGCTTATTTAACTTCTATGGAGAGTAAATCATGAGAAACGCTGGGCTGGAAGAATCACAAGCTGGAATCAAGAGTGCCGGGAGAAATATCAATAACCTCAGATATGCAAATGACACCTCCCTTATGGCAGAAAGTCAAGAGGAACTAAAAAGCCTCTTGATGAAAATCAAAGAGGAGAGTGAAAAATTTGGCTTAAAGCTCAACATTCAGAAAACGAAGATCATAGCATCCGGTCCCATCACTTCATGGCAAATAGATGGGGAAACAGTGGAAACAGTGTCAGACTTTATTTTGGGGGTCTCCAAAATCACTGCAGATGGTGATTGCAGCCATGAAATTAAAAGACGCTTACTCCTTGGAAGAAAAGTTATGACTAACCTAGATAGCATGTTGAAAAGCAGAGACATTACTTTGCTGACTAAGGTCCGTCTAGTCAAGGCTATGGTTTTTCCTGTGGTCATGTATGGATGTGAGAATTGGACTGTGAAGAAGGCGGAGCCCCAAAGAATTGATGCTTTTGAACTGTGGTTTTGGAGAAGACTCTTGAGAGTCCCTTGGACTGCAAGGAGATCCAACCAGTCCATTCTAAAGGAGATCAGCCCTGGGATACTTTGGAAGGAATGATGCTAAAGCTGAAACTCCAGTACTTTGGCCACCTCATGTGAAGAGTTGACTCATTGTGAAAGACTCTGATGCTGGGAGGGATTGGGGGCATGAGAAGGGGACGACAGAGGATGAGATGGCTGGATGGCATCACTGACTCAATGGACGTGAGTCTGGGTGAACTCTGGGAGTTGGTGATGGACAGGAGGCCTGGCGTGCTGCGATTCATGTGGTCGCAAAGAGTCGGAGATGACTGAGTGACTGAACTGAACTCTGAACTTGAGCATTCTTTGGCATTGCCTTTCTTTGGGATTGGAATGAAAACTGACCTTTTCCAGTCCTGTGGCCACTGCTGAGTTTTCCAAATTTGCTGGCATATTGAATGCAGCACTTTCACAGCATCATCTTTCAGGATTTGAAATAGCTCAACTGGAATGCCATCACCTCCACTAGCTTTGTTCATAGTGATGCTTTCTAAGGCCCACTTGACTTCACATTCCAAGATGTCTGGCTCTAGTTTAGTGATCACACTATCATGATTATCCAGGTCATGAAGATATTTTTTGTACAATTCTTCTATGTATTCTTGCCACCTCTTCTTAATATCTTCTGCTTCTGTTAGGTCCATACCATTTCTGTCCTTTATCGAGCCCATCTTTGCATGAAATGTTCCCTTGGTATCTCTAATTTTCTTGAAGAGATCTCTAGTCTTTCCCATTCTGTTGTTTTTCTCTATTTCTTTGCATTGATCACTGAAGAAGGCTTTCTTATCTCTTCTTGCTATTCTTTGGAACTCTGCATTCAGATACTTATATTTTTCCTTTTCTCCTTTCCTTTTCACTTCTCTTCTTTTCACAGCTATTTGTAAGGCCTCCTCAGACAGCCATTTTGCTTTTTTGAATTTCTTTTCCATGGGGATGGTCTTGATCCCTGTCTCCTGTACAATGTCACAAACCTCAGTCCATAGTTCATCAGGCACTCTATCTATCAGATCTAGGCCCTTAAATCTATTTCTCACTTCCACTGTATAATCATTAGGGATTTGATTGAGGTCATACCTGAATGGTCTAGTGGTTTTCCCTACTTTCTTCGATTTAAGTCTGAATTTGGTAATAAGGAGTTCGTGATCTGAGCCACAGTCAGCTCCTGGTCTTGTTTTGTTGACCTTATAGAGCTTCTCCATCTTTGGCTGCAAAGAATATAATCAATCTGATTTCTATGCTGACCATCTGGTGATGTCCATGTGTAGAGTCTTCTCTTGTGTTGTTGGAAGAGGGTGTTTTCTATGACCAGTGCATTTTCTTGGCAAAACTCTATTAGTCTTTGCCCTGCTTCATTCTGCATTCCAAGGCCAAATTAGCCTGTTACTCCAGGTGTTTCTTGACTTCCTACTTTTGCATTCCAGTCCCCTGTAATGAAAAGGACAACTTTTGGGGGTGTTAGTTCTTAAAGATCCTGTAGGTCTTCATAGAACCGTTCAACTTCAGCTTCTTCAGTGTTACTGTTGGGGCATAGGCTGTGATATTGAATGGTTTGCCTTAGAAACAAACAGAGATCATTCTGTCATTTTTGAGATTGCATCCAAGTACTGCATTTCAGACTCTTTTGTTGACCATGATGGCTACTCCATCTCTTCTGAGGGATTCCTGCCTGCAGTAGTAGATATAATGGTCATCTCAGTTACATAACCCATTCCAGTCCATTTTTGTTCGCTGATTCCTAGAATGTTGACATTCACTCTTGCCGTCTCCTGTTTGACCACTTCCAATTTGCCTTGATTCATGGACCTGACATTCCAAGTTCCTATGCAATATTGCTCTTTACAGCATCGGACCTTGCTTCTATCACCAGTCACATCCACAGCTGGGTATTGTTTTTGCTTTGGCTCCATCCCTTCATTCTTTCTGGAGTTATTTCTCCACTGATCTCCAGTAGCATATTAGGCACCTAATGACCTGGGGAGTTCCTCTTTTAGTATCTTATCATGTTGCCTTTTCGTACTGTTCATGGGGTTCTCAAGGCAAGAATACTAAAGTGGTTTGCCATTCCCTTCTCCAGTGGACCACATTCTGTCAGACCTCTCCACCCGGACCCTCCAGTCTTGGGTAGCCCCACAGGGCATGGCTTAGTTTCACTGATTTAGACAAGGCTGTGATCTTAATGTGATTAGATTGACTAGTTTTCTGTGAGTATGGTTTCAGTGTGTCTGACCTCTGATACCCTCTTGCAACACCTACCATCTTACTTTACTTACTTTACTTAGTTCTCTTACCTTGGGCATGGGATATCTCTCCATGGCTGCTCCAGCAAAGCACAGCCGCTGCTCCTTACCTTGGATGAGGGGTATCTCCAAGGGAGGGAGGTAGCCCTAAAACAAGAGTTCCCATACCCAGGGAAACTTCACAGGAGGCCCCAAAGAGGAGCTGTGAAGTCTTGGAAAACCAGGCAAAGCAGGGACTTGGAGGGCAGTAAACAGAGAAAGCATTACTTCTTGACCCGTTAACAGCTCATGGACTGTGGCCCCAAACAGATGACAGGCTCCAGAAACTGAGAGTGGTGAGGCATACACACCCAGCAAGCGCACACAACCCTTGCTGCACAGAGGGCAGGCCCAGGTAGCCGAGTGTGATGGAGCAGACAAACCTAGCTAGGGCGCAGCACAGAGGGTGGGCCCAGGCAGACAAACAGCCGGCACAAAGGGTGGAACTGGGGTGCTGGTAGAGGGGAGACATACAAACTTGAGCAGCGCACACGACCCTCCCCGCACAGCAGAAATAAGAAAAAGTAACCCCCTAGACAAAGAGTGCAGGCAGTGAGAGAAAAAAATGCACATGAACTCCAAGACGCAGAGGGCAGGCACAGGGAGCTGAAACAAGTCCACACTAGCCCCACTATGCAGAGACCAGCTCAGGGAGCTGAAACAAGTGCACACACGGCCTGTGACACAGAGGGTGAGCTTAGGGGGCTGAGGGAACCCCACACAAGTTGCTGCAATACAGAAGGATCCACACAAGCACCTATCTAGCAAGTTGTAGCCAGCAGTGTAGGTCATGTCAGGGGAACAGAAGCACCAGCATGATCCAGGGACAAGCAGGGGACTGGCAGCTTTGCAGTTATGCTGAGAGAGCCACTTTGAAGCAGCTATGGAAATAGACACACCTAACACTGGGACTTCCCTTGTGGCTCAGATGGTAAAGTGTCTGCCTACAATGCGGGAGACCCGGGTTCGATCCCTAGGTCAGGAATATCCTCTGGAGAAGGAAATGGCAACCCACTCCAGTACTCTTGCCTGGAAAATCCCATGGATGGAGGGCCTGGTAGGCTACAGTCCATGGGGTCGCAAAGAGTTGGACACGACTGAGCGACTTCACTTCACTTCACTTAACACTGGGAAAGCTAGAGGGACTGCCCAGAGGCATACTGAACCCGTAGACATTCCAAAACCTACTACTGGACTCTGCACTGCCTTTCAGAGAGACGAGATCCAACTCCATCAACCAGAACACAGGCACAAGCTCTGCCAACCAGGAAAACATCACAGGACAGTAACCAAACCCCATCCACAGGGGCAGACTCCACAACCAAGAACTACAACCTTGAAAACCTTTTTAACATTTTTTTTCCTTTTTTTTTTCTTTTTTCTCTTATGAATTATACTGTGTATTCCCCCTACCAATTAGCCTTTTGCGGTGCTGTGGAGTTTTCCTCTTTGCACCTCTTGTCAAAAAACAAGGACAAAAAAAATTGATTTCAGTTTTTTCTCTTTTTTTCTTTCTCATTTTTTTTTCTTTCTTCTTGATGAGTTTATGGATTTTGTTTTGGATACGTTCAACTGCTTTTCCTACTGTTCTTTACTGGCTGTAACTATCCCTGAATATACATTAATCTTTTCCACACAAGTCTATTCATCTTTGCTTTCCTATTTTTCTTTTCTCTCTTTTTAAATTTTTTTTAATCCTCTTTGCCACCCCTTCCTTTTCTCTTTTCCCTCCCTTCACCTCTTTCTTTTTTCTCTTTTTTATTCTCCCTTTTTTCCTTCACCAAGTAAGTTAAATTGTTGAGCTCGCTGTGCTATACTCCCCAGTTGGCCTTCTGCTCATGCTCAAATTTCCAGATTGAGCATTAGCTAACTCTGCTTTCAATTGGTTAATATCACTTCTGGTTTCCCTTGCTCACCAAGTCAGTCTCCTGTACTCTTTTCTTTAGAATGCTCTGGTTATAACTGTATGTATGAAAGTGTGTGTGTGTATGTCCCAATATTTCTGTAATTACCTACTTGATCTCCTCCCTCTAGAACACAGGCACAAGAAATTAACACAAACCACCCAACCAACATCTCCCTCCAAGGGCAAAAACCAAAAGGAAGAAGTAATACAACCTAAAGCCTGGGAAAAGGAGACCTCAAGGGGAGTAAGTTAGAAAAAAAAAAAAAAAAAAGATGATGTGATGAAAAGACAGAGAAATACAACACAAACGACAGAGCAAAGCAGAAACTCACAAGACCAAATAGATGAAGAGGAAATAAGTAATCTCCCTGAAAGAGAAATCAGAGTAATGACAGTAAAAATTATCCAAATACTTGAAAATAGAATGGAGAAAATACAAGAGGAATTTAACACAGTTAATACAATCACCAAGGACATAGAAGAAATAAGGAATAAGCAAACAGAGATGAAAAACACAATTCAGTTCAGTTCGGTTCAGTTCAGTTGCTCAGTCGTGTCCGACTCTTTGCGACCCCATGAATTGCAGCACGCCACGCCTCCCTGTCCATCACCATCTCCCGGAGTTCACTCAGACTCACGTCCATGATGCCATCCAGCCATACTGAAATTAAAAATACTCTGGAAGGAACCAATAGCAGAATAACTGAGGCAGAGGAATGGATAAGTGAGCTGGAAGATACAATAGTGAAAATAACTGCTGAAGAGTAGAATAAAGGGAAAGGAATGAAAAGAATTGAGGAAAGCCTCAGAGACCTCTGGAACAACATTAAATGTACCAATATTCAAGTTATCGGGGTCCCAGGGGAAGAAGAAAAAACAGAAAGGCATTGAGAAAATTTTTGAAGAAATTATAGTTGAAAACTTTCCCAGCAAGGGAAAGGAAATAGTCAGTCAAGTCCAAGAAGCACAGAGAGTCCCATACAGGTTAAACCCAAGAAGAAACACATCGAGACACATATTAATCAAGATAACAGAGATTAAGTACAAAGAAAGAATATTAAAAGTAGCAAGGGAAAAGCCACAAGTAAGATACAAGAGAAAACCCATACAATTAACAGCAGATCCTTCAGCAGAAACTCTACAGGCCAGAAGAGAATGGCAGGATATATTTAAAGTACTGAAAGAGAAAAACCTATGATTACTATACCTGGCAAAGATCTCATTCAAAATTGATGGAGAAATCAAAACTTTTATGGACAAGCATAAACTAAGAGAATTCAGTACCACTGAACCAGCCTTACAACAAATACTAAAGGGACTTACACTGCCAGTAAACACAAGAGAAAGGAAAGACTTATAGAAACAAACCCAAAGCAATCAAGAAAATGCCAATAGGAACATATATATCAATAATTACCTTACATGTAAATGGATTAAATGCACCAACCAAAAGATACAGACTGACTAAATGAATACAGAAATAAGACCCATATATATGCCGCTTACAGGAGACCCACTTCAGACCTAGAGACACATACAGACTAAAAGTAAAAGGATGGAAAGATATTCCATGTGAATGGAAACCAAATAAAGCTGCAGTGGCCATCTTTATTTCAGGAAAAATAGAGTTTAAAATAAAGAATATCATAAGAGATAAAGTAGGACACTATATAATGATCAAGGGATCAATCCAAGAAGAAGACATAACAATTGGAAATGTCTATGCACCCAACTGGACATGGAACAACAGACTGGTTTCAAATAGGAAAAGGAGTACATCAAGGCTGTATATTGTCACCCTGCTTCCTTAACGTCTATGCAGAGTACATCATGAGAAACACTGGGCTGGAAGAAATACAAGCTGGAATCAAGATTGCCGGGAGAAATATCAATAACCTCAGATATGCAGATGACACCACCCTTATGGCAGAAAGTGAAGAGGAACTAAAAAGCCTCTTGATGAAAGTGAAAGAGGAGAGTGAAAAAGTTGGCTTAAAGCTCAACATTCAGAAAACGAAGATCATGGTATCAGGTCCCATCACTTCATGGGAAATAGATGGGGAAACAGTGGAAACAGTGTCAGACTTTATTTTTGGGGGCTCCAAAATCACTGCAGATGGTGACTGAAGCCATGAAATTAAAAGATGCTTACTCCTTGGAATAAAAGTTATGACCAACTTAGAGAGTATATTCTAAAGCAGAGACTTGACTTTGCCTACTAATGTCCGTCTAGTCAAGGCTATGGTTTTTCCAGTAGTCATGTATGGATGTGAGAATTGGACTGTGAAGAAAGCTGAGTGCCCAAGAATTGATGCTTTTGAACTGTGGTGTTGGAGAAGACTCTTGAGAGTCCCTTGGACTGCAAGGAGATCCAACCAGTCCATTCTGAAGGAGATCAGCCCTGGGATTTCTTTGGAGGGAATGATGCTAAAGCTGAAACTCCAGTACTCTGGCCACCTCATGAGAAGAGTTAACTCATTGGAAAAGACTCTGATGCTTTGAGGGATTGGGGGCAGGAGGAGAAGGGGACGACAGAGGACGAGATGGCTGGATGGCATCACTGACTCGATGGACGTGAGTCTGAGTGAACTCCGGGAGATGGTGATGGACAGGGAGGCCTGGCGTGCTGCGATTCATGGGGTCGCAAAGAGTCGGACATGACTGAGCGACTGAACTGAACTGATGCACCCAATACAGGAGCACATCAATATATAAGGCAAATACTAACAGGCATAAGAGGAGAAATCGACAGCAACACAATAATAGTAGTGGACTTTAACACCATACTGTCCTCAATGGACAGATCACCAAAACAGAGAATCAATAAGGAAATACATACCTTAAATGAAACATCAGACCAAATGGACCTAATTGATATCTTTAGGACTTTCCATCCAAATACAGGAGAATACACTTTCTTCTCAAGTACACATGTAATATTTTCAAGGATAGACCATATCTTGGGCCACAAATCAAGCCTCAGTAAATTTAAGAAAACTGAAATTGTATCAATTATCATCTCTGACCAAAATGCTGTGGGACTATATATCAATTACAGGAAAAAAAAAAACAAACAGCAAAAAAACACAAACTCATGGAGATTAAACAATACACTACTCAATAACAAAGAAGTTACTGAAAAAATAAAACAAGAGATCAAAAGATTCCTAGAAACAAATGACAATGAAAACACGACCACCCAAAACCTATGGGACTCAGCAAAAGCAGTTCTAAGAGGGTGGTTTATAGCAATACAATCATATCTCAAGAAGCAAGAAAACCATTGAATAGACAGCCAAACTCTAAATCTAAAGCAACTGGAAAAAGAAGAACAACCCTTCCCCCCCCACACACACCCAAAGTCAGCAGAAGGAAGGAGATCATAAAAATCAGAGCAGAAATCAGCGAAAAAGAAATGAGGGAAACAATAGCAAAGAGTAATAAAACTAAAGCTGGTTCTTTGAGAAGATTAACAAAATTGACAAACCTCTAGCCAGACTCATCAAGAAAAAAGGGAGAAAAATCAAATCAATAAAATTAGAAATGAAAAAAGAGAGGTTACAACAGACAATACAGAAATTCAATGGATCATAAGAGAATGTCATGAGCAACTATATGCTAAGAAAATGGGCAACCAAGAGGAAATGGACAGATACTTAGAAAAGATCAGTCTCCCAAAACTGAACCAGGAAGAAATAGAAATTATGAACAACCCAATTACAAACACTGAAATTGAAACAGTGATCAAAAATCTTCCCAGGGCCAGATAGCTTCACGCACGAATTCTATCAAACATTCAGAGAAAAGCTAATGCCTATTTTTCTGAAACTCTTCCCAAAAATTGTAGAGGAAGGAACACTTCCAAATTAATTCTACAAGGCCACAATCACCCTGATACCAAAACCAGGAAAAGACAACACAAAAATAGAAAATTACAGGCCAATATTACTGATGAACATAGATACTAAATTCCTCAACAAAATTCTAGCAAACGGAATCCAACAACAGATTTAAAAGCTCACACATCATGATTAAGTCAGGTTTATTCCAGAATGCAAGGATTCTTCAATATGCACAAATCGGTCAATGTGATACACCATATCAAAAAATTGAAAGATAAAAACCACACGATCATCTCAATAGATTCAGAAAAAGCATTTGACAAAATCCAGCATCCATTTATGATAAAAATGCTTCAAAAAATGGGCATAGAAGGAATCTATCTCAACATAGTAAAGGGCATATATAAAAACCCACTTCTGCTGCTACTGCTAAGTTGCTTCAGTCGTGTCCGATTCTGTGCGACCCCATAGACGGCAGCCCACCAGGCTCCCCCGTCCCTGGGATTCTCCAGGCAAGAACACTGGAGTGGGTTGCCGTTTCCTTCTCCAATGCATGAAAGTGAAAAGTGAAAGTGAAGTCGCTCAGTCGTGTCTGACTCTGTGTAACCCCATGGACTGCAGCCTACCAGGCTCCTCCGCCCATGGGATTTTCCAGGCAAGAGTACTGGAGTGGGTACAGGAAACATTATTCTCAATGGTGAAAAGCTAAAAGTTTTCCCTCTAAGATCAGGAACAAAACAAGTGTCCACTCTCACCACTATTATTCAACATAGTTTTGGAAGTCCAAGCTACAGCTACTAGAGAAGAAAAATAAATAAAAGGAATCCAGATCAGAAAAGAAGGAAAACTCTCACTGTTTGCAGATGACATGATACTATACATAGAAAATCCAAAAGAAACTATCAGAAAATTACTAGAGCTAATCAGTGAATTCAGCAAAGTCGCAGTATACAAGGTTAATGCACAGAAATCACTTGCACTCCTATATACTAACAATGAAAAACCAGCAAGAGAAATAAAGGAATCAATCACATTCACCATTGCAACAAAAAGAAAAAAAAATATCTAGGAATGAACCTACCTAAGGAAAAAAAATGACACGTATATGGAAAACTATAAGACACTGATGAAAGTCAAAGATGACATAAACAGATGGAGGGATATTTCATGTTCCTGGGTAGGAAGAATCAATATTGTCAAAATGACTATACTACCAAATGCAGTCTACAGATTCAATACAATCCCTATCAAATTACCAATGGCTTTTTTTTCACAGAACTACAACAAAAATTTTCACATTTCATATGGAAACATAAAAGACCCCGAATAGTCAAAGCAGTCTTGAGAAAGAAGAATGAAACTGGAGAAATCAACCTTCCTGACTTCAGACTATACTAAAAAGCTACATCATCAAGACAGTATTGTACTGGCACAAAGACAGAACTATAGATCAGTGGAACAAAATAGAAAACTCAGAGATAAATCCATGCACCTATGGACACCTTATCTTTGACAAAGGAGGCAAGAATATAACCATGGAGAAAAGACAATCTGTTTAACAAGTGGTGCTGGGAAAACTGGTCAACCACTTGTAAAAGAATGAAACTAGAACACTTTCTAACACCAGACACAAAAATAAACTCAAAATGGATTAAAGATCTAAACATAAGACCAGAAACTATAAAACTCCTACAGGAAAACATAGGCAAAACACTCTCTGACATAAATCACAGCAGGATCCTCTATGACCCACCTCCCAGAGTAAAGGAAATAAAAGCAAAAATAAACAAATGGGACCTAATTAAACTTAAAAGCTTTTGCACAATGAAGGAAACTATAATCAAGGTGAAAAGACAGCCTTCAGAATGGGAGAAAATAATAGCAAACAAAGCAACTGACAAAGAATTAATCTCAAAAATATACAAGCAGCTTCTGCAGCTCAATTCCAGAAAAATAAACTACCCAATCAAAAAGTGGGCCAAATAACTAAACAGATATTTCTCCAAAGAAGACATACAGATGGCTAACAAACACATGGAAAGATGCTCAACATCACTCATTATCAGAGAAATGCAAATCAAAACCACAATAAGGTACCATCTCATGCTGGTCAGAATGGCTGCTATCCAAAAGTCTACAAACAATAACTGCTGGAGAGGGTGTGGAGAAAAGAGAACCCTCTTACACTGTTGGTAGGAATGCAAACTAGTACAGCCACTATGGAGAACAGTATGAAGATTCCTTAAAAAAACTGGAAATAGAACTGCCATATGACGCAGCAATCCCACTGCTGGGCATACACACCAAGGAAACAAGAATTGAAAGAGACATGCATACCCTAATGTTCGTTGCAGCACAGTTTACAATAGCTAGGACATGGAAGCAACCTCGATGTCCATTGGCAGACAAATGGATAAGAAAGCTGTGGTACTACACATATACAATGGAATATTACTCAGCTATTAAAAAGAATGCATTTGAATCTGTTCTAACGAGGTGGATGAAACTGGAGCCTATTATACAGAATGAAGTTAAGTCAGAAAGAAAAACACCAATACACTATATTAACACATATATATGGAATTTAGAAAGATGGTAACGATGACCCTATAGGCAAGACAACAAAAGAGACACAGATGTAAAGAACAGAATTTTGGACTCTGTGGGAGAAGGCGAGGGTGGAATGATTTGAGAGAATAGCATTGAAACATGTATATTATCATATGCGAGATAGATCGCCAGTCCAGGTTTGATGCATGAGACAGGGTGCTCAGGGCTGGTGCACTGGGATGACACACAGGAATGGAATGTGGAGGGAGATGGGAGGGGGGTTCAGGATGGGGAACAGATGTACACCCATGGGTGACTCATGTCAATGTACGGCAAAAACCACTACAATGTTGTAAAGTAATTAGCCTCCAATTAAAGTAAATAAATTAATTTAATTTTAAAAAATTAAATAAAGTTCACTCATTCCTAAGATGTCAATTTTTTACTCTTGCCATCTCCTGCTTGACCACATCCAATTTATCTTGATTCATGGACCTAACATTCCAGGTTCCTATGCAATATTGTTCTTTACAACATCAGATTTTACTTTTATCACCTGAAAGATCCTCAACTGAGTGGCATTTCCACTTTAGCCCAGCCACTTCATTCTTTCTGGAGCTATTAGCAGTTGCCCTCCACTCTTCCACAGTAATATATTGGACACCATCCTCCCTGGAAGGCTCATCTTTTGGTGTCATATCTTTTTGACTTTTTATACAGTTCATGGGGTTCTCACAGCAATTATACTGGGATGGTTTGCCATTCCCTCCTCCAGTGGATCATGTTTTGTCAGAACTCTCCACTATGACCCGTCCATCCTGGGTGGCCCTGCACAGCATAGGTCATAGCTTCATTGAGTTACACAAGCCCCTTTGTCGTGACAAGGCAGCAATCCATTAAAGGAGAGGATACAGTAAAGTTGCAAGATACAAAATCAACATACCAAAAACCACCTCAAAATGAAAACATTCAAAGGTCAGTTATATTTCTATATAGGAGCCTGAACAATCTAAGAAGGAAATTAAAAAAATAATCTTATCTACAAAGCATCAGAAGAATAAAATACTTATGAATAAATTTAACCAAGGAGAGTTGAGACTTGCACACTGAAAACTACTAAACATTGCTGAAAGAAATTAAAGAAGATATAAATAAATGTAACAACTTGTATTCATGGATTAGAAGACAATAGTGTTAAGATGGTAATACTACCAAAAGCAATACACAAATTCAATGCAATACTATCAAAATTCTAATGGCTTTCTTTACAAAAATGGAAAATCCATATGGAACCACGAAAGACTCTGAATAGATAAAGCAATCTTGAGCAAGAAGAACAAAGGTGAAGGCATCACAATTCACCATTTCAAAATATATGATAAAGCTACAATAATCAAAACAGTATGATGATGGCATAAAAACAGACACATAGATGAATAACAGAATAGAGGGCCCAGAAATAAGTCCATACATCTATATCAATTGACTAGGGTACCAAGAATCCAAAATGAGAAAATGATAATTCCTTCAATAAACAATGTTGAGAAAACTGGATATCCACATGCAGCAGGATGAAGTTGGATACTCATATCACACCATATACAAAAATATCAACCCCAAATGGATTAAAGACTTAAATGTAAGACCTGAAGTCATAAAACTACTAAAAGAAAATGTAGAAGGAAAGCTTCAACACTGTTATATTGAAAATCACACCATCAGCAGATGAATGGATAAGAAAGCTGTGGTACATATACACAATGGAGTATTACTCAGCCATTAAAAAGAATACATTTGAATCAGTTCTAATAAGGTGGGTGAAACTGGAGCCTATTATACAGAGTGAAGTAAGCCAGAAAGGAAAACACCAATACAGTATACTAATGCATATATATGGAATTTAGAAAGATGGTAATGATAACCCTGTATGCGAGACAGCAAAAGAGACACAGATGTATAGAACAGTCTTTTGGACTCTGTGGGAGAGGGAGAGGGTGGGATGATTTGGGAGAATGGCATTGAAACATGTATAATATCATATAAGAAATGAATCTCCAGTCCAGGTTCGATGCAGGATACAGGATGCTTGGGGCTGGTGCACTGGGATGACCCAGAGGGATGGTATGGGGAAGGAGGTGGGAGGGAGGTTCAGGATGGGGAACACATGTACACCCGTGGCAGATTCATGTTGATGTATGGCAAAACAAATACAATAGTGTAAAGTATAAAAAGGGAGGGAGGAAGGAAAAAAAAGTTAAAAGGAAAGGAAAAAAAAGAAAATCACACCAAAAACAAAGGCAATAAAACCAAAAAGAAACAAGTGGGATTTCATCAAGCCAGAAAGTTTCTGCCCAGCAAAGAAAACAATCAACAGAATGAAAAGGCAATCCATGAAATGGGATAAAATATTTACAAACCATATTTCTAATGAGAGTTAATATCCCCAAATAAATAAGAAACACGAATAACTCAGTAGCAAAAAACCAAATAACTCAATTAAAAGATGGACAAAAGATATGAATAGACACTTCTCAAAAGAAAGCATATAAATGTGCAACAGGTATATGAAAAATGTTCAGCTTCACTAGTCATTGTGCGTCCACTGACCACTAGTCATGGTCAGCTGGTCAGTTGTGTCCAGCTCTTTGCAACCCTATGGACTGTAGCCCTCCAGGCTCTCCTGTCCATGGAATTTTCCCAGGGAAGAACACTGGAGTGGGTTGACATTTCCTTCTCCAGAGTATCTTTCTGACCCAGAAATCGAACATATGTCTCCTGCATTGGTAAGCTGGTTCTTTACCACTGAGCCACCTGGGAAGCCTAGAAAAATGCAACTCAAAACTTCAGTGAGATATCACCTTATATCTGTTGAATAGCTATCATCAGAGATGAAAGATAATAAGTGTTGTTGAGGATATGGCGAGTAGGGAACACTTGTACACTGTTGATGGGAATGTAAATTTGTTGTTCTTGTTCAGTCACTAAGTCGTGTCCAACTCTCTGCAACCCCATGAACTGCAGCACGCCAGAGAAGACAATGGCACCCCACTCCAGTACTCTTGCCTGGAAAATCCCATGGGCAGAGGAGCCTGGTAGGCTGCGGTCCATGGGTCACAAAGAGTCAGACACGACTGAGCGACTTCACTTTCACTTTTCACTTTCATGCATTGGAGAAGGAAATGGCAACCCACTCCAGTGTTCTTGCCTGGAGAATCCCAGGGACGGGGGAGCCTGGGGGGCTGCCGTCTATGGGGTTGCACAGAGTTGGACACGACTGAAGCGACTTAGCAGGAGCAGTTATATGTCTATATATTTGAAGCCTTAAAAAGAAAGGAAATCTTATGATTTGTGACAACAGGGAAATGTGAATGAACCTGGAGGATATTATGTTAAGTGCATTAATCCAGACACAGAGACAAATACTGCTTGATCTCACTTACATGTAGAATCTAAAACCGTTGAACTCAGAAGCAGAGAGTAAAATGGTAGTTATTAGGGGATGGAGAGAAGAAGAAAAGAGGAGATGGTTGATCAGGGAGGACAAAGTTTGCTATGCAAGATAAAAAAGTACTACCATTCTATGGTATAACATTGTGACCATATTAACAATTCTTGACTGTATACTTGAACTTGGTTAAGAGGGTAGATCTTAAGTGTTCTCACCACTGACAGACAGACACACACACAGTGGTAACTATAGGAAGAGACAGCTTCCTAGTGTATTTCAAATTATCAAATTGTACCTAAATTAATCATCTTAAGTATATAAAACTCTTAATTCTCAATTATACTTCAATTTAGAAATTAATTTTTTTAAACAGTGTAAAGACAACCCACAGGCTAGAAGAAAATATTATAATTCATATATCTGACAAGAGTCTAGTATCCAGAATATACCAGGCACTCTTACAATCCAACTTAAAAATGGACAAAGGAGTTGGATAGACATTCGTCCAAAGAAGATATACAAATGGCCAAGAGACACATGTTCAAAATCACTAATCATTAGGAAAATGCAAATCAAAACCACAAGATGCCACTTCATACCCACCAGGATGGCAATTAATAGCTATAACAGAAAATAACAAATGTCAGTGAGGATGTAGAAAAATTGGAACCCTGCTCCCAAAGTCTGATCTCAAAAGATATGGGCCTGGGTTAGTATCTCAGCTCCACATATAAAACCAGTAAACCTAGTGAAATTATCAATCCCTTGGAGCTTCTGTTTCCTCATCTATGACATGGGGATAATAATATCTACTGTGGACTATGGTGAAGAAATGGTGATGAGAGATGTTATCCTGTGCCTCATTCTAAAGTTCTGAGGCAGAAAGATAATGTGTGTCAAGGACCTAGCACCAGTAAGTTTCCTTTATTCTGTTTCCTCTCCCCTCTATAGACCCTCCCTTCTCCCTGGACACTCTACCTTTGTGACCTTACACCTTCTCCACCCAAGATTTCAGGAGAGGGTCTGACAATCTCACCATAGTGAGAAAGGCCTATGTGTAAGCACAGAGTTCCAAGACTGACAGAGAGGGGCACTTGGGAGAAATGAGTCAAGGACATGGCTTCCCAGGACTCCTAAAAGTCCAGCTTTGCCCTATGGAAAGCTGAATTCTCAACTGGTAAATAATCACAGACCACTCCAGGCTCACAATCCATTTCCAAGGAAGTTACATTTGTGGCTAAGACAGCATGGTACCCGCTTGAAAAAACCTCCAGTCCCTGCTTCCCAGCAGGATTGCCCGTTCCCCAGAAGTGGCAGCCCTCTCACTCTCTGGGCTCTCTGCTGGGGTGGGCCCCAAGCACACATGCCTTCATGTAGCTGTAATCACAGTGCTCTTGCCACAGTGAGTTGCTCAGGCCTTTAAATTGCAACATAGCTCTTAGCACTTTGCTTTCCAACACCATCAAGCCAAAGTATGTGAGCTCAAAAAGCCACGCCTTGCTGTGAGAGGTTCCCCCTTTTTGGATTATTTCATCAGAGTAAATTCCCAGCAGAGAAATTCTTGGTCTAGAGAAAATGAACAAATATTTTTATGGCTCTATCTACTTATTGACAAATTATCTTCCCATACGCTTGCATATTCTCACTATGAATAAATGAATATACTTGGCTTCATACAGTATTACTGACTTTGATTCTTATTTAATTTTTAAAATGTTTGCAAATAGCTTTATTCTTCCACTTTTAGAAATAAAAGTTGCTTGTTGTAATATTCATATACTATAGACAAAGAGGTCACTGGTAATTAGACATCTTATATAAAATAACTAAAATCCTAAAATCCCCTGTATACCTTGGAAGGACATTTTCCTACACAACTGTAATATACCATTATAACACCAAATAGTCAAGAAATTTCTGGTGTCATTTGATAACCAATCTTTGACCACATTTTCCTACTGCCTCAGAAATAGTCTCTTTTCTTTGGGGAAGAAAAGACCCCCCTCAAAGGCCACACAGGATATTTGGATGTTGTATTTCTTAATTCTCTTTTAATCTAAAATGTCCTGAACCCTTTTACTTTTCTTGCCTTTTCTTTATTGCATAAGCTAAGTCAGTCATCCTTTAGAGTGTTCTCTCCTTCCCAATTTTTCTGGACTGTCTAGGGATGTCATTTAACTGGATCCTTTATCTCTCCTTCAAGGCTCAGATATGGTTCTGACTGGCCAGAGGGCCCAGAACTGGGAAGAAGCGGAGTAGGATGTGACCCAGGTTTCTTGCCTTCTGCAAGGCTCCTCCTTGCAGTGCAGACTGGGTCACGGATCACAGCCAGCCCCAGCACTGGCTTCCCTCCAGGAGTGGCAGTCCAGGAAACCATCAGTATGTAAACATGCCCCCTTAAGGCTGCCCTTAAAATTTTCTTCTAGAAGGACACAGCATGACCAAGAGTGTTGGGCTCAACAAATACTTATTGGCCTCTGTCCCTTATGAAACATAAAGGCTAGTCTGTTGGTAGCTACACACAGAGGGTGTCCAGTAGAGGTGGCCAGGTAAGGTTCCTGAGATGTGGGCTTCCTGGCAGAGTTCAAAGCTGAGGCAAGGGAGTGGAGGAACCAGCCCCAGAACAAGTAGAGATGAAGGAGACACTGGGGTTTGGAGATGGCCCAAAGTAACAGAGAAGAAACAATTTAGCCCAAGGAACAGAACTGCAGAAACTTACCCAGACCCCAAATATCCATCAGTAGGAGAAACACTCCACCAGCCGGTCCAATCATACAGGGGAATACAGCAGCCATTAAAGGTAGAGAGGCATGTACTAATTCCATGCAACAACAGGGTTGATGGTGAAAAACATCAAGCTGCAGAAAAATAGGGACAGATTATGTCATTTGTAACACATACAGAGAGATGCTTGCCTAGGTACAGGTGAGTGCAAGTGTCTATAAGTGCATTGGGAAGATCTGAAAGTACCGTCAGCAAATCCAGACAGCGTTATCAGGAGCCTGATATTCAGCAAAGAGTAAGTGGTCAAGGAGTCTTGGCTTTACTGAAATAATTTTATTTGCATCAGAAAAATCCATTCATGTCTTCCTTGAGTATTTAAAATTAATTAACTATAAGTGGCAAGCTGCTCAGAGACTTCATGGTAGCTACTGTTACGTCAGCATAAACTGCCAAGGCTGGGGATGCTCTAGGCATGGAGGAAAGCAAGATGGACAGGTATTGAATCCCAGACCCTGGATACTACCCCTAAGCACCAGGGAATGCAAGCAAGGACACATGCCAGGCCCCCAGCAACTATCCTGGCTTGCAGCAGGCCCTCCTGCCCAGTGGCTGGGACCCTTGCCCTGGGCCTTCTCTCCCTTCCAAGGACAAGGACCCTGGGGAATGAGGGGTCACCCATTCTGGCTGAGTGTATGCTAGGAATAGCTCTGCAATCCATCTGCATTATGGCCAGGTTCAGAACCCTTCAAGCTTGTGGCCAGCAGGTGAGGAGTTGCTATCAACTCCAATCCAACACCACCACCTTGGTCAGAACAGATCCAGATCTGGTCGCAGGGACACTTGCTGGAGGCAGAGCCTGGGGAGACATAGCCTCCCTCAGAAGTAGCCATCTTGTCCCCTGAGTCATGCTCTGGACCCTGGCTTGTCTTGGAGCAGTTGCTCCGGGGGTTCTGGAAGGCTATGATGAGACTAACTGACCAAATGAAGCTGCAAGGTAAAAAAGAAGAGTGAGCCCAGGTGCTCAGCAGCATCACAGGCCCTCTGACAGCCCTGACACAGAAACTTGGTTTCCGTTCACTGCCATAGTTTGAGTCTGGTGGGAGGACACCTGTTCCTCCTATCTAAAGCGGCCTATTGCTAAACTGCCCTGCAGACAGGAGGTGCCAACTAGTCCCCACCAGCAACCACACGCTTTGTCTAAAATGCTTTGATATGAAGAGGAAGGAGGATGTGATGATGAAGTCAGGCTGATTGCTATTGCTTGCATCCCTTGGCCTGACCGTTTCCAGGGATGGGACTGTACAGACACTGATGGTGGGTGCCCTGTCCATAGCTGAAGCCTACTCTAGGGTCAGCTGGCACCCCTGCATCTCTGTCCCTGAGGTCATTTGATTATTCCAGACATATCACTGTCTCTCAGCAGGGCAGTCGTGAGGTAATGAGGAACTGATTCCCCAGGATGATGGTGGGGGGTGTCAGCATCCCAGCCTCTTCGCCAGTGTACAGTCAAACAGTGTGCCTTCCAAGTCTCTGGAGGTCCCCAGGAAACTGAACCCCAGCAGTAGCCTGCTCATTAGCATGTTCTTTTGGGACATTCCTCCCTTCCCATGTCCCTTCTCTACTCCCTCAGAGGATTTCCAACAACTTACGCTCAATAAATGACAGAAATGGTATGGACCTAACCGAAGCAGAAGATATTAAGAAGAGGTGGCAAGAATACACAGAAGAACTGTACCAAAAAAACTTCACAACCCAGATAATCACGATGGTGTGATCACTCACCTAGAGCCAGACATCCTGGAATGTGAAGTCAAGTGGGCCTTAGGAAGCATCACTATGAACAAAGCTAGTGGAAGTGATGGCATTCCAGTTGAGCTATTTCACATCCAAAAGATGATGCTTTGAAAGTGCTGCACTCAATATGCCAGCAAATTTGGAAAACTAGGCACTGGCCACTGAACTGGAAAAGGTCAGTTTTCACTCCAACCCCAAGGAAGGGTAATGCCAAAGAATGCTCAAACTACCACACAGTTGCACTCATCTCACACGCTAGCAAAGTAATGCTCAAAATTCTCCAAACCAGGCTTCAGCAATATGTGAACCATGAACTTCCAGATGTTCAAGCTGGTTTAGAAAAGGCAAAGGGACCAGAGATTAAATTTCCAACATCCACTGAATCACTGAAAAAGCAAGAGACTTCCAGAAAAACATCTACTTCTGCTTTATTGACTATGCCAAAGTCTTTGACTGTGTGGATTACAATAAACTGTGGAAAATTCTGAAAGAGACAGGAATGCCAGACCACCTGAGAAATCTGCCTCTTGAGAAATCTGTATGCAGGTCAGGAAGCAACAGTTAGAACTGGACATGGAACAACAGACTGGTTCCAAATAGGAAAAGGAGTACATCAAAGCTGTATATTGTCACTCTGCTTATTTAATTTATATGCAGAGTACATCATGAGAAATGCTGGGCTAGATGAAGCACAAGCTGTAATCAAGATTGCCAAGAGAAATAACAATAACCTCATATATGCAGATGACACCACCCTTATGGCAGAAAGTGAAGAACTAAAGCGCTTCTTGATGAAAATGAAAGAGGAGAGTGAAAAGTTGGCTTAAAGCTCATCATTCAGAAAACTAAGGTCATAGCATCTGGTCCCATCACTTCATGGCAAATAGATGGGGAAGCAATGGAAATAGTGAGAGAATCTAATTTTGGGATTCCAAAATCACTGCAGATGGTGACTGCAGTCACGAAATGAAGAGGCTTGCTCCTTGGAAGAAAAGCTATGACCAACTTAGACAGCATATTAAAAAGCAGAGACATTACTTTGCCAACAGAGATCCATCCAAATCAAAGCTTTGGTTTTTCCAGTAGTCACATATGAATGTGAGAGTTGTACTATAAAAAAAGCTGAGTGCCAAATAACTGATGCTTTTGAACTATGATATTGGAGAAGACACTTGAGAGTCCCTTGGACTGCAAGGAGATCCAACCAGTTCATCCTAAATGAAGTCAGTCCTGAATATTCATTGGAAGGACTGATGCTGAAGCTGAAACTCCAATACTTTGGGTGCCTGATGCCAAGAACTGGCTCACTGGAAAAGACCGTGATACTGGGAAAGACTGAAGGCAGGAGAAGAAGGGGACAACAGAGGATGAGATGGTTGGGTGGCACCACCGACTCAATGGACATAAATTTGAGTAAGCTCTGGGAGTTGGTGATGGACAGGGAAGCCTGGCATACAGCACCTCGTGGGTTTGGAAAGAGTCAGACATGACGGAGTGACTGAACTGAACTGAACTGAACTGACAAATAGATTCAAGGGATTAGATCCAATAGATAGAGTGCCTGAAGAACTATGGATGGAGGTTCACAACATTGTACCAGAGGCCATGATCAAAACCATCCCCAAGAAGAATAAACACAAAAAGGCAAAATGATTGTCTGAGGTGGCCTTACAAATAGCTGAGAAAAGAAGAGAAAGTAAAGGCAAAAGAGAAAAGGAAAGCTATATCCATCTAAATGCAGAGTTCCAAAGAATAGCAAGGAGAGATTTTAAAAAAGGCTTCCTAAGTGATCAGTGCTAAGAATTAGAGGAAAACAATAGAATGGGAAAGACTAGATATCTCTTCAAGAAAATTAGAGATACCAAGGGAACATTTCATGCAAAGATGGGCACAATAAAGGACAGAAATGGTATGAACTGATTAACGGATTAAGAAGAGGTGACAAGGATACACAGAACTGTACAAAAAGATCTGAATGGCCCAGATAACCAAGATGGTGTGATCACTCAACTAGAGCCAGACATCCTGGAGTGCAAAGTCAAGTGGGCTTTAGGAAGCATCACTACAAACAAAGCTAGTGGAGGTGATAGAATTCCAGCTGAACTATTTCAAATCCTAAAAGATGATGCTATGAAAGTGCTGCACTCTATATGCCAGCAAATTTGGAAAATCAGCAGTGACAACAGGACTGGAAAAGGTCAGTTTTCATTTCAATCCCAAGGAAGGGCAATGCCAAAGATTGTTCAGACTACCGCACAATTGCACTCATCTCACAATGTAGCAAAGTAAGGCTCAAAATTCTCCAAGCCAGGTTTCAACAGTACGTGAACCGAGAACTTCCAAATGTTCATGCGGGATTTAGAAAAGGCAGAGGAACCAGAGACCAAATTGTCGACATCACTGGATCATAGAAAAAGTAAGAGAGTTCCAGAAAAACATCTACTTCTGCTTTATTGACTATGCTGAAGCCTTTGAATGTGTGAATCACAACAAAGTGTGGAAAATTCTTCAAGAGATAGGAACACCAGACCACCTGACCTGCTTCCTGAGAAACCTGTACGCAGGTCAAGAAGCAACAGTTAGAACCAGACATGGGACAAGAGACTGGTTCCAAGTTGGGAAAGCAGTATGTCAAGGCTGTATATTGTCACATTTTTTGTTTAACTTATATGCTGAGTACATCATGCGAAAATGCTGGACTGAATGAAGCACAAGCTGGAATCAAGATTGCAGGGAGAAATACCAATAACATCAGATATGCAGAAAACACCACCCTTATGGCAGAAAGCAAAGAGGAACTAAAGAGCCTCTTGAGGAAGGTGAAAGAGGAGAGCGAAAAAGCTGACTTAAAACTCATCATTCAAAAAACTAAGATCATGACATCTGGTCCCATCACTTCATGGCAAATAGACAGGGGAACAATGGAAACAATGAGAGACTCTATTTTGGGGGGCTCCAAAATCACTGCAGATGGTGACTGCAGCCATGAAATTAAAAGATGCTTGCTCCTTGGAAGAAAAGCTATGACCAACATAGACAGCATATTAAAAAGCAGAGACATTACTTTGCCAAAAAAGGTCCATCTATTCAAAGCTATGGTTTTTCCAGTAGTCATATATGGATGTGAGAGTTGGACTATAAAGAAAGCTGAGTGCTGAAGAACTGATGCTTTTGAATTGTGGTGTTGGAGAAGACTCTTAAGAGTTTCTTGGACAGCAAGATCAAACCAGTCAATCCTAAAGGAAATTAGTCCTGTATTGGAAGGACTGATGCTGAAAGTGAAGCTCCAATATTTTGGCCACTTGATGGAAAGAACCAACTTATTGGAAAATCCCCTGATGCTGAGAAAGATTGAAGGCAGGAATAGAAGGGGACAAGAGAGGGTGAGATGGTTGGATGGTATCACTGACTTGTTGAACATGAGTTTGAGCAAGCTCCGGGTGTTGTTGATGGACAGGGAAGCCTGGCTTGCTATAGTCCATGGGGTTGCAAAGAGTGGGACACAACTGAGTTACTGAACTGAATTGAACTGGCCTTACCCTGATATCAAAACCTGGCAAAGCCATTGCAAGAAAAGAACGCTATAGACTGAGCTTCCTTACCAATATATAGGCAAGATTCTTAAACAAAAGTTTACCAAATCCAATTTAACAATTGTAAAAATATTAATAAATCATGACCAATAAGGGTTTATCCAAAGAGTAAGTTTGATTTAACATTCAAAAATTAAACAATGTTACTGATCATATGTAGTGAGTTGAAACAGTATCTCCTCAAAAACACAGCCACCTAGAAATTCAGAATGTGACTTTATTTGGAGATGGAGTCTTTGCAGATTTAATTAGTTAAGGATCTCGACATGAACTCATCCTGGGTTTAGGGTGAGCCCTAAATCCGATTATTGGTATCCTTATAACAGGATAATAGAGGTCGCAGATAATAAACACAGAGAAGGTGAAGATAGATGTGTGCAGAGATTGGAATTAGTCATTCACTACACAATGAATGACTGGGGCCATGAGATGCTAGAAGAAGTGAAAAAATGATTCTTCCCTAGAGCCTGCAGAGGTAGAATAGCTTTGCTGACACCTTGATTTCAGAAACTGCTAGACTCCATAACTGTGAGAGAATAAATTTTTGTGTTCCTAAGCCACAAAGTTTGTCGTAATTTGATTTAGCTGGAAACAGTGTCAGACTTTATTTTTTGGGGGCTCCAAAATCACTGCAGATGGTGACTGCAGCCATGAAATTAAAAGACACTTACTCCTTGGAAGAAAAGTTATGACAAACCAAGATAGCGTATTGAAAAGCAGAGACATTACTTTGCCGACTAAGGTCCGTCTAGTCAAGGCTATGGTTTTTCCAGTAGTCATGTATGGATGTGAGAGTTGGACTGTGAAGAAGGCTGAGCACCAAAGAATTGATGCTTTTGAACTGTGGTGTTGGAGAAGACTCTTGAGAGTCCCTTGGACTGCAAGGAGAGCCAACCAGTCCATTCTGAAGGAGATCAGTCCTGGGTGTTCTTTGGAAGGAATGATGCAGAAGCTGAAGCTCCAATACTTTGGCCACCTCATGCGAAGAGTTGACTCATTAGAAAAGACTCTGATGCTGGGAGGGATTGGGGGCAGGAGGAGAAGGGGACGACAGAGGATGAGATGGCTGGATGGCATCACTGACTCGAAGGACGTGAATCTGAGTGAACTCCGGGAGATGGTGATGGACAGGGAGGCCTGGCGTGCTGCAACTAATTCATGGGGTCGCAGAGAGTCGGACACGACTGAGCGACTGAACTGAACTGATACTTTATTTTAAAAGTGAATAGACATTAACTTGTCTGTAAATGTTTGATAGAGTGCATCTGTGATGTCATCTGGCCCTAGGCTTCATTTAGGGGGAGATTTTTTTGGGTCACAGTTTCAGTTTCAGTACTTGTGATTGGTCTGTTCATAATTTCTTTTTCATCCTGGTTCAGTCTTGTAAGATTTTACTTTTTGAAGAATTCATTCATTTCTCCCAGGTTGTCCATTTTATTGGCATAAAACTGTTCATAGTAGTCTCCTATTATCCTTTGTATTTCTGTGTTGTCTATTGTAACTTCTCCGTTTTCATTTCTAATTTTACTGATTTGAGTCTTCTTGCTTTTTTTCCTGATGAGTTGGGCTATTGGTTTGTCAGTTTTCTTTATCTTCTCAAAGAATCAGCTTTTAGTTTTATTGATCTTTGCTTTGTTTCCTTCATTTCTTTTTCATTTATTCCTGCTCTTATCTACATGATTTCTTTCCTTCTACTAACGTTGGGATTTTTAAAAATTTTTGTTCTTTTTGTTTCTCTAGTTGCTTTAGCTGTGAGGTTAAGTTTTCTATTTGATGTTTTTCTTATTTCTCTAGGTAGGATTGCATTACTATAAGCTTCCCTCTTAAAACTGACTTTGCTGTGTCCCATAAGTTTTGGGTCATTGGGTTTTTGTTGTAATTTGTCTCTAGGTTTTTTTTTTTTTTATTTCCACTTTGATTTCTTCAGTAACCTCTTGGTTATTATAGAATTATATTGTTTAATTTCCATGTGTTTGTGTTGTTTCAAGTTTTATTTTCCCTATAATTGATATCTAGTCTGATAGGATTGTGGTCAGAAAAGACACTTGGTATGATCATTCTCAAATTCTTCCAATGTTGTTGTGTTGTGCAATCGCTTGGGCTCAGTCATGTCTGAATCTTTGGAACCCATGGTCTGCAGCATGCCAGGCTTCCCTGTCCTTCACTATATCCCAGAGTTTGCTCCAACTCATGCCCATTGACTTGATGGTGCCATCCAATCATCTCATCCTTTGTTGCCCTTTCTCCTGCTCTCAATCTTTCCCAGCATCAGGGTTTTCTTCAGTGAGTCAGCTTTTCTAATCAGGTGGCCAAAGTAATAAAGCTTCAGCTTCAACATCAGTCCTTCCAATGAATATTCAGGATTGAGTTCCTTGAGGATTGACTGGTTTGATCTTGCAGTCCAAGGAACTCTCAAGAATCTCCAGCACCACAATTCAAAAGCATCAGTTTTCCCGTACTCAGCCTTCTTTATGGTCCAACTCTCATATCTGTGCATGACTACCGGGGGAAAAAAAAAAACTTTGTCAGCAACGTGATGTGTCCACTTTTTAGTATGCTATTTAGGTTTGTCAGAGCTCTTCTTCCAAGGAGCAGGTGTCTTTTGATTTCATGGCTGCAATTACCATCTGCAGTGACTGTAGAGCCTAAGAAAATAAAATTTCTCACTGTTTTCATTGTTTCCCCATCTATTTGCCATGAAGTGATGGGACCCTATGCCATGATCTTAGTTTTTTGAATGTTGGTTTTAAGTCAGCTTTTTCTCTTTCCTCTTTCACCTTCATCAAAAGGCCCTTTAGTTCCTCTTCACTTTCTGCCATACGGTTGTGTCATCTACATATCTGAGGTTATTGATATTTCTCCTGGCAAATTTGATTTCAGCTTGTGATTCATCCAGTCCAGCATTTTGCATGATGTACTCTGCATATAGTTTAAATAAGCAGGGTGACAATATACAACCTTGACATTCTCCTTTCCCAATTTGGAACCAGTCTTTTTGTTCCATGTCTGGTTCTAACTGTTGCCTCTTCCTCTGAGTACAGGTTTCTCAGGAGGCAGGTAAGGTGGTCTGGTATTCCCATTTCTTTAAGAATTTTCCAGTTTGCTGGGATCTCAATGTTAGGGAAATTAAATAGTCTTGTTTAGGCTTCCAAGACAAAGCAGAATAGGCCTCTGACCTTGCTTCTAACCTGCCTGGACGCTGCTGTGACTATAATTCCCTGCCTGACTGCTGTGAGTGCAAACCTTACAGCCCTGTAGATAGGACAGGGTATGAATCTCGAGACTGCTCAGCCCATAGAGGGGGTCTGGCCAGTCAAGCCAAGGCCTAACATTCCAAGTTTCACACAACAAAACAGCATTAACATGAAACCAGAGCTCCAATTTGCTCACAAATTAATGATGATATCAGTTTGCATCCTAGGATTATAAGCGGGAACCCCAAACTGCAATTTTTGAAGTCTCAACCACGGAGTGGATGTACTCCCTGGAACCTTTTATCATTTGGGACTCCAGATGTGCTGTATCACAGGACTTCCCAGTGCTGTTTGGATGTTGGTCAAATCCCAATTTGGTGATGTATCCTCTGCTGTTTCTGTTTCTCTTTTCTTTTAATATTAGTATATTGAAAGTAAGCTGGATAATTCTCTAATAAATACTGATATTATTTATTTGTATATAACAAGTGGCTTATTTTGTTAACAAATCCTTTGAACCTGAGATAAAAGTGAAAACTTTCTGCAAAATTTCCCAAAAAACAACTGCAGAGGGAGGAACACTGCCAAACTCATTCTACCAGGCCACCATCACCCTGGTACCAAAACCAAAGATATCACAAAGAAAAAAATAAAATAAAAGTCAATATCATCGTGAATATAGATGCAATAATTCTCAACAAAATACTAGCAAACAGAGTCAGACAGCACATCAAATGGATCATACCCATGTTCAAGAGTGGTTTATCCCAGGGATGCAAGGATTTGTCAATATATGCAAATCAGTCAATGTGATACACCATATTAACAGATTGAAAGATAAAAATCATATGATAATCTCAATAGATGCAGAAAAATCTTTTGACAAAATTCAACACACATTTATGATTAAAAAAACTCTTTAGAATATGAACAGAGAAGGAACCTACCTTAAAATAATAAAGATCATATATGACAACCTTTAACAAACATTATTTTCAATGGTGAAAACCTGAAAGCATTTCCTCTAAGATCAGGATTAAGAGAAGAGGGCCCACACTTGCCATAATTATGCAGCACAGTTTTGGAAGTCTGGACCTAAGAGAAGCAAAAGACGTTAAGAAGAATACACATAAGAACTATACAAAAAGATCTTAATGATCTGGATAACATGATGGTGTAATCACTCAACTAGAGCCAGACATCCTAGAGTGCAAAGTCAAGTGGGCCTTAGGAAGCATCACTATGAACAAAGCTAATGGAGATGAGGGAATTCAGCTGAGCTATTTCAAATCCTAAAAGATGATGCTATGAAAGTGCTGCTCTCTATATGCTGGCAAATTTGGAAAACTCAACAGTGGCCACAAGATTGGAAAAGATTAGTTTTCATTCCAACCCTAAAGAAGGGCAATGCCAAAAATTGTTCAAACTACCACACAATTGCACTCATTTCACATGCTAGCAAGATCATGTTCAAAATCCTTCAAGCTAGCCTTCAACAGTACATGAACCAAGAGCTTCCCGATGTAAAAGCTGGATTTAGAAAAGGCAGAGGAACCAGAGATCAAATTGCCAACATCTGATGGATTATAGAAAAAGCAAGAGAATTCCATAAAAACATCTATTTCTGCTTCACTGACTATGCTAAAGCCTTTGAATATGTGAATCACAACAAACTGTGGAGAATTCTTCAAGAGATGGGAATACCAGACCACCTTACCTGCCTCCTGAGAAACCTGTAAGCAGGTCAAGAAGCAACAGTTAGAACTGGACATGGAGCAACAAATTGATTCCAAAGTGGGAAAGGAGTACCTCAAGGCTATATATTGTCACCCTGCTTATTGAACTTATATGCAGAGTATATCATGAGAAACGCTGGGCTGGATGAATCACAAGCTGGATCAGGATTGCAGGGAGAAATATCAATAACCTCAGATATGCCGATGATACCACCCTTATGGCAGAAAGCAAAGAGGAACTAAAGAGCCTCTTGATGAAAGTGAAAGAGGAGAGTGAAAAAGCTGTTTTAAAACCCAACATTCACAAAACTAAGATCATGGCATCCAGTCCAATCAGTTTAGATGGGAAAGCAATGGGAACAGTGAGAAACTTTATTTTCTTGTCTCCACAATCACTTTGGACCATGATTGTAGCCATGAAATTAAAAGATACTTGCTCCTTGGAAGAAAAGCTATGAAAACCTAGACAGCTTCTTAAAAAGCAGAGACATTGCTTGGCAAACAAAGGTCCAGATAGTCAAAGCTATGGTTTTTCCAATAGTCATGTACCGATGTGAGAGTTGGTCCATAATGAAGGCTAAACTCCAAAAAATCTATGCTTTTGAATTGTGGTGCTAGAGAAGGCTCTTGAGAGTCCCTTGGACTTCAAAGAGATCAAATAAGTGAATCCTAAAGGAAATCAGTCCTGAATATTCATTGGAAGGACTGATGATGAAGCCAATGCGCCAATGCTTTGGCCCCCTGATGACAAGAGCCACTCATTAGAAAAGACCCCAATGCTGGGAAAGATAGAAGGCAGGAGAAGGGGTGGACAGAGGACGAGATCATTGGATGGCATCCACCAACTCAACAGACATGAATTTGAGCAAGCTCTGGAATATGGTGAAGACTGGGGAAGACTGAGGTGCTGCAGTCCATGGGGTTGCAAAGAGTTGGACACAAATGAGCAACCAAACAAGAACAAAGCCATGACAATGAGAGAGAAAGAAGAAATAAAAGGAATCCAGATTGGAAAAGAAGAATTAAAATTCTCAGTTTGCAGACGGCATGATACTATACATAGAAAGCCCTAAAGATGCCACAGAAAATTACTAGAGCTAATCAGTGAATACAGTAAAGTCACAGAATACAAAATCAATACACAGAAATCCCTTGCATTCCTATACATCAAAGACAAAAAATCACAGAGAGAAATTAAGGAAACAATTCCACTCACCATTGCAAAAATAAAGATTAAAATTCCTAAGAATAAACTGGTGAGAGTTGGACTGTGAAGAAGGCTGAGCACCGAAGAATTGATGCTTTTGAACTGTGGTGTTGGAGAAGACTCTTGAGAGTCCCTTGGACTGCAAGGAGAGCCAACCAGTCCATTATGAAGGAGATCACCCCTGGGTGTTCTTTGGAGGGAATGATGCTGAAGCTGAAACTCCAGTACTTTGGCCACCTCATGCGAAGAGTTGATTCATTGGAAAAGACTCTGATACTGGGAGGGATTGGGGGCAGGAGGAGAAGGGGACGACAGAGGATGAGATGGCTGGATGGCATCACCGACTCGATGGATGTGAGTTTGAGTGAACTCCGGGAGATGGTGATGGACAGGGAGGCCTGGTGTGCTGCAATTCATGGGTTCGCAAAGAGTCGGACACGACTGAGTGACTGAACTGAACTGAACTGAACTGAAAGAGACAAAAGACCTATGCTCTGAAAACTACAAGACACTCATGAAAATCAAGACAACAAAAAGAGATGGAGAAATATATCATGTTCTTGGATCGAAAGAATTAATTTTGTGAAAATATACTATCCAAAGCAATCTACAGATCCAATGTAATCCCTATGAAATTACCAATAGCATTTTTCACAGAACTGGAACAAAAAATTTCACAATTTGTATGGAAACACAAAAGCCCCCCAAATAGCCAAAGTAATCTTGAGAAAGAAAAACGGAGCTGGAGGAATCAAACTTCCTGACTTCAGACTACAGACTACAAAGCTACATTAAACAAAGCAGTATGGTACTGGCACGAAAACCAAAATATAGACCAATGGGACAAGGTAGAAAGCCCAGATGTAAACTCACACAACTATGGGCATCTCATCACTGGCAAAGTAAGAAAGAATATTCAATGGAGAAAAGACAGCCTCTTCATTAAGTGGTGCTGGGAAAACTCAGTTCAGTTCAGTTCAGTCACTCAGTCATGTTCAACTCTGCGACCCCATGGACTGCAGCACACCAGGCTTCCCTGTCCATCAACAACTCATGGAGCGTGCTCAAACTCATGTCCATTGAGTCTGTGATACCATCCAACCACCTCAGCCTCTGTTGTCCCCTTCTCCTCCCACCTTCAATCTTTCCCAGCATCAGGGTCTTTTCAAATGAGTCAGTTCTTCACAACAGGCGGCCAAAATGTTGGAGCTTCAGCATCAGTTCCTCAAATGATTTTTCTGGACTGATTTTCTTTAGGATTGACTGGTTTGATTTCCTTGCAGTCCAAGGGACTCTCAAGAGTCTTCTCCAACACCACAGTTCAAAGGCATCAATTCTTCAGCATTTGGCCTTTATGGTCCAAATTTCATATCTGTACATGACTACTAGAAAAACCATAGCTTTAATTAGACAGACCTTCTTTGGCAAAGTAATGTCTTTTCTTTTTAATATGCTGTCTAGATTGGTCATAGCTTTTCTTCCAAGGACCATGTGTCTTTTAATTTCATGGCTGCAATCACCATCTGCAGTGATTTGGAGCCTGAGAAAATAAAGTCTGTCACTGTTTCCATTGTTTCCCCACATATTTGCCATGAAGTGGTGGGACCAGATGCCATGATCTTTGTTCTTTGAATGTTGAGTTTTAAGCCAGCTTTTTCACTCTCCTCTTTCACTTTCATCAAGAGGCTCTTTAGTTCTTCTCTGCTTTCTGCAATAAGGGTGGTGTCATCTGCATATCTTAGGTTATTGATATTTCTCCCAGCAATTTTGATTCCAGCTTCTGCTTCATCCAGCCCAGCATTTCTCATGATGTACTCTGCATATAAGTTAAATAAGCAGGGTGACAGTATACAGCCTTGATGTACTCATTTTCATATTTGGACCTAGTCTCTTGTCCCATGTTCAGTTCTAACTGTTGCTTCTTGACCTGCACCGATTTTTCAGGAGGCAGGTAAGGTGGTCTGGTATTCCCATCTCATGAAGAATTTTCCAGTTTCTTGTGATCCACACATTCAAAGGCTTTAGCATAGTCAATGAAGCAGAAGTAGATGTTTTTATGGAATTCACTTGCTTTTTCTATGAGCCAACAGATGTTGGCAATTTGATCTCTGGGTCCTCTGCCTTTTCTAAATCTAGCTTGAACATCTGGAAGTTCATGGATTCACATACTCTTGAAGCCTGGCTTGGAGAATTTTGAGCATTACTTTGCTATTTTGCTACATTTTTTGGCATTGGCTTTCTTTGGGATTGGAATGAAAACTGACCTTTTCCAGTCTTGTGGCCACTGCTGAGTTTTCCAAATTTGCTGACATATTGAGTGCAGCACTTTCACAGCATCACCTTTCAGGATTTGAAGTAACTCAGCTGGAATCCCATCACTTCCACTAGCTTTGTTTGTAGTAATGCTTCCTAAGGCCCACTTGACTTCACAGTCCAGGATGTCTGGCTCTATGTAAGTGATCACACCATCGTGATTATCTGGGTCATGAAGATCTTTTTGTACAGTTCTTCTGTGTATTCTTGCCACCTTTTCTTAATATCTTCTTCTGTTAGGTCCATATCATTTCTGTCCTTTATCGAGCCCATCTTTGCATGAAGTGTTCCCTTGGTATCTCTAATTTTCTTGAAGAGATCTCTAGTCTTTCCCATTCTGTTGTTTCCCTCTATTTCTTTGCACTGATCACTGAGGAATGCTTTCTTATCTCTCCTTACTATTCTTTGGAACAGTGCTTTCAAATATGTATATCTTTCCTTTTCTCCTTTGCCTTTTGCTTCTCTTCTTTTCTCAGCTATTTGTAAGCTTCCTCAGACAACCAGTTTGCCTTTCTGGATTTTGTCTTTAGGGAAAACTAGATGCTTACATGTGAAAGAATGAAATTAGAACATTTCCTAACACTATACAGAAAACTGGATTAGAGACTTAAATGTAAGACCAGGCAATATAAAACTCTTAGAAGGAAACATAAGTAAAATACTCTTTGACATAAATAGTAGCAAGATCTGCTATGAGCCAGTTCCTAGAGTAATGGAAATAAAACAAAAATAAACAAATGGGACCTAATTAAACCTAAAAGTTTTTGCACAGCAAAGGAAACTATAATCATGATGAAAAGACTATCCTCAGAATGGGAGAAAATAATTGCAAATGAAGTAACTGGCAGAGGATTAATCTCCAGAACATATTAGTACAAGCAGATCATGCAGCTCAATATCAGAAAAACAAACAACACAATGAAAAAAATGGGCAAAAAATCTAAACAGCCATTTCTTCAAAGAAGACATATGGATTGCCAACAAATACATGAAAAGATGTTCAACATGGCTTATTGTAACTAAAGAAATTCAAGTCAAAACTACAATGAGATATCACCTCACACCAATCAGAATGACCATCATAAAAAATCTACAAACAGTAAATGATGAAGAGGACGTGGACCAAAGGAAACTCTCTTGCACTTTTGGTGAGAATGTAAATTGATACAGTCACTGTGGAGAATAGCATGGAGATTCCTTAAAAATTAGGGATAAAACTACAATCCCACTCCTGGGCATGTATCCTGAAAAGACCATAACTGGTGTTCTTTGTAGCACTATTTCAATAGCTAGGACATGAAAGCAACCTAGATGTCCATAGACAGATACATGGATAAAGAAACTGTGGTACATATACACAATGGGATATGACTCAGCCATATAGTTCACCCTGAATATTCATTGGAAGGACTAATGCTGAAACTGAAGCCCCACTACTTTGGCCACCTGATGCAAAGAACCTACTCATTGGGAAAGACCCTGATGCTGGGAAACATTGAAGGCAAAAGAAGAGGGTGGCAGAGGACAAGATGGTTAGATATCATTGCTGGCTCAATGGACATGAATTTCAGCAAACTCCAAGAGATAGTGAAGGACAGGGAAACTTGGCATGCTGCAATCCATGGGGTCACAAGAATTGGACACAACTTAGTGACTGAACAACATTAACAAATTACTTAGCCATAAAAAGGAATGCATTCAAGGTAGTTCTAATGATGTGGATGAACCTAGAGCCTATTATACAGAGTTAAGTAACTGAGAAAGAGAAAAACAAATATCCTATATTAACACATGTATATGGAATCTAGAAAGATTTGTACGGCAGCAATAAAGATGCAGACACATAAACAGACTCATGGACACAGTGTGGAGGAGAGGGTGGCATGAATGGAGAGAGTAGCATGGAAACACATACATTCAATTCAGTTCAGTTCAGTTCAGTCACTCAGTCGTGTCTGACTCTTTGTGACCCCATGAATCGCAGCACACCAGGCCTCCCTGTCCATCACCATCTCCCGGAGTTCACTCAGACTCACATCCATCGAGTCAGTGATGCCATCCAGCCATCTCATCCTCTGTCGTCCCCTTTTCCTCCTGCCCCCAATCCCTCCAAGCATCAGAGTCTTTTCCAATGAGTCAACTCTTCACATGAGGTGGCCAAAGTACTGGAGTTTCACCTTTAGCATCATTCCCTTCAAAGAACACCCAGGGCTGATCTCCTTCAGAATGGACTGGATGGATCTCCTTGCAGTCCAAGGGACTCTCAAGAGTCTCCTCCAACACCACAGCTCAAAAGCATCAATTCTTCGGCGCTCAGGTTTCTTCACAGTCCAACTCTCACATCCATACATGACCACTGGAATATGTAAAACGGATAGCCAGTAGGAATTTGCTGTATGACTTAGGGAACTCAAACTGGAGCTCTGTGACCACCTAGAGGAGTAAGATGCAGTAGGAGGTGGGAGGAAGGTTCACGCATGAGGGGACATATGCATACCTATGGCTGATTCATGCTGATGTACGGCAGAAACCAACACAATATTGTAAAGAAATTACCCTCCAATTAAAAATAAATAAATTTTTAAAAATAAATTTTTAGAAAAGATACATGTACCCCAATGTTCATTGAAGAACTATATACAATAGCCAGGACATGGGAACAACCTAGATGTCCATCAACAAATGAATGGATAAAGAAGTTGTGGTACAACATCACTCAGTGGAATATTACTCCCCCATGAAAAGGAATGAATTTGAGTCAGTTGAACTGAAGTGGATGAACCTAGAGCCTGTTATACAGACTGAAGTCAGAAAGAGAAAAACAATCATCTATTAATACAAATATGTAGAATCTGTAAAAAATGGTACTGGTGAATCTTTTTGCAGGGCAAGAATAGAGATGCAGACAATGGACTTGTAGACCCAGTGGGAAAGGAGAGGGTAGAATGAATTTAGAGAGTAGCATTGAAATGTATACATTATGATATGTAAAATAGATAGCTAGTGGGAAATTGCTATATAACACAGGGAGTCAGCTCATGCTCTGTGACAGCCTAGAGGGGTAGGATGGCAGGGAGGGAGGTTTAAGAGGGAGGGGGCATATGTATACTTACAGCTGATTCATGTTGTTGTCCAGCAGAAACTAACACAACATTGTAAAGCAATTATCCTCCAATTAAAAATATATTTTTAAAAGATTATGGAAGACTTCTATCTCTACACATTTGATGGGCTTGAGTTGCTCTTGATCAGCAAGAGTTTCATTTGGGAAGATGAGATGAATCTGGAGCCAAAGAAAGCAAGAACTAGTTAGAATCACCTGTACTTCTTTATTTGTTGCTGATGGCCTCAACAGATTTCAGAAGTGCTGCTTCACTTTCACCTTCCAAAACTTGAAAAAAAATTCTTGTTTGGGCCAAAAATAAAATATCATACAAGATAGGGAATTCTAGTAAACAGTTCTGGCTTAGCCAAGATGGCATTTCTAAACACTGCACAAGTCAGTTTATTTTCCTTTACTTTAATTTCTTTGTTTTTAAAATGTTTGATTTTGCTTCACTTACTTAATGCCATAGTTGTGGGAATTACATGTGAATATACAATGAAAATCACTTAGCTCTTGAATTTCTTTTGCCAATTTTGGGGAATTTTCCGTCGTTATTTTTCAAATACGTTTTCTACATTTTTTCTCCTCTCCTTTTGGGACTATGATGACATAAATGTTAGACCTTTTGGTATTGCTCCATAAGTTCTGGAGACACTGTTCCTTTTTTTCTACATTTTTCTCTCTGTTGTTCATTTTGGATAAATTCTATCGATCTGTCTTCAGGTTCAGTGACTCCTTTTCTAGTCAAGGAATTTCCTTATTTTGGCTCTTGAATTTTCCAAATCTAAAATTTCCGCTTGGTTCTTTTTGTTGTTGTTGCTGTTCAACTGCAAAGTCATGTTAAACTCTTTGTGATCCCCCAGACCACGGGACACCAGGCTTCTCTGTTCTTCACTATCTCCCAGAGTTTGATCAGATTCATGTCCATTGAGTTGATAATGCCATCCAACCATCTCATCCTCTGTTGTTCCCCTCCTCCTCCTGCTTTCAGTCTTTCCCAGCATCGGAGTCTTTTCCAATGAGTCAGTTTTTCGCATCGGGTGGTGCAAGTATTGAAGCTTCAACTCCAGCACCAGACCTTCCAATGAATATTCAGTTTATTTCCTTTGGGATTGACTGGTTTGATCTCCTTAAAGTCCAAGGGACTCTCAAGAGTCTTCTCCAGCACCACAATTCAAAAGCATCAGTTCTTTGGAGCTTTAGCCTTTATGGTCCAACCCTCACATCCATACATGACTACTGGAAAAACCATAGCTTTGACTAGATGGACCTTTGTTGGTAAAGTAATGTCTCTGCTTTTTTCTAATACAATATCTATGTTTGTCACAGCTTTTCTTCCAAGTAGCAAGCATTTTTTAATTTCATGGCTGCAGTCACCATCCACATTGATTTTGGAGCCCAAGAAAATAAAGTTTGTCACTGCTTCAACTCTTTCCCCTTCTGTTTGCCATAAAGTGATGGGAGCAGATGCCTTGATCTTAGTTTTTTTCATATTGAGTTTTAAACCAACTTTTTCACTCTCCACTTTTACCTTCCGATGGACCATGTTTTGTTGGAACATGGTCCTTTGGAGAAATGAATGGGAAACCACTTCAGGATTCCTGCCTCAAGAACTCCATGATCAGTATGAAAAGGCAAAAAGATATGATACTGGAACATGAGCATCCCACGTCAGTAGGTGTCCAATGCTACCGGGGAAAAGTGGAGAAACAGCTCCAGAAAGAATGAAGAGGCTGAGCCAAAGTGGAAATGATCATAGATGTGCCTCATGGTGAAAATCTGATGCTATAAAGAACAATATTGCATGAGAAATGGAATGTTAGCTCCATGAATCAAGTTAAACTGGATTTGGCCAGACAGGGGAAAGCAAGAGTGAACATCAACATTTTAGGAATCAGTGAATTAAAATGGATGGGAATGGGAGAATTTAATTCAAATGACCAGGGCTTCCCTGGTGGCTCAGACAGTAAAGAATCCACCTGCAATGTGGATGACCTGGGTTTGATCCCTGGGTTGGGAAGATCCCCTGGAGGAGAGCATGGCAACCCACTCTAGTATTCTTGCCTGGAGAATCCCCATAGACAGAGGGCCTGGTGGGCTACAGTTTCAAGGGGTAATTGGACACGATTGAGTGACTAAGCACAGTACAGCACAGCATACACATATCCCCTCCCTCATCATTCTTGATAAAAAGAACAAAATAGAATAGTGTGTCCTTCTAGGTATTAATTCAGATGACCATTACATCTACTACTCTGAGCAAGAATTCCATAGAAGAAATGGAGTATTCCTCACAATCAACAGAAGAGTCTGAAGTGCAGTACTTGGATACAATCTCAAAAACAAAATGATCTCAACTTGTTTCCAAGGCAAGCCATTCAGCATCACAAAAATCCAACTCTATGCCACAAGCACTAATGTTGAAGAAGCTGAAGCTGAATGGTTCTATGAAGAAATACAAGACCTTCTAGAACTAACACCCAAAACAGGTGTCCTTTTCTTCATAGAGGATGGGAATGCAAAAATAGGAAGTTAAGAGATATCTGGAGTAACAGACAAATTTGGGCTCGGAGTACAAAATGAAGCAGGGCCAAGACTAACAGAGTTCTGCCAAGAGAACACACTGGTCATAGCAAACACCCCCTTCCAACAACACAAGAGATGACTCTACACATGGACATCATCAGATGGTCAATACCAAAATCAGAGAGATTATATTATTTGCAGCAAAGATGGAGAAGCTCTACACAGTCAGTAGAAAGATCATGAGCTCATTATCACAAAATTCAGACTTAAATTGAAGAAAGTAGGGAGATCTACTAGGCCCTTCAGGTATGACCTAAATCAAATCCCTTATGGGGCTTCCAGTTCAAGACGGTACAGTAGAAGGAAGCATGCTCATCTGTCTCTGAGACAGCACCAAAATCACAACTAGCTGTTGAACAACCATTGACAGGAGGACCCTGGAGCCCACCAAAAAAAAAGATGCCCCATGTCCAAAGACAAATAAGAAGTCACAGTGAGATGGTATGAGGGCACAATCACGGTAAATTCAAATCCCATACCTGCCAGGTGGGTGACCCACCAGCTGGAGGACAAAAATACCAAAGAAGTTCTCCCACTGTGTGAAGTTTCTGAACCTGGTGTCAAGCTTCCTAGCCTGGGGATTCAACAAAGGGACTGGGAATATCCAAGGAATCTGACCTTGAAGGCCAGTGTGATTTGATTATTGGACTTCCAAAGGACTGGAGGAAACAGAAACTCCAGTCTTGGAGGTCACAAACAAAATCTTGCATACACCAAGACCTAGAGGGAGGAGCAGTGGCCGCACAGGTGACAACCAAAACTACCTGCTAGCGTTGGAGGGTCTCCTGTGGAGACATGGGTTGACAGGGGCTCACCACAGAGATGGGAACACTGGCAACAGAAGTCCTAGAAGTCCTCACCGACTTGGTGTAAGCCCTCTGGGAAGTCACCATTAACCCTATCATAGAGCGCGCAGACCCCACGGCTGGGTCACCAGCTAAAGTGTGGAAGCACAACCCCACCTATCAGCAGACAATTGGATTAAAGCTTTACTAAGCAAGGCCCTGCCCACCGGAACAAGACCCAGGCTTTCTCACTGCCAGTCCCTCCCATCATGAAGCTGACAAAAGCCTCTTAGCCAACTCTATCAGAGGGTCCACAGAAGAAGCAAGAAGTACCACAATCTCACAGTTAGAACCAAAACCATTTTACAAAAAGTTAATCAGGATGAAAAAGCTATGTCCCAGGTAGGACAAGGTAAAACCCCAGAAAAACAATGAAAGAAAGTGGAGATAAGCAACCTTCCAGAAAAATAACTCAGAATATTGATAGTGAAGATGATCCAGGATCTTGGGAAAACAATGAAAAAGATGCAAGAAAGGTTTCCCAAAGACCTACAAGAACTAAAGAACAAACAGAGATGAATAATACACTAGAAGCAATCCATAGCAGAATAACTGAGGCAGAAGAATTGGTAAGTGGCCTGCAGGACAGAATGGTGGAATTCACTGCCACAGAACAGAATATTAAAAAAAGAATTTAAAAAATGAAAACAGCCTAAGAGACATCTGGGACAACATTTAACAAGCCAACAATCATATTTTAGGGGTCCCAGAAGGAGAAGAGAGAAAGGACCTGAGAAAATATTTGAAGAGATAATAGCTGAAAACTTTCCTAACATGGGAAAGAAAATAGTCAACCAAGTCCAAGAAGCACAGAAAGTCCCAGGCAGGATAAACCCAAGAAGGAACACACTGAGACACACAGTAATCAAACTGACAAAAATTAATGATAAAGAAAAATATTAAAAGCAACAAGGGAAAAATTACAAATAACATACAAGGGAATTCCCATCAGGTTCCCACTGATTTCTCAACAGAAACTTTACAAGCCAGAAGGGAATGGCACGATATTTTTTAAGTGATGATAGGGGAAAATCAACAACAAAGAATACTCTACCCAGCAAGACTCTCATTCAGATTTGATAGAGAAATCAAAAGCTTTCCAGACAAGCAAAATTTACGAGAATTCAGCGCCATCAAACCAGGATTTACAACAAATGCTAAAGGAACTTCTCTAGGCAACAAACACAAGAGAAGAAAAAGATCTACAGAAAATAAACCCCAAACACTTAAGAAAATGGTAATAAGAACAAACATATTTATAACTACCTTAAATGTAAATGGATTAAATGCACCAGCCAAAAGACATACTGGGCATACATGTACTTTCACTTACCACATCACTCTGCTTGACAACCCCCCCCAACTCTATATAGTTATTTTATATTGTTAGATTAATTATGTTCCCATTCTGGCTTGTAATTGTAATTATCTTCTATTTTTTGTCTGGCTATTGATTGTGAAAACTTATAAACATCTTTTACTCTTGTGATTACGTAACTATTACTCACTTAATACCACTGTATCATGATTGGGCAACAGAAAAATAAAAGAATTCTATAGCACCAAAACTGCCATTTAATAGAAAAACCTGCAATCACTTTTTAAAATCCAGATACATATCAGAATTATCTTGGAATTTTTTGAAAAATACAAAGGCCCAGATATTGCTTTTTGTCTCCAAAGCTCCAGATAAGTTTCTAATGACAAACATGTTTAAAAGCAACTGGACTATATGATGATCTTTTACTTTTAACTGGTTTGTTTCACTTTCTCTATTTCATACTCAGTGCTCCTCTTTCATTCAGTTTATGTTTTCCAATTTCTGCATCTATTCTTCTTTTTTTTTTTTTAAATATTCCTTCTCAAGCCTTTATCAGGGCTTCCCTGATAGCTCAGTTGGTAAAGAATCTGCCTGCAATGCGGGAGACCCCTGTTCAATTCCTGGGTTGGGAAGATCCACTGGAGAAACATAGGCTACCCACTACAGTATTCTGGGGCTTCCCTCATGGCTCAGCTTGTAAAGATTCGGCCCACAATGCAGGAGACCCTGGTTCAATCCCTGGGCTGAGAAGATCCACTAGGGAAGGAAACAGCTACACAGTCCAGTATTCTGGCCTGGAGAATCCCATGGACTGTATAGTCCATGAGCTCACAAAGAGTCAGACACGACTGAGTGACTTTCACTTTTAACTTTCAATCCTTTATCAAGTGCAGTAGAGGATGTCTTCAAGAAAATTAGAGTTACCAAGGGAACATTTCATGCAAAGATGGGCACAATGAAGGACAAAAATGACAAGAACCTAACAGAAGCAGAGGAGATTAAGAAAAGGTGGCAAGAATACACAGAAGTGAAGTGGAGTCGCTCGGTCGTGTCCCACTCTTTGCGACCCCGTGGACTGTAGCCTACCAGGCTTCTCCATCCATGGGGTTCTCCAGGCAAGAATATGGAGTGGGTTACCATTTCCTTCTCCAGGGGGTCTTCCCAACCCAGGGATCCAACCCGGGTCTCCTGCATTCGTAGGCAGACGTTTTAATCTGTGAACCACCAAAAAAAGATCTTAATGACCCAGATAACCATGATAGTGTGGTCAATCTGAGCCAGACATCCTCGGATGGAAAGTCAAGTGGGCCTTAGGAAGCATCACTACGAACAAAGCTAGTGGAAGTGATAGAATTCCAGCTGCGCTATTTCAAATCCTGAAAGATGATGCTGTGAAAGTGCTACACTCAATATGCCAGCAAATTTGGAAAACTCAGCAGTGGCCACAGGACTGGAAAGGGTCAGTTTTCATTCCAATCCCAAAGTAAGGCAATGCCAAAGATTGTTCAAACTACCACACAATTGCACTCATTTCACATGCTAGCAAGGTAATGTTCAAAATCCTTCAAGCTAGGCTTCGGCAGTATGTGAACTAACAACTTCTATATGTACAAACTGGATTTAGAAAAGGCAGAGAAACCAGAGATCAAACTGCCAACTTCCATTGTTCAATCATTCAGTTGTGTCTGACTTTTTGCGATCCTAGGGACTATAGCCCACCAGGCTCCTCTCTCCATGGGATTTTCCAGGCAAGAATGCTGGAGTGGGTTCCCATTTCCTACTCCAACATCCATTGGGATTATAGAAAAAGCAAGAGAATGTCAGAAAACCAACTACTTCTGGTTCATTGACTACACTAAAGCCTTAGACTATGTGAATCACAGCAAACTTTGGAAAATTCTGAAAGTGATAGGAATACCAGACTATGCAAGTCAAGAAGCAACAGTTAGAACCAGACATGGAACAACAGACTGGTTCAAAATTAGGAAAGGAGTATGTCAAGGCTGTATATTGTCACCCCACTTATTTAACTTAATGCAGAGTACATCATGTGAAATGCCCAACTGGATGACTCATAAACTAGAATCAAGATTGCTGGGAGAAATATCAACAACCTCAGGTATGCAGATGACACCACACTAATGGCAGAAATAGAAGAAGAACTAAAGAGCTTCTTGATGAAAGTGAAAGAGGAGAGTGAAAAAGCTGACTTAAAACTCAACATTCAAAAAGCGAAGATCATGGCATTCAGTCCCATCACTTTGTGGCAAATAGATGGGGAAATAATGGAGACACTGGCAGATTTTACTTTCTTGGGCTCTATAATCACTGCAAATGGTGACTGCACCCATGAAATTAAAACACCCTTGCTTCTAAAAAAAAGCTATGACAAACCCAGGTAGCATATTAAAAGCAGAGACATCACTTTGCTGACAAAGATCCATATAATCAAAGCTATGGTTTTTCCAGTAGTCGTGTATGGATGTGAGAGTTGGACCATAAAGAAGGCTGAGTGGGGAAGAACTGATTCTTTTGAATTGTGGTGCTGGAGAAAACTCTTCAGAGTCCCTTGGACAGCAAGGAGATCAAAACTGTCAATCCTAAAGGATATCAACCCTGGAATATTCATTGGAAGGACTGATACAGAAGCTGAAATTCCAGTATTTGGCCACCTGTTGAGAAGAACTGACTCATTGGAAAAGGCCCTGATGCTGGGAAAGATTGAGGGCAGAAGGAGAAGGGGAAGACAGAGGATAAAATGATTGGATGGCATCACCGACTCACTGGACATGGGTTTGAGTAAGCTCCAAGAGTTGGTGATGGATAGGGAAAACTGGCATGCTGCAGTCCGTGGGGTTGCAAAGAGTTGGACACAACTGAGCCACTGAACTGAGGATGGTCATAACTTTTCTTCCAAGGAGTAAGCGTCTTTTCATTTCATGGCTGCAATCACCATCTGCAGTGAGTTGGAACCCAAGAAAATAAAGTCTCTCACTGTTTCCACTGTTTCCCCATCTATTTCCCATGAAGTGATGGGACCAGATGCCATGATCTTCATTTTCTGAATGTTGAGTTTTAAGCCAATTTTTTCACTCTCCTCTTTCACTTTCATCAAGAGGCTCTTCTGTTCCTCTTCTCTTTCTGCCATAAGGGTGGTGTCATCTGCATATCTGAGGTTATTGATATTTCTCCCAGCAATCTTGATTCCAGCTTGTGCATCACCCAGACTGGTATTTTGCATGATGTACTCTGTATATAAGTTGAATAAGCAGGGTGATAATATACAACCTTGACGTACTCCTTTCAGAAATTTGAACCAATCTATTGTTCCATGTCCGATTCTAACTGTAAGCTATCTAATGATAGTAAAACTTTTACTATCTAATGATAGTAAAACCATCTTTTTGTGTGGTTGCTTGAATTAAAATCATTTCAAATTCCATTTGTTCATTGCTGAGTTGATTTCTCCTCAGAAACTGTGAAGGAAAGAAGAGTGGAGTGAAATATTGAAAGTATTGAGAGAAAAATCCACTAACCTGGAATTCTATGTTCTGCAAGATAATCCTTGCAAAGTAAAGGTGAAATAAAAATCTTCACAGGCAGACAATAATTAAGATAATTTGCTCCTATTCATGATAGGATAAAAAAACCCTTAGAAATTTAGGAAGAAATAATTTGATGGAAAATGGTTGACTTTTTTATGCTAACCTTGTATCCTGCAAACTTGCTAATTTCTTATCAGTTCCAGGACTGTCCTGGTCAATTCTACTGGATTTTCTAAATACAAAATCATATTATTTGTGAACACAGACATTTTTATTTCTTCCTTCCCAATCTGTGTACCTTTTATTTCCTTCTCTAGTCTTATTGCATTGACTAAGACTTTCAGTATGATGTTGAAAAGCAGTGGTGAGAGAGAGCAGAGAAAGATTAAAGATTATTCCTAATCTTAATGGGCAAACTTCAAGTTTCTAACCATTAAGTTTAATATTAGCTGTAGGGTTTTTTGTATACATTATTTAAGAAGATGAAGGAGTTCCCTTCTAGTCCTAAATTTCTGAGGGTTTTTAAATCATGAATAGGAGCAAATTATTTTATTTTTTAATATAAATTCATTTATTTTAATTGGAGGCTAATTACTTTACAATATTGTAGTGGTTTTGCCATACAGTGACATGGTTCTGCCATGGGTGTACATGATCCTGAAACCCCACCCCTCACCTTCCTCCCCATCCCATCCCTCTGGGTCATCCCAGTGCACCAGCCCCAAGCACCCTGTCTCATGCATTGAACCTGGACTGGCGATTTGTTTCACATATGATAATATACATGTTTCAATCCCATTCTCCCAAATCATCCCACCCTCACCCTCTCCCACAGAGTCCAAAAGACTGTTCTATACATCCATGTCTCTTTTGTTTTCTTGCATACAGGGTTATCATTACCATCTTTATAAATTCCATATATATGTGTTAGTATACTGTATTGGTATTTTTCTTTCTGGCTTACTTCACTTTGTATAGTAGGCTCCAGTTTCATCCACCTCATTAGAACTGATTCAAATGTATTCTTTTTTTAATTTCTGTATGCCTGAGAAGGTCTTTATTTCACCTTCACTTTGGAAGGATTATCTTGCAGAACATAGAATTCCAGGTTAGTGAATTTTTCTTTCAATACTTTAAATATTTCACTCCACCCCTTTCCTTCACAGTTGCTGAAGAGAAATCAAATTTAATTATTATGTTTGTTCCTTATAGGTAAGATTTTCCCCCACCCACAGTTCTTTTTTAAAGATTTTTTTCCCTTGATCTTTGATTATCTACAATTTAAATAACATATGCCTAAGTGTATGTTTTTTGTTTGCCAGGTATCCAGCTTGATCTTCTCTGAACTTCCTGGATCTGTGGTTCACTCTGACATTAATTTGAGAAATTTTCAGTCAGTGTTGATTCAAATATTTCTTCAGTTTCTTTTTCTCTTTCTTCTGGTATTCTCTTATAATAGTCTTCATTTTAAAGTCTATATTTTGTCTGATATGAGTATTGCTACTCCAGCTTTCTTTTGATTTCTATTTACATGGAAAATCTTTTTCCATCCCCTCACTTTCAGTCTGTGCATCCCTAGGTCTGAAGTGAGTCTCTTGTAGACAGCATTTATAGAATCTTGTTTTTATATCTATTCAGCTAGTCTATGTCTTTGGGTTGGAGTATTTAATCCACTTGCATTTATGGTAATTATTGATATCTATGTTCCTATTGCCATTTTCTTGATTGTTTTGAGTTTGCTTTGGCAGCTCTTTTTATTCTCTTGTGTTTCCTATCTAGAGAGAAGTTCTTTTAACATTTGTTGTAAAGCTGGTTTGGTGCTGAATTATCCTAACTTTTGCTTGTCTGTAAAGCTTTTGATTTCTCCTTTGAATCTGAATGACAGCCTTTCTGGATAAAGTAATCTGAGTTGTAGGCTTTTCCCTTTCATCACTTTAAATATAGCCTGCCTCTCCCTTCTGGCCTGTAGACTTTCTGCTGAAAAATCAGCTGATAACCTTATGGGAATTCCCTTGTTTTTTATTTGTTGCTTTTCCCTTGCCACTTTTAATATTTTTTCTTTGTGTTTAATTTTTTGGGGTCTGAGTAATATGTGTCTTGGCATGTTTCTCCTTGGGTTTATCTTGTATGAGACTCTCTTTGCTTCCTGGACTTGAGTGATTATTTCCTTTCCCATGTTAGGGCAGTTTCCAACTATAGTCTCTTCAAATAGTTTCTCAGACCCTTTCTTTCTTTTCTTCTTTCAGGACTCCTATAATTCAAATATTGATGTGTTTAGTGTTGTCCCAGAGGTCTCTGAGACTGTTCTTATTTCTTTGCATTCTTTTTTTCTTTATTCTGTTCCATGACAGTGATTTCCACCATCTTATCTTTCAGCTCACTTATTCATTCATTCCTCTGCCTCAGTTATTCTGCTATTGATTCCTTCTATTATATTTTTCATTTCAGTTATGGCACTGTTCATCACTGTTTGTTCTTTAGTTCTTCTAGGTCTTTGTTAAACATTTCTTGTATCTTCTCGATCTGTGCCTCCATTCTATTTCCAAGATATTAGATCGTCTTTACTATCATTTCTCGGAATTCTTTTCAGGTAGATTGTCTGTTTCCTCTTTGTCTAGTTAGTCTTATAGGTTTGTACCTTGCTCCATCTGCAACATATTCCTCTGTTGTCTCATTTTGTCTAACTTATTGTGCCTGTGGTCTTCTTTCCACAGGCTGGAGGGTTATAGTTCCTCTTCAGGAAGTCTGCCCCTGGTGGGTGAGGTTGGTTCAGGGATGTGTGAACTCCTGGTGGGAGAGACTGGGACCTGCCATATTTCAAGGGATGTGTTTTGGGAAGTCTGAGAGCTTAGTATGACTTTAGGCAGCCTGTGGGTGGGGCTGTGTCCCTGTCTTGCTGGTTGTTTTACCTGAGGCATTCAGCACTGGAACTTGCAGGCTGTTGGGTGGAGCCAGGTCTTGGTGCCAAGATGGGACCTCCAGGAAAGCTCATGCTGATTATTCCCTGGGACCAAGAATTTTCTGTTGTTCCAGGGGCCTGGACTTAGCACTCCCATCACAGGGGCTCAGGTTCAACTCCTGTCTGGGGAACAAAGACCCTGCAAGCTATAAAATGCAGACAAACCAAAAAAAAGGGGGGGGGGGGAGAAAATAGGCAAACAAAAATCAAAACAATTAAAACCAAACAAAAATCCCACAAAGAAGACAAAAAGAAGAAAACAAACAAGAAACCCAAACCAAAACAAATAGTGAAAATAAAACTAGCAAAAACAGCAAAAGAAAGTAAAGCAAACAAAAATTAAACACAGAGGACAGCTAAACAAAAAGGAAAAGAAAACAAAACCCATACAAATGATTAAAAAAAACCTAACCAAACCAAACAAAAACACAAAGAAAACAAGAAAGAATAAAACAAACAAACAAAACCCAACAAAAACCAAAACACATAGTAAAAACAAAATCAACAAAAGCAAGAAAAAAAGAAACAGAAAAGCAGAAAGCAAAGAAAACAAAATATAAACACACAAAAGGACAACAAAACCAAAAAGCAACCAAAACCAGCCAGGTAGGGAGCGGGGGGAGCTAAATAGCAAAAACAAGACAGAAAAGGAAACAATAAAATAAAACGAAGACAAATAAAAATACGTTTAAAAAATAAAAATTAAAACAACGATAACAAAACAAACACAAAGTCCCTGGGGACTCCACTATCATTGTCCTTGTCCTCATAGTAAGCCACAGCCAGCCCCCACCTCCCCAGGAAGTCCTTCAAGACCTCTGGGTAAGTCTCTGGACCCACCCTGGGACAGCTCAGACTCTGACTTGACACAATTCTTTCATGCATGTGCCCCCAAAATCCACAGCTGCTGAAGCTAGACTGGTCATTGCTGAGAGAGCACTTATTATCCATTGAGATGTTCCACAGGTATTGGGTATACCAGGCAGGCTTCCCTCATAGCTCAGCTGGTAAAGAATCCACCTGCAATGTAGGAGACACCACTTCAATGCCTTTGTTGGGAAGATCCACTAGAGAAGGGATAGGCTACCCACTCCAGTAGTCTTGAGCTTCCCTTGTGGCTCAGCTTGTAAAGAATCTGCCTGCAATGCAGGAGACCTGGTTTTGATCCCTGGGTTGGGAAGATCCCCAGGAGAAAGGAAAGGGTACCCACTCCAGTATTCTGGCATGAGTCGAACACGACTGGGTGAATTTCATTTTCACTTTTTGTACCAGGCTAATCACAGGGTTTTAATCTACTGGCTTGTGCAGCTGCGTGGAGAGATTCCAGCTCCCCTATCTCAGTTGCACAGCCCCTAGGGCTCAACTTCGGTTTCAGCCCCACCTCTGTGCGTGGGCCAGCCTCAGGTGTCTGTTCCACGTCCAGGTGCTGTGCTGAGCTGTCGTTCAGTTGTGTCCAACTCTGCGACCCCATGGACTGTAGCCCGCCACGCTCCTCTGTCCGCGGGGATTTTCCAGGCAAGAATACTGGAGTGGGCTGCCATACCCTCTTTCAGGGGATCTTTCCAAGAGGTGGATTCTTTACCGTCTGAGCCACCAGGGAAGCCCATGCCCAGGTAAGAGGAAGCAAAGACAGCAACTGACTGGGCATGCTTGCTCACTTAAGTGGGAAGGGCAAGAGGTGGCAACTAATTGGAGTGCACGTTCTTGCTCAAGCAGGAGGGGATTCCCTCTGTTGGAAATTCCTCCCGTCCCAGGAACTCCCCCTGCAGAGGCAGGGGCCGGAGTGCAAGGAAAGAGTCTGTGATGGTAACCCTGTCCCTTGTGTGCCACACACAGTGGCACCTGCCTTCCAAGGCAGTCTACACTACCTCCAGGAGCATTTCTGGCTGCAGAGTTCCTCACTCCTGTCCCCTCAGACTGTCTCCATGCAGCTGAGCTCCTTACTCCCAGCCCTTCAGCTGTCTCCTCGCAGCCAACAGCAGTCCTCTTCCTAGATCTGCTCTCCTAACCCCATGCTCCAGCACCCAGTCCCTACCCATACTGGTGGACACCTGTCTCAGGCTGAAGCATGCTGGGTTGTTGTACAGACAATCTGTGCAAGTCTCACTCTATCCTGCCTGCCACAGACTGGCCATTGCATTTTCTTCTAGTAGCCCTCAAAGCACCCCCTATCTTTATTACAGCATATTTCACTGCTGGTGAGGGAGGCCTCCCCAAGTACAGTAACCACTCCTTTCCTTTAGCTCCCCACCCCTCAAGTGGTGAGGATTCCATCCCCTTTCCTTTTTTCTTCTCCGTCCCTTTCTCTCATTTTCCCTACCTGATTACATAGGAATCTTTTCTTATACTTAGAGGTGACCAAGGCCCTCTGCTAGCATTTAGTAGGTGCTCTGTGAGAATGTTTCCACTTGTAGATGTATTCTGGATGTATCTGTGGGGAGAAGTGAACCCCAGGTCCTCCTATTCCACCAAGTTGACCACTCTTTGGTAATCTCATTACACATATATTACATCTCTTGTAGTTGTACCACAGCTCTTGAATTTTATCTTTTTCCTCTTTACTTTTCGGTTTGGGGCTTCCCTCATGGCTCAGATGGTAAAGCATATGTCTGCAATGCAGGAGACCTGGGTTTGATCCCTGGGTCCGGAAGATCCCCTGGAGAAGGGAATGGCAACCCACTCCAGTATTCTTGCCTGGAGTATTCCATTGACAGAGAAGCCTGGTGGGCTATAATGCATGGGGTCACAAAGAGTTGGACATGACTGAGTGACTAGCACTTTACTTTCCCTTTCAGTTTTTGAAATTCTCCTTCTTAAGAAGGAGAATTTTTCTTCATCACGTCCAGTCCACTAATGAGACCATCAAAGTCATTCTTCATTTTTGTTACAGCAATTTCCATCATCAACATTTCTTTTTTATTCTTAGAATTTCCATCTCTCTGCTTGCATTGCCTATCTGTTCTTGCATGTTGCCCTCTTTTTCCATTCAAGCTCTTAGCATATTAATCATAATTGCTTAAAATTCTCAATATGATAATTTCAACTTCTCTGCCATATCTGATGCTTTCTTTATCTCTTCAAACCATGTTTTGGCTTTCTTGTATGCCTCGTATTTTTTTGTTGAAAGTCAGACCTGATGGATAAAAGGAACACTGGTAAATAGATTTTAGTAATGTAATGGTAAGGTGTGAGGGGAAATGGAAGTGTTTCATGGCTTTATGATTGGGTTTCAGTCTTTACATGAGACGATGAACTTCACAAGTGCTTCTGTTTTTCACTCCCTCAGGTAAGATAGGATGACTAGAGAAGGGTAGAGTTAGGTATTTCCCTTCCCCCAGGTCGAAGGCTACCTTTAAGGAAATTATAATAGTTATATTTGTTCCTCCAGGTAAATCAGATAACTCCAGTTGGCAAGGCTCTGGCAAAATAGTTACACTCCGACATATTTTTTAGTGGTTACTTTCCCCTCCTTTGCAAGAAGCACAAGGGGACTTTTCTCTGATATTCACTGTGAGAACCTAGTAGAATTCCTGGAGGTAAAACTCACAAAAGTGTGGATGCCCCCTCCAGTACTGGGTTGCCTGGAGCTTTTAACTCTCAGGCTTGTCCACACTGAGCTTCCAACTCATCAACTGCAATTTAGGCACTGGTTTCTGTGTAAAGGTTTCTGCTCTGAGGTTTCTCCTCTAATTTATGACTGTCTGTATCAGCCTGTCTGTCCAACTGGGGAGACAGTACTTTGCCCTATGACCTCATTTCTCTGACAGATCTAAGAAGAGTTTTTGAGTTTTCAGTTTGTTTAACTTTTTATTTGTCATTCAGATAGAGTGATGGCTTCCAAGCTCCTTACATGCCAGGCTGGAAACTGGGCATCTCATTTGTTTTTTAGAGCCCTCAGCTGCTCCACTCATTTTGTTACTTTTAATTGCAGTTAGTGGGAGAAGAAGAATAGTGTGCTTATTCCATCTTCATTAGCACTTAGTTTTTGGAATACAATGCAATAAATATATGGTTGGAGAAAATACTGAAAAAAATATTTAACAAAATCTTACCAATTATTTCTGGTAGTAGGATTTGGGGAGATTTCTTATTCGCTTTCTTATTCTTATCCACTTTCTTATTCTGTGTGACCTATGCTATTTCCTTCTCCAGGGGATCTTCCCAATCCAGGGATTGAACCTGCGTCTCTTATGTCTCCTGCATTGGCAGGCAGGTTCTTTGCCACTAGCGCTACCTGGGAAGCCCCTTACTCACTTTTTGATCACTTCCAACATTTCTCTAATGAGTGTTATTGCTTGTAAAATTAGAAAAAATCATTAAGCGTTCTTAAAATAACCCAAGTAGTAATGAACTCCCATCTAATGGTCAGAATCATTTCTAAGGCATAAGTTTTGGACTATTTGGACAGATGGAGAGGTTATATGAAGTATGTTGTGGGGGGAAGGCAGCATCCAGATAATGTGAACATTCTCATTCCAGCCTTGGATACCACATCTGCTCAGGTGGAAGGAAGAGAGCAACTGCAGATGCTGGCCCCTTCCAAGGAACAGGTCCCTAAGGCCTTGTTTATTTTACTTTTCACTGTCTATTTTATAGTGCCTAAATATTCCATTATAATAAAAAGGTAAAAACCAAACAGAAGAGTCATTGTCATAGACTCTGACATTCCCTTACCCTACTCCTTGGGGCTGTGGATGCATCTAGTACTTAACTGGTGGCTCCCAAAAGATACATCTGTGCCCAAATCCCTAGAACCTGTGGATATGACCTCATTTACCAAGAAGAGTCTTTGCAGATATAATTAAGTTAAGGGTCATGAGATGAGGAGCTCATTCTGTTATCTGGGTGGGCCCTAAATCCAATAAGAGATGACTTTGTAAAAGAAGAGGAGAGCAACACAAAGGAGAAAGTGACGTGAACACAGAGACAGATATGGGAGTGGCACGGCCCAAAGCCGAGGAAGATGGCAGCCACCAACAGTTAGAAGAAACAAAGAACGGATTCTTTTCTTGAACCTCAGAGGGGAGTGTGTCTCTGTTGAGCCTTGGGGTTTCTGACCTCCAGAACTGTAATAGAATAAATATCGCTTGTTTGTGGCAATTTATTACAGCAGTCCCAGGGAAAAAGTGCATCTTTAGAGAGGCCCAGCTGTCGACAGGTAACCCTGCCCAGGTCTTCTCTACCTAGAAGTCAGACCCCAGGCACACCCAGGAGAAGTCAGTTGCAGTCTGGTGTGGGAAGAGCGGAAGAGGGCAGGCAGAGGTCCTAGCAGGAGAGAAGACTTATAACCAGGGAGAAACCCAGTGTCTTCTGAGGAGGTATTCTTGGCATACCTGTGGAGCCACCCTATGGGAAGGATCTCCGTCGTGAATGTTATTCAGCTGAATATTACATCCTTTGGCAAATGTGAATATCAGTCAGAATAGGGAAGGCCAGGCTGAAATTACAAAGACCCCTAAACTCTTTGTGAATGATAACAACAAAGGTTTATTTTTTCTCTTATTACACGTTTACATTGGGTTATACATGGGTTCTGCTCCGTATTTTCTGTCTGCATGATTCAGGCTGAAGAGGCAGGCACCATTTGAGATATTAATAGTCATCATGACAGAGGAAAGGAGAACATAAGCAATTAAATTTCCAGACTCATTTGTCTGCCTCACTAGTCATTCAAACCTACTCACACAAGGAGGGGAGGAGGTGTGACTCTATCATCTGTACAGAAGGTGAAGAGCTAAAACTATCGAGTAAATGGCATTAACAACTAGCACACTTTCTGTGAATGCAGAGGCAGTATATTACATTTTCCTTTCAGGGATCACTACAGAGCACAGGGCCTGGCTGAGATTATGTATAGTTACTGCCAAATAAAAGAAAGACAGGAGGAAGGAAGGGAAAAAAGAAAGAAGGAAGGGAGAAAGGATAAAGTCCTTGACATGTACAAAGTGTTTTAAGAGTTTTCCTTAAACCAGCATGGAAATGGAATGCAATAGGAGCACTAGAAGCTAGCTGCAATTGAATTGACCTTTATTTTTGTCCCTTCCAGTTTTGACCTGTAGATTTTTGTCAAATTCAAGCCCACAGCCAGATAGCCCAGAAAAGCATAGCTTGAAAGCCTGAGGTCAGGAGCAAGGTCAGTGCTGGTGGCTGCAGTCAGCACAGTGGCTGCACACCAGAGCAAACCTTGGTACAGGTTCAGTGCCAGAATGCTCTTCCCTCCCCCATCCCTGAAATGTGTTCCAGGGACCAGGGCATGCCCACTTATGCACAGTGTATCATTTGTGTACCCACATGACTGCTCTGTCTGGGCCAAAATATGTACTCTACCTCTAACAGCTCACCTGGATGACAACACAGACCTGCAACCTTGCTTTCATTTCAGGATTACCTTTGCATTATTATATGCAAGTGTCAGAAACCCCACTCAAAATGGTTTTAAAAAGGAGTGCAAGTGGTTACAGATGGTAACCAGATGGTTACAGATGGTGGATCCAACAGTGAAAACCAATCCTCTCTTTCTCAGCCTGGCTTTTTTCCGTTAGCCTCATTCTCAAACTTGCTGTTCCTCACTGTGTTGTCCTGGCCTATGGCCCTAGACTGATGCCAAGAGAATCTTAGGGATTTGAGAAATAGTTGTGGAATGAATGAATGAATGATGGGCTTAGCATTCCAGCTTTATATCTTATATTAGCTTAGCAATTCCAGGGAAAAGACAGTAAGTGACTTTTCCCAAACCAGTCCTCAGGGTTGACTGTAATTAGTCTGGCCTGGATTTATGTCACGTATTTGTCACAGTCGGATAGACTTTGCCGTGGTATCAGGTCAATCCTAAAGTCACTTACTGCTTATTCATATTATAGTCCAATGTCTTTGAGGGATGAGGGCTTTGCTCTAAGTAGTTTCCAAAGTGTCCAGGCTCCTTCCATTTTTTGCCCATGTCCATGTGAGATTTTATGGTTAACAGAGAAAAGCAAAAGAGAGAATATCCCATGTGAGAGTTGTGTTAGGGTACAGGTCTACAAGCGGCACCCATCACTTCTTCCCAACTGCCATTGGCCAGAGGTGGCATAGGAGGAGGATAAAGTAGTGTTACAGATTGCTGAGAGCTATATGACTCCTTGAATTGGTCGCTGAGGCCAGGAAGCTCACTGCTCAGATTGGCCAGGTCTAGGTTACACATGTAGCCCTGAAGTCAGGGAACCAGGTCAGCCCCTCAAACCCCCTGGGCTGACTGTGGAGGATGCCTGCTTCCCTGCAGGAAAATGAGAGCACAATTATCTTAAGTGGGGAGGACCCTGGACAAGCACAAATAATGCCAACCTTTAATACCTAGGTGTTGCTTCTTAACCCTCTTCAGTTTCACTCGGGGCCAGCAGACTCCTTCTGAGCATCCTCACAGGGTCAAGCTGGCAAAAGGTCTCAGAACACTTGGATTTTATTTAAATTATTCTCAAATAAATTTTAGACCCCTGTGGACCAGTTCAGAGGCTCGGTCGTGTCTGACTCTTTACTGCCCTGTGGACTGCAGCAGCACGCCAGGCTTCAATGTCCATCACCAACGCTCGGAGCTTGCTGAAACTCAGGTCTATCGAGTCAGTGATGCCATCCAACCATCTCATCCTCTGTCGTCCCCTTCTCCTGCCTTCAACCTTTCCCAGAATCAGGGTCTTTTCCAATGAGTCAGTTCTTCCCATCAGGTGGCCAAAGTATTGGAGTTTCAGCTTCAGCATCAGTCCTTCCAATTAATATTAAGGACTGATTTCCTTTAGGATTGACTGGTTTGATCTCCTTACAGTCCAAGGGACTCTCAAGAGTCTTCTCCAACACCAGAGTTCAAAAGCATCAATTCTTTGGCACTCAGTTTCTTTATAGATTACTTTATAGTGATCACTCACCTTGACACCCTGTGGTCCATCAAAATCTAATTTAGTGAGAGTATTCAAGGCTTGTTTTCACCACACAGACTGCACAGATAAAAAGATTTAGAATAAAATAATAAATATCTAGCGAGTAATATGTATTGTGATTATTAATCTCATGTATATTACTTGTAGAAAGAATTAATCAGCTTTCGTTGAGTGACAAATGATCCCCCAAATCTCAGTGGCTTATAGCAGCAAAAATGTATTTCTCACTCATTGGCAGTGGGCCAACAGGCTCTGTCCTATGTGTCTTCACTCCAAATGCAGGCTGAAGGGTTAGTCGCATTGGGACATGCAGTTCACATAGCAAGGGAGACAGAACTAGCCAAGCCACACAATGGCTTTAAAGTGTCTCCTCTGACACTGTACATGCCACTTGTGTTCACACTCCATTGGTTAAGCAAGTCAATGGCCAAGTTCAATGTCAGGGAAGCTGGGTAGTGTGCTTGTACCAGAGGGAGGCACTGCAGAGTCACAGGCAATGGGCAGAGACATCTCACAGGCGAAAGCAGAAAGAGTAGGAACAAAATAGTGTCTATGACAAGTATAAAAAATAATATTACGTATCACAATTTCATCATCCAGAGATAAACACTATTACCTTCTTGGTGGATCTTTTTTCAGTGTATATTCCTACGCACATGTAAACGAACACTCCTGTCTAATCACAATTTGCATGAATCACTCAAAATACTCCAAGGCAATCAAAAGCAGGTAATCTAACCAACTGGCATTTCAAACCACAGTCAGATGATGTCATCAGCCTCCCCCAGTCAAATCTATACCCTGCCACCCCAACAAACCAGTGGCCCAGACCAGTTAACTGGTCCAGCCCAGCCAATTTGGCTGGTTGTTGTTGTTCAGTAGCTCAGTCGTTTCTGACTCTTTGCTACCCCATGGATGCAGCATGCCAGACTTCCCTGTCCTTCACTATCTCCGAGTCTGCTCAAACTCATGCCCATTGAGCCCATGATGCCATCCAACCATCTCATCCTCTGTCACTCCCTTCTCCTCCTGCTCTCAATCTTTCCTAGCATCAGGGGTTTTTTTCCAGTTTTTTTCCAGCTCCTTCATTAGGTGCCAAAAGTATTGGAGCTTCAGCATCAGTCCTTCCAAAGACTATTCAGGGTTGATTTCCTTTAGGATTGACTGGTTTGATCTCACTACAATCCAAGGGACTCTCGTGTCCTCTCCAACACCACAGTTCAAAAGCATCAGTTCTTTGGTGCTCAGCTTTCTTTATAGTCCAACTTTCACATCCATACATGACTACTAGAAAAACCATTGCTTTGACCAGACGGACCTTTGTTGGCAAAGTAATGTCTCTGCTTTTTAATATGCTCTCTAGGTTAGTCATAGCTTTCCTTCCAAGGAGTAAGCAGCTTTTAATTTCATGGCTGCAGTCACCATCTGCAGTGATTTTGGAGCCCAAGAAAATAAAGTCTCTCACTGTTTCCACTGTTTTCCCATCTATTTGCCATGAAGTGATAAGACCAGATGCCGTGATCTTCATTTTTTGAATGTTAAGTTTTAAGCCACCTTTTTCACTCTCCTCTTTCATTTTCATCAAGAGGTTCTTCAGTTCCTCTTCGTTTTCTGCCATGAGGAGGGTATCATCTGCATATCTGAGGTTACTGATATTTTCCCCTGTATTCTTGATTCCAGCTTGCACCTCATCCAGCCCGGCATTTCATATGATGTACTCTGTACATAAGTTAAATAATCAGGGTGATAATATACAGCCTTGACATACTCCTTTCCCAATTTGGAACCAGTCTGTTGCTTCATGTCCGATTCTAACTGTTTCTTCTTGATCTGCATATAGGTTTCTCAAGAGGCAGGTAAGCTGGCCTGGTATTCCCATCTCTTTAAGAATTTTCCAGTTTGTCACTATCCACAGAGTCAGAGGCTTTGGCATTGTCAATTTTGCAGGAGAAACAGACTAACTGATACAGTACTGATGGAGTGTGTACTACATGTCAGATGTTGGTATTTGTTGACTTCATTGTGTTGATTCGATCATGTGAAATGAATCCATCTGACTGCATAGATGCGGTATTGTGATTTATTGTGATTTATTAGAAATATATATATATATATATATATATATATATATATTTGGTCATTCAGATGAACAGAATATATCATGGTTCCTGAATCACAGGTCCCAAAACCCTTGGAACTTTCTGAATGATAAGAGCAACAGGAGCATTTTTAAAATATTTGACTTCTGGTCATTTCCTGAAAACAGAGTCATAAAGGAGAAATGAGTGTCTTGTCATTCATAACAAGCCCCTTTCCATCTCAATTGTGTTTATGTCAATGAGGTGACTTTTGGAAGGCAGCTAAGGATAGGGGCTGCTTGCCAAGGGAACCAACTGGAACAGAGGTCTGGAACTTTCAGTATCACTCCTGATTTCCAGGGAATGAAGAGGGACTGAAGGTCAAATCAGTCACCAGTAGCCAATGATTTAGTCAGCTATGACTGTGCAATGAAGCCTTCATAAGATTCCAAAAAGTAAGGGGGTTTGGATAACTCTAGGTTAGTGAACCAGAACACTTCCCTCTGTGACCACTCTCCTCTGTGGAGACAGAAGTTCCTTCATTTAGGACCTCCCCTATGTATCTCTTCATTGGCTTTGGATTTGTATCTTTTAAAATATTTGGTAATAAACTGGCAATCTAGTGAGTAAACAAATTTCCTGAGTTTTGTGAGCCCTTCAAGCAAATTAATCCAATCCAAGGTGGGAGTCATGGCAACCAATGGCCTGGCAGCTAACCAGTCAAAAGTACAGGTAACAATCTAGACAAAATTGGCATCTGAAGCAGAGGGTATCTTGATGGGATGGAGCCCTTAACCTGTGAAATAAGATGCTATTTCTTGATAGATAGCTTCAGAAATGCATTGAACTATAGAATATCCAGTTCAAGAATTACTTAGTGGTGTGGGGAAAACTCCTACCCTCCACACATTGGAATTGGAGTCAAATCCTAAGTGTATTTTTTTTCTAAATGATATCTTAATTTTTACTTTATAAGGGTTTCCCTGTGTTGTTAAAAACTTTAAAAAGTTTTTTGAGTTCTAAGAACCTTAAAAATTTTTTTGCAAATACAATTTTAATGACCATATAAAGTTTTATTGTATGGTTATGCCATAATCGCTTAACCTAAGTCTTGAATATTTTAAATGCTTCTACCAACTAAGGTCCGTCTAGTCAAGGCTATGGTTTTTCCAATGGTCATGTATGGGTGTGAGATTTGGACTGTGAAGAAGGCCGAGCGTGGAAGAATTGATGCTTTTGAACTGTGGTGTTGGAGAAGACTCTTGAGAGTCCCTTGGACTGCAAGGAGATCCATCCAGTCCATTCTGAAGGAGATCAGCCCTGGGATTTCTTTGGAAGGAATGATGCAGAAGCTGAAGCTCCAGTACTTTGGCCACCTCATGCGAAGAGTTGACTCATTGGAAAGGACTCTGATGCTGGGAGGGATTGGGGGCAGGAGGAGAAGGGGACGACCCAGGATGAGATGGCTGAATGGCATCACGGACTCGATGGACATGAGTCTGAGTGAACTCCGGGAGATGGTGATGGACAGGGAGGCCTGGCGTGCTGCGATTCATGGGGTCGCAAAGAGTTGGACGCTACTGAGAGACTGAACTGAACTGAACTGAATGTGTAATATTTAAATAATAAGCTGCTGCAATCTACATATGTGTTTGTAAAATCATCTCTTAATAAAAAACTGACTAATTGTCATCATAGAATATGCAGATAAAATTAAATTTGCCTATAATTTTACCTTCTAGAGATAATCATATGAATATACTTAAATATACACACTTATTTATAAACAAAAGTGAGATCATTTAAAATGAATGTTCTGTGACTTTTTTTATTTATCTTCATGTTTGAGTTTCAAGTTAAGGGGAGACAACAGGACAAAGGGTAGATTTAAATCTCTTAACACATTTTGACATCCCAAAAGGTTGCCTGAATGTGTACTTACTCCAAAAGTGTTGAATGTGTCCCTCTATCCCTTGAACGATACAGGTTTGAACAGCACAGGTCCATATGTACCTGGATTTTTTCAATAAATATGTACCAATCTGCAGTTGGTGGAATCCACAGATGTGAAACCTTGGATACAAAGGGCCAAGTGTAAAGTTACAAGCAAATTTTCAACTGGGGTCCTAAACTCCAAATTGTTCAAGAGTCAACCATATAGTCATTGTATTGTGATAATCACTTATCCTCACCAGTAGAGACCTTGGATTGAATCCCAGGGATAGTGGCTGGCAGCTCCCGAGAGGCAGGGTGCTTTGAGACCCGCTAACAATGGCTGTGGGAACAAGCTCTGATCCTTCTCTGGACATGCAGTGGCTTCTGGTCACTGCACTCTTGGTTCTTGTCTCTGCTTGGTGAATTTGGGTGTGAGCAGAGTCCTGCAGCTCACTTCATGGGAGGACTGGACATACTAATTTGCTCCTAAAAAAACAGAACACAGCAAAAGTGATGGAGGTCATTTCTGAGATCAGGCTATAAGAGATGATGACCTTGTCTTGCTCACATACTCTTTTTTGCTGGTACTTTTTTCTCTTTTACTCAATTTGGTGAAGTTGGCTGCCATGTTGTGAGCTGCCCTATAGAGGCCAATGTGGTATGGAGTTGAGAATGGCCTCAGACCAATAGCCAGTGAGAAACTGAGGCCCTCAGTCTAACAGCCCACAGCTTCTGCCAAAAACTATGTGTGTGATCTTGGAAGTAGATCCTTCCCCAGTCAAGGGTCTAAAGGCTTGACTGGGAAGGTTCTACTTTGAAAGCGGATCAGAGTCAGTGACAGCAGACTGACTCACAATAACTGCCATATAATAAATACATATTGTTTAAGCCACTAAACTTTGGACTCATTTGTTACACAGCAATAGAAAGCTAAGAGCTCCTACTAGTCACAGAGTATGAAATGCTTCATTTTTTCATGAAAATATTTTTAAATATTCAAAGTATTGAGAAGCATTCCTCTAGATGAGAGTTTACAAAAAAAACCACAAGCCAAAATCAACCTGCAGATGAATTGCCCTTTTTTCCTTTGGAGGATGGTTATCTCCACAGAGTTTAATAAACATTTTGAGATAACATTTTAAACTTGGGAGAGTTCACATGCCACTAAAAGCATTAACCTCTCTTGACAAATTGGAAGCTGGGCAATCATGGTCCTCATTTCCACCTGCAAACTGACACCCAAGGCTAAGCAGGGTTGTGCTTAGTTGGGACAGGTATTCACCTGTGTGTTGTAGAATGTACTACTCCTAACTGTTTCCAAATCTGAGGCCAGTGCCAACTGTAACCTATTTCTATATTTCCACCATTTCTTATGGCAAAGTAAGAGAAACTTAAGAGAACATTACAACACAGCAAAATATTGTCCCCATACCTTCATCAGAGGAAAGTAAAGGCCAAGAGGACCAGGAGTTCAGACAGAGCACAGCTCCATGTGATGCCTGCTGAGGCCGAATTTTCAGGATGTTTTCTTCATTCATCTGATGGGGCTTCAGTTAGTATGGCTCCAATTGCCAGAATCTAGCTGATCTGGCTTAACAGTGGTCCTGCTTCTAAAGCCTCCGTTCTCGCTGTTGTTCAGTTTCTTGGCCCTCTTCCCTCTAGAGCCTCTCCCTCCACGTGGTCTTTCCCACTAGGCCTTCCAACAAGAAAGGTGGACTTTTTACAGTCATCTCTCAAGAGTGCAAAAGTAGAAAGGCTTTCTTCAGACTCAGAACTGTCACTGGCCCCGTGTCCCCTCTGACTTATTCTATTGATATTAGTTAAAACAAGTCACAGGCTCAGCCCACATTCTGAGAAAAGGGACTGCACAGGATATGCATGCTGAAATGTGTGATTCATTGGAGGTCGCCAATTTTTAAAATGTGTCTATACCTCTCAGAAATATGCCAGCAGGGACCATCCTAGGTTATTTCACTTAGAAATTAAAGGAAGCGGAGAAAGGGGACCCTAGAGAAGAGGAAAACGTGGAGTCACTTAGATAACACACCAAGAACATGAAAAATGGCCCAGCAGCTGGAAGCTGCCACAGAGGCTACAATGTTCCTAACTGAATACAAACAACTTCTGTAGAATACAATAATCAGGCAAGGCAACCCCATGAATACGATGGAACTTCACGGAGAAAATCACACAATCATACAAATACCAACAGCACAATCTTAGGATCTCTGAGTGCCTACTGATTCTTTACCAAGGCTGGATCTAACTTCTCTGTTCCTCTTATCTCCTAAGTCAATGTTATTGAGAATCACCAAGTTGCCCCGGCACCCAGTCTACGACTGATCTATATTCCCCAGGATGCTCCTCAGGACCATCCAGCATAAGCCCACATTCTACAGGTCCCTCCCAACTCCCACAGTCCTTCTAGATTGTTTGCTCTCCCTTTGCCGTAGACTGTCTCTGACTGTATATTCCTGGTGGTCTTTGGCTGGTAGGCTTTGACACCATTTACTCATTCGTTCATTTTAACACTATTGACTCTCTGTCCATATACTTAGTCCTTTCTTCCGCAGGTTTCAGACATGCCCCAACCCCCCAGGGCCTGATTCCATTTCCAGCACTCTGGCCCCATATGACTAAATCAGTTACATTGATTCTTTCTGGGATGCAGAAGTGCTGTCTTAGCACTGGTCCCAGAAGACCATGAAAAGACGTCCTCATGTGTAAGTATGTGCAAAGGGAAGAGCTTCATCAAATCTCACAGCCTTCTGGGCCCTTCCCTTCTCTTGTAGGCCTGCTTTTCTATCTTTGCAACAAAACTTATCACCTCTCAGAGGTAGACTGGGCTGTGGAACTTACTGACCCCACCTATTAGGTCATGGGTCAGCCTCTTCTCTTTGTATCCCCAGTCAGAGAGAGGGCCCAGCCCTGATCTTGGATGCTCTGATGGAATCCCTCAAGAAGTTATGGGGCAGTGACAGCTAAATTCAGTTAGGAAAGCAAAGAGTAGAGCTTAGGATCAATGTCAAATCCCACCAGTGGTCAGAGAAGAGGATGAAATCAACAGGGATGGCTGGAAATAGGTTGAAGTCTAGAAGAGGTCATTCTGACCACCATTGCTGAGAACCGCTCCATATTCCAGCCATGGTTGACACTTTACATAACTTCCCTCTAAGCTTCTGTTTCCAGGAGTCTCAAGACCATCCTAGAACTCACAAGACTCAATACCAGGTTATATTCATAAGCTAAGGTTTACTACAGCAAAGGACAAAGAGTAAAAGCAAAATGGAAAAGACGTGCGTCAGATAAGGTCCAGTAAGGTTAGGTTCAGGCTTCCAAGTCCTTCCCCCATTGGGACTACATAGGACATAGTTTTCTCTGTAGCAGAGAATTAAGACCTGTGTGAAGTATCTCTGCCCAGGACAGCTCACTCAAGTCTTCAGATCCAGATTCATACAGAGAGCTGGTCACCTAGGCACATCCTGCTCTGATAACCCAAACTCAGGAATCTAGAGAGGAAAGCAGATACATTAGCAGCCTTGATGCTTGCACAGAAAAATTCTGGACGGTACATTTCAGCAATGCCCCATTGATCCAGCCACATACAGCATCATTAATCAGTAGCAAAAAACAAAAAAAAAAAAACAAAAAAAAAACCAGATTCAGAGGGCCACATTCCCAGGAATTGACCAAGGGTTAATCTTGAATCTCGGCTCCCCTGAAGATATACAAGGCTTGAGCAACTAGACCTGCTGCGTTCTTTGCTCACAGCTTCATAATGAGCTTGCACAAGGGGATTGCTAACCTTTACAGAGGAGAGAACTGAGGCTCAGGGATACAAAGTGACAAACTGGGGCAGGGACTTGAACCCAGGACTGTGTGGGAGGGAAAAGTCGTTCAGTCGTGTCTGACTCTTTGCAACCCCATGGACTGTACCGTCCATGGGATTCTCCAGGCCAGAATACTGGAGTGGGTGGCCTTTCCCTTCTCCTAGGGATCTTCCCAACCCAGGGATCGAACCCAGGTCTCCCACATTGCAGGCAGATTCTTTACCAACTGAGTCACAAGGGAAGCCCAAGAATACTGGAGTGGGTAGCCTATCCCTTCTCCAGCAGATCTCCCCAACCCAGGAACTGAACTGCATTGCAGGAGGATTCTTTACCGACTGAGCTATCAGGGTGTGGGAGGGAAGATATATATTATTAGTAAGCAAGGACTCTGAGACTAGATAGGTCTGGGTCCCCAGAATGATTCTGCCGCTAAACCCCAATATTGTCACAGGCAATTTCAGCCCAACTGTATAACAAAAGCAAAAATGATAGCTCTCTCAGAGAACTGTTGCTTGGAATGCCTGAAATAGGGCAGGAGATGTGCTTAGCAGAGTTCACAGCACAGCGTGAGTGCTGTGTGAACTTGAGTCTTTCAGACTGCAGTGACGAGCAGGCGCGATGCATCACGTGACTCCAGCCAGAAGCACAAGAACTGCTCTGAGCGAAGCGGCAAGAGGTGCATTTTCAGTCCAAAGAGGCTGCTGCAGCTCAGCTTATAAACACTGTGGCCTTCACATCCCCTGGGCTCTTCCCTGCTCTATCAGGAGCAGCAGATAGGAGAGGCCCCAGAAGGCAATCCTGGCATCTGCCTTGAGACAGATCCAAGCTGTGGGTCTCATTGCTGGCATGCCAGCCTCTGATGGGATCCTGGGGGCAGGCCTGGGGCTGGGGCTTAGCCTGCACAAGTGCCTGGTGCCTGGGCCAGTAGACAGTATGTTCTCCTCTGCACAGGTGAGGAGTCAGTCCCCACAGCCTGAAGATTATTCCAAGGGCCGGGCCTGGTCTTTGGAAGCCCTTTCCCAGGTGTCTGTGGGTGGCAGGACTCTGACAAGGTCCTCTGTATCATACACCAAGCAGGGGCAGCAGCAAGCAGCTATCTGGTTTGTGGCCACCTTCAAACTTTCAGCGAGGCAGCCAGACTGGGAAGGGGGCCAAGCAATGGTTTAGAATGAACAGACCTAGCTCCCCATGGGGACAGTCCCTCAGGTCTCTGGGTCTCAGTAGCCTCATTTATAAATTGGGGGCAAAATTTTAGTGAAAGGCTGCATGATTCAGAGGATGTAAGGGTCACTGGAGGCCACACCAGCCCACAGATTTGGGTTACCTGGTACTCACAGAACATCTTAACATTTTAAACATCAGAAGACACTTGTCTAAACTCTGAATTTCCAGCTTCTTTTTAAAGGTAGAAGAGGGCTATGATCTGTCACATGTGAACTGCAACCCCACAAAGCCACAGGTAGCTAAAGCTGGGCAGCTGTTCCTTTAGTCAACAGCCTCGCTCCCTTCCCTGCTCAGTCACAGGCCCAGCTTCTTGCTCCTCTGATAGCCAGCTATGTCTGGACCTGCCAACTTCATGGCATAGGCTGCCAGGTGATGCTCCAAGAGTTGGGCCAGATGGAGACTTTTTCAGGCTGGATTCTGATCTGCAGCCCCAGCTCCATCATCTGTGTGCCCCCACGCAGGTGCTGTCCCCAGTCTGGCATGAGGGAAGTTACTTTCCCTGCCAGCCAGCTGTGGACATGAGCAGGATGACTAGGGGTGAGGTAAGGAGTGACCGTGGAGGACCAGAGTGGGGGCAACACTTCCTTCACACCCAGGCAGGGAACCTGAAGCCCCAGCAGGGCCTGACTCCAGGCAATGCACGAGATGCTGGCTTCCTGCCACGTGGCTGGGAAAGAGCAGCTGGAAATCACAGCTATGGGGAGATGAGTCCCACAGGCTGTGGGACATCTGCACGTTTAAAGGCTCTAGGTGGGGGCAGGTCAGAGGTCTCACAGAGTGGGGACCCTGGGGGAGGCAGGACTTTCTACCAACCAGGACCACTGGGCCTCAAGGGCCTGCCTGGGAGGAGGGATCCCCATCCCAGGAAGGATGAGGGTGGGCAGCACTTGTCAACCCTACATCATGCTCTTGGTGCTGAGGGGGCAGGAAAGCAGGCATTCTCAACTCACTGAGTCTGTGTGGCTCCTGGCGTCCCTCTGGGGGGCAGAAGGTAGGCAACCAGAAGCCGACAGGTTCTTTCTCCTTCTAGCAGGCTTCTCTAACTGCTACTCTTGAGTCCTTTCCCTTCGTTTTTGTTTTGATTTTTTTTTTTTTTTTTGCAATCTCCTTCAAGACACCATTGAAAAGTTTCTTCCTTCCTAAAGCTTCCTTTGATCTTTGGGAAAAACTCCCTCTTCCTGCTGTCCCCAGGGCCTTGGACACCACCAGGTTGCCCCACAGCTGCCAGCTCTATATTGTGATGGGATAGTCACAAAGCTGAGTCCCCACTAGGCCCTGAAAGCTACTGACAAGGGCCACCTCCTGTGTCCCCGGTACTCAGGCCAAGGGCTGGCACAGGGTGTCTGCTACTTCTATCGTTCATGGGGCAGGGTCACTGTGTCCTCTCAGAGCAGCCACATGCCTGTGGTCCTTGCGCAAGCTGCAGGCCCTCTCCTAGAAGTGTGCAGCCTCATGGTTTCAAGGCCTATGTGTGGCAGGCCCAGGGGACAGGTGGGGTCTGCATGACCTCAGAGGGGTGTGTGCAGGACAAGCGTGAAGTCATGCTTGTTTACAAGGCTCTGACACAGCACTCGTCATTTCCTCCCCGCTGAGCCACACAGTGTTTTTCCAGCTCAGCCAGCCTTTGGCTTATTCTCTGGCATCACACGTTGTCACACTTGCAGCCCACTTCAGCAGTGATGATGCGATGTTTGTCTGCACTTTGGCTTCATGATGAGAGACCCTCCCAGCAGCTGTCTTCTTGGATCTGGCATGGCAAAGTCTGCAAGGTGCCCCAGCTGCAGCTCAACGTGTCTGTGGGGAGCATGAAACAGGCAGAGCTGGCAGCCCAGCCAGGAGGTCCTAGAAGGGAATGATCACAGGGACAGAGAAAGGGGGGTGCCTTCTTGACCATGAATCTCTCAGTGAAGGGCCTGCAGCATCAAGAGTTAAAAATGAGGATGCCAAGAGGTAGCCAGAAGGGCCTCAAAGAGAGAGATGCAGGGAGGGCTAAGAGACCACATGCATCAGGTGGGGGCAAAGGGCTGGCAGGATCACTAGAGAGCAGATGAAGCAAACTGATCTGGAGCTTCATTCCCTAAGTGCTAACCCTGAGGCAAAATGCCCTAAGGAGCCGGACAATGGAGAGACAAACTTCACAGTCTAGAGTGTGCCTGTCCTACCTAAAGGCATTGACTTTCAAAAAGCTTAAAACATGCTTTACTAGTCAAAACAGAAATGTGCATAAATATACAGGTACACACACGTGCGCGCGCGCACACACACACACACACACACACTAATGTGTGCACCTACGTGCTCTCTGCCCTATTTGGCCCACGACCACTTCGAGGTCTCTGGGAAGAAGTCTGTCAGATCCTCACAGTTTGAGGGCAAGTTATTTTGTCTTCAAGGAAGGGTCACAGACTACATCTGATCATGCTGAAAAATGAGGCTTTACTGTAAAGATAGCATGGAGATCTAGCTATTTATCTTATTGAAATACAGTTTGTTGTTATTGTTCAGTTGCTAAGTCATGTCCGACTCTTTGTGACCCCATGGACCAACACACCAGGCTTCCCTAACATTCCCTATTTCCTGGAGTTTGCTCAAAATCATGTCCATTAAGTCAGTGATGCCATCCAACCGCCTCATCCTCTGTCATCCTCTTCTCCTGCCTTCAATCCTTCCCAGCATTAGGGTCTTTTTCACTGAGAAGGCTCTTCCCATGAGGTGACCAAAGTATTGGAGCTTCAGCTTCAGCATCAGTCCTTCCAATGAATATTCAAGGTTGAGTGATTTGATATCCTTGTAGTCCAAGGGACTACAATTGATGAAAGCATCAATTCTTTGGCCCTCAGTCTTCTTTATGGTCCAACTCTCACATCTGTACATAACTACTGGAAAACCATAGCTTTGACTATCCAGACCTTTCTTGGCCAAGTGATGTCTTTGCTTTTTAATATGCTGTCTAGGTTAGTCAAAGTTTTCCTTCTAAGGAGCAAGCATCTTCTAATTTGGCTTCAGTCACCTACCACAGTGATTTTGGAGCCCAAGAAAATAAATTCTGTCACTGTTTCCACTTTTTCCCCTTCTAATTGCCATGAAGTGATGGGACCAGATCCAAGATCTTAGTTTTTTGAATACTGAGATTTAAGCCAGCTTTTCTACTCTCTTCTTTCACCCTCATCAAGAAGCTCTCTTCTTCACTTTTTGCCATTAGAGTAGTATCATCTGCATATCTGAGGTTATTGATCTTTCTTTTGATAATGTTGATTCCAGCTTGTGATTCATCAAGTCTAGCATTTTGCATGATATACTCTGAATACAAGTTAAATAAGCAGGGTGACAAATAAAGCTTTGTACTTCTTTCCCAGTTTCATGTCCTATTCTAACTGTTGCTTCTTGACCCACATACAGGTTTCTCCCGAGAAGGTGGCCTGTTATTGCCATCTCTTCAAGAATTTTCCACATTTGTAGTGATCCACACAGTCAAAGGCCATAGCATAGTGAAACAGACATAGATGTTTTTCTGGAATTCTCTTGCTTATTCTATGATCCAACAAATGCTGGCAATTTGACTTCTGGTTCCTCGGCCTTTTCTAAACACAGCTTATACATCTGGGAGTTCTCAGTTCACATACTGCTAAAGCTTAGCTTGAAGGATTTTGAGCATAATCTTGCTAGCACATGAAAGAAATACAGCTGTGCAGTAGTTTGAACATTCTTTGGCATTTCCCTTGTTTGGGATTGGAATGGACAGTGAGCTTTTCCATTCCTGTGGCCAGTGCTGAGCTTTTGAAATTTGCTGGCATATTGAGTGCAACACTTTAACACCATCATCTTTTAAGGTTTTATATAGTTCAGCTTTATGAAAATACAATTTACATACAGTAAAATGCACAAATCTTAAGTACAAAAGTAGTGAGTTTTTATCTATGTCTCCTTTGCCAACAAAGGTCCGTCTAGTCAAGGCTATGGTTTTTCCTGTGGTCATGTATGGATGTGAGAGTTGGACTGTGAAGAAACCTGAGCGCCGAAGAATTGATGCTTTTGAGCTGTGGTGTTGGAGGAGACTCTTGAGAGTCCCTTGGACTGTAAGGAGATCCAACCAGTCCGTTCTAAAGGAGATCAACCCTGGGTGTTTTTTGGAAGGAATGATTCTAAAGCTGAAACTCCAGTACTTGGACACCTCATGCGAAGAGTTGACTCACTGGAAAAGACTCTGATGCTGGGAGGGATTGGGGGCAGGAGGAAAAGAGGACGACAGAGGATGAGATGGCTGGATGGCATCACCGACTCAATGGACGTGAGTCTGAGGGAACTCCGGGAGTTGGTGATGGACAGGGAGGCCTGGCATGCTGCAGTTCATGGGGTCGCACAGAGTCAGACACGACTGAGTGACTGAACTGAAATGAACTGATGGACAGAGGAGCCTGGTGGGTTGCTGTCTATGGGGTCGCACAGAGTCAGACATGACTGAAGTGACTTAGCATGCATGTATGCATACCCACGTAACCTCCACCTCAGTTCAGTTCAGTTCAGTTCAGTCACACAGTCATGTCCGACTCTTTGTGACCCCATGAATCGCAGCACACCAGGCCTCCCTGTCCATCACCAACTCCCGGGGTTCACTCAGACTCACATCCATCAAGTCCGTGATGCCATCCAGCCATCTCATCCACTGTCATCCCCTTCTCCTCCTGCCTCCAATCCCTCCCAGCATCAGATTCTTTTCCAATGAATCAACTCTTCTCATGAGGTGGCCAAAGTACTGGAGTTTCAGCTTTAGCATCATTCCTTCCAAAGAAATCCCAGGGCTGATCTCCTTCAGAATGGACTGGTTGGATCTCCTTGCAGTCCAAGGGACTCTCAAGAGTCTTCTCCAACACCACAGTTCAAAAGCATCAATTCTTCGGCACTCAGCTTTCTTCACAGTCCAACTCTCACATCCATACATGACCACAGGAAAAACCATAGCCTTGACTAGACAGACCTTAGTCGGCAAAGTAATGTCTCTGCTTTTCAACATGCTATCTACGTTGGTCATAACTTTTCTTCCAAGGAGTAAGAGTCTTTCAACTTCATGGCTGCAATCACCATCTGCAGTGATTTTGGAGCCCAAAAAAATAAAGTCTGACACTGTTTCCACTGTTGCCCCATCTATTTCCCATGAAGTGATGGGACTGGATGCCATGATCTTCCTTTTCTGAATGTTGAGCTTTAAGCCAAGTTTTTTGCTCTCCTCTTTCACTTTCATCAGGAGGCTTTTTAGCTCCTCTTCACTTTCTGCCATAAGGGTGGTGTCATCTGCATATCTGAAGTTATTGATATTTTTCCCGGCAATCTTGATTCCAGCTTGTGTTTCTTCCAGTCCAGAGTTTTTCATGATGTACTCTGCATATAAGTTAAATAAGCAGGGTGACAATATACAGCCTTGACGTACTCCTTTTCCTATTTGGAACCAGTCTGTTGTTCCATGTCCAGTTCTAACTGGTGCTTCCTGACCTGCATTCAGATTTCTCAAGAGGCAGGTTAGGTGGTCTGGTATTCCCATCTCTTTCAGAATTTTCCACAGTTTATTGTGATCCACACAGTCAAAGGCTTTGGCATAGTCAATAAAGCAGAAATAGATGTTTTTCTGGAACTCTCTTGCTTTTTTGATGACCCAGTGGATGTTGGCAATTTGATCTCTGGTTCCTCTGCCTTTTCTAAATCCAGCTTGAACATCAGCAAGTTCACGGTTCATGTATTGCTGAAGCCTGGCTTGGAGAATTTTGAGTATTACTTTACTAGCATGTGAGATGAGTGCAATTGTGTGGTAGTTTGAGCATTCTTTGGCATTGCCTTTCTTTGGAATTGGAATGAAAACTGACCTTTTCCAGTCCTGTGGCCACTGCTAAGTTTTCCAAATTTGCTGGCATATTGAGTGCAGCACTTTCACAGCATCATCTTTTGAGATTTGAAATAGCTCAACTGGAATTCTATCACCTCCACTAGCTTTGTTGGTAGTGATGCTTTCTAAAGCCCACTTGACTTCACATTCCAAGATGTCTGGCTCTAGATGAGTGATCACATCACCATGATTATGTGAGTCATGAAGGTCTTTTTTGTACATTTCTTCTGTGTATTCTTGCTACCTCTTCTTAATATTTTCTGCTTCTGTTAGGTCCAGACCATTTCTGTCCTTTATCGAGTCCATCTTTATATGAAATGGTCCCTTGGTATCTCTAATTTTCTTGAAGAGATCTCTAGTCTTTCCCATTCTGTTGTTTTCCTCTATTTCTTTGCATTGATCACTGAAGAAGGCTTTCTTATCTCTTCTTGCTATTCTTTGGAACTCTGCATTCACATGCTTCTATTTTTCCTTTTCTCCTTTGCTTTTCACCTCTCTTCTTTTCACAGCTATTTGTAAGGGCTCCCCAGACAGGTTTTTTGCATTTCTTTTCCATGGGGATGGTCTTGATCCCTGTCTCCTGCACAATGTCACGAACTTCATTCCATAGTTCATCAGGCACTCTATCTATCAGATCTAGGCCCTTAAATCTATTTCTCACTTCCACTGTATAATCATAAGGGATTTGATTTAGGTCATACCTGAATGGTCTAGCAGTTTTCCCTACTTTCTTCAATTTGAGTCTGAATTTGGCAATAAGGAGTTCATGATCTGAGCCACAGTCAGCTCCTGGTCTTGTTTTTGTTGACTGTATAGAGCTTCTCCATCTTTGGCTGCAAAGAATATAACCTGTAAAGAGCAATATTGCATAGGAACCTGGAATGTCAGGTCCATGAATCAAGGCAAATTGGAAGTGGTCAAACAGGAGATGGCAAGAGTGAACGTCGACATTCTAGGAATCAGCGAACTAAAATGGACTGGAATGGGTGAATTTAACTCAGATGACCATTATATCTACTACTGTGGGCAGGAATCCCTCAGAAGAAATGGAGTAGCCATCATGGTCAACAAAAGAGTCTGAAATGCAGTACTTGGATGCAATCTCAAAAACGACAGAATGATCTCTGTTCGTCTCCAAGGCAAACCATTCAATATCACAGTTATCCAAGTCTATGCCCCAACCAGTAACGCTGAAGAAACTGAAGCTGAATGGTTTTATGAAGACCTACAAGACCTTCTAGAAATAACACCCCCAAAAGATGTCCTTTTCATTATAGGGGACTGGAATGCAAAAGTAGGAAGTCAAGAAACACCTGGAGTAACAGGCAAATTTGGCCTTGGAATGCAGAATGAAGCAGGGCAAAGACTAATAGAGTTTTGCCAAGAAAATGCACTGGTCATAGCAAACACCCTCTTCCAACAACACAAGAGAAGACTGTACACATGGACATCACCAGATGGTCAACCTCCACCTAGATCAATATAAAAACGTTTCCATCACCCCAGAAAGCTCCCTCGTGCCCATCCCTAGTCAATCCATACCTGTCCCACCCCCAGAGGCAACCACTGTTTGCATTCTATAATTATGCATTAGTTTAAGCTGATTTTATACAAATCAGTTTGTATAAATTGAATCATACTGCATAAACATTCTTGTACATGTTTGTGTGAAGTCGTGGTTTTGTTTTTCTTGGGTAAATGCCTAGAATAAGATTGCTATGTCATAAATTATCAGTATGTTTAAGGTCATCAGAAACTGATAAGCAGTTTTCCAAAGCAATTGGACCATTTATACTCTTACCAGCAATGAGACTTGTTTCATCCCTTCATCAGCATTTGGTACTGTCAGTTTTGTAAGTTTAGACAGGCAAAGGGCTGGGTAGTGGTATTTTGTTGAATTTGTATTTTCCCGATGAGTAATGAAACTAAGCACATTTTCATATGTCTATTGATCATATTGGATATTTGGATATCTTTTGTAAAGTACCTATGCAAAATTTTCTTTTTGTTTTTTATTGAGTTTCATCATTTTCTTTTTTAATTAGTAGGGGCTCTTTATAAATTCTAGGTATCCTATATATTCTAATCCTTTGTAAGATATATGTACTATGAATATTTTCTCCCAGTTCGTGTCTTGCCTTTTCTCTTCCTTAATGGTATTTGTGGTGAACAGAAGTTTTCTATTTCATTGAAGTCAAATTTATCTTTTTGTGTTTTATGATTAAGGCTATTTACATACAGTTTAAGCAATATTTGTCTACTCTAAGATCATGAAAGTATTTTCCTGTTTTCTTCTAGCTGCTTTATTATTTTATCTTTCACATTTAGTTCTATGTTTTATTTCAAAGTAATTTTTTTTGTATGATGTATGGTAAGGGATCAAGGTTCACTGTTGTATATAAATTTCCAGTTGAGTTGTGTGTTTGTGTGTTAGTTGCTCAGTCGTGCCCGACTCCTTGCAACCCCACGGACTGTAATCCACCAGGTTCCTCTGTCCATGAGATTTTCCAGGCAAGGATACTGGAGTGGGTTGCCATTTCCTTCTCCAGGGGATCTTCCCAACCCAGGGATCGAACCCGGGTTCTCTTGCACTGCAGGCAAATTCTTTACCGACTGAGCTATAAGGGAGGTCTTCCCTTCCACATTACAGTGAAGCCTGTGTTGAAAACATATGTGTGAATCTATTTCTGGGCTCTGTATTCTTTCCATTGGTCTGTCTGTTCTTATACCAACAGAACAATGTCTTGATTACCATAGCCTTGTATTAATCTCGATATCACACAGTGTAAATCCTCCAGCTTTGTCCCTGTTCAAGTTTGTCTTAGCTCTTTATATTTCCCTTAAATAAAATTTATATTTTATTTTTATGAAGTAATGTTTTCTTTAATCTTTTCCTGATATAAAAAGTAATGCATGTTCATTGATCCATAGAAATTTTAGAATCAGCTTATTAAGTTTGCTGAAATTTTCACATTGAACTTATAAATCGACTTAAAAAGAATTGATCTTTTAACAAGAATGGCCCTTACAATCCATGAACATGGTACACCTCTCTATTATTTAGAACTTCGCTAATTTCCTTCAGTGCACGTGTGCGTAGTCACTTCAGCTGTGTCCGACTCATTGTGACCCTATGGACTGTAGCCCACCAGGCTCCTCTGTCCATGGGGATTCTCCAGGCAAGAGTACTGGCGTGGGTTGCTGTGCCTTCCTCCTGGAGATCTTCCTGACCCAGGGACTGGTCCCTCATCTCTAACGTCTCCCACGTTGGCAGGCAGGTTCTTTACCACTAAAGCTGCCTGGAAAGCCCAATTTCCTTCAGTAGTGTTTTGTATTTTTAAATGTATAAATCTTGTACATTTATCATTAAAAATGTTAATATTATTGTATTGAGTATTTTTTGTACCACTTTGGTCTCTTTATAATGGCAACTCTATTCTTCTCTTTCTCTCAACCATCGTGTACATACTCTCAATCTAAATTTTGAAAGGAGCCATCTGATTGAACTATTCATCACTACAGTCTCCCTAAGGAGAGGACTGCTCTTGAGTCTGATAACTAACCTGAGCTGGAGTCTTCAAGTACAATTTTTTTTTTTCACAGAAAAGAGAAACTCTGTGTGACAGTCACTGTGACTGACACACCTGCAGCAATTCTATAGTGCATTGAATGCTGTACCCTCACCCAAAGGTATATCCACTTAGAACCTCAGAATGTGACCTTGTTGTTCTTGTTCAATTGCTAAGCTGTGTCCGACTCTTTGAGACTCCCATGACATGCTCCCATGGACTGGAGCATGCCAAGCTTCCCTGTCCCTCACCATCTCCTGGCGTTCACCCAACTTCATGTCCACTGAATCGGTGATGCCATCGAACCATCTCACCCTCTGCTGCCCTCTTCTCCTTTTGCCTTTAATTTTCCCCAGCATCGAGGTCTTTTTCAATGAGTCAGCTCCTGGCATCAGGTGGCCAAAGTATTGATGCTTCAGCATTAGTCCTTCCAATGAGTATTCAGGGTTGATTTCCTTAGGATTAACTGGTTTGATCTCCTTGCTGTCCAAGGGACTCTCAAGAGTCTTTTCCAGCACCACAATTCAAAAACATCAGTTCAACATTCAGCCTTATTTATGGTCCATCTCTCACATCCATACATGACTACTGGAAAAACGATAGCTTTGACTATATGGACTTTTGTCAGCAGAGTGGTGTATTTGCTTTTTAATATGCTGTCTAGGTTTATCACAGCCTTCCTTCCAAGAAGCAAGAATCTTCTAATTTCATGGCTTGAGTCACCATCTGCAGTGATTTTGGAGCCCAAGAAGACAAAATCTGTTACTGTTTCCACTTTTTCCCCTTCTATTTGACATAAAGTGATGGGACCAGATGCCACAATCTTAGTTTTTTCAATGTTGAGTTTTAAGCCAGGTATTTCTCTCTCTTTCTTCATCCTCATCAAGAGGGTCTTTAGTTCCTCTTCACTTTCTGCTGTTAAAGTGGTATCATCTCCATATCTGAGGTTGTTGACATTTCTCCTGATAATCTTGATTCCAGCTTATGCTTCATCCAGCCTGGCATTTTGCATTATGTACTCTGCATATAAGTTAAATGAGCAGGGTGACAATAAACCAGTCAGTTTTTCCATCTCTGGTTCTAACTGTTGCTTCTTGACCTGCATACAGATTTCTCAGGAGACAGGTAACGTGGTCTGGTACTCCCATCTCTTTAGGAATTTTCTACAGTTTGTTTTGATTCACACAGTCAAAGGCTTCCAGTGAAATGGAAATAGTTGTTTTTCTGGAATTCCTTTGCTTTCTCTATGATCCAATAAATATCAGCAATTTGACTTTGATTCCTCAGCCTTTTCTAAACTCAGCTTGGACATCTGGAAGTTCTCGATTGAAGTACTGCTGATGCCTATCTTGAACGATTCTGAGCATATCCTTACTAGCATGGGAAGTAAGCCCAATTGTCTGGTAGTTTGAACATTCTTGAAATGTTTGAGACTCCATGGACTTAGTTTGAAATCTGAATGCAGGTCAAGAAGCAACAGTTAGAACCGGACATGGAACAACAGACTGGTTCCAAATTGGGAAAGGAGTACATCAAGGCTGTATAATGTCACCCTGCTTATTTAACTTAATGCAGAGTACATCATGCAGAATGTTGGGCTGGATGAAGTACAAGCTGGAATCAAGATTGCAGGGAGAAATGTCAATAACCTCAGATATGCAGATGACACCACCCTTATGGCAGAAAGCAAAGAGGAACTAAAGAGCTTCTTATTGAAGGTGAAAGAAGAGAGTGAAAAAGCTGGCTTAAAACTCAACATTCAGAAAACTAAGATCAAGGTATCTGGTCCCATCATTTCATGGCAAATAGATGGGGAAACAGTGAGAGACTTTATTTTCTTGGGCTCCAAAATCACTGTAGATGGTGACTGCAGCCATGAAATGAAAAGAGGCTTGCTCCTTGGAAGAAAAGTTATGACAAATCTAGACAGCATATTAAAAAGAAGAGACATTAGTTTGCCAACAAAGGTCCATATAATTAAAGCTATAGTTTTTCCAGTAGTCGTGTATGGATGTGAGAGTTGGACCATAAAGAAAGCTGAGTGCCAAAGAATTGATGCTTTTGAACTGTGTGTTGGATAAGATGCTTGAGAGTCCCTTGGACTGCAAGAAGATCAAATCAGTCAGTCCTAAAGAAAATCAATCCTGAATATTCACTGGAAGGACTGATGCTGAAGCTGAAGCTCTAGTACTTTGGCCAGCTGATGAGAATAACTGACTCACTGGAAAAGACTCTGATGCTGGGAAAAGTTGAAGGCAGGAGGAGAAGGGGATGACAGAGGATGAGATGGTTGGATGGCATCACAGAGTACAATGAACATGAGTTTTAGAAAGCTCCAGGGGTTCATGATGGACCAGGAAGGCAGGTGTGCTGCAGTCCATGTGGTCGCAAAGAGTTGGACACGACTGAATGACTGAACTGAACTGAATCATGAAAACAAAGTAAAAGCAAAATGGAAGTATTAAATTCTAGCTATATAATTGCTTTGGAAGGCTATACAGTGCAATGGTTAGAGCACGGATTTAGAAGCCAGCCTTGTGGTGCAGGAAGCCACCACTTCTTGCACCCAGATGAGAAGTTGCATTTTCCAGCTTCACTTACAAATGGAGGTAAGTAAGGAGTTGTAATTGGGCCTTTTGAGAAAGGTTGACTTTTTATAATTCTGTTCCTTATCTTTCCTCCCCATTTTTTTCAATTTAGACTCTTGTTACAATAGCTGAAGCTTTAGCAGCCATCTTTTGAGCATGAGGATGATTGCCACAGGCTGAGAATGGTGGAACAGGAAAGTGGGAGAAATCTGGACCCTGGTGATATCATGGAGCCATCACACTAACTGTAGCCTGCCTAGGCCCAGGCTGCATTTACATGGATAGAAATGCACTTGTCTTGTTTAAGCCACTGTCATTTCCTGAATATAATTTCCAGCTGAAAGAAGTGACAAAGGAGCCAGCTCACCCCACTGCAAGAGCCTTGCATACAATAAGCCTCTCCTAGCCTCTGCCTGCTGCAGGCCAATCCTGAGGAAAGCAGGAGAGGGAGCCCCAGGGGAGTCACAGGCCTATGCTTTCCAGCCATGCAGCCTACATGGGAACATATGGGGCATCAGCCATGTTGTTCTGGGAGCCCCTAGGCTGTCCAAGACACCTCGCTGTCTTTAGCAGGTTGACTCAACACCAGAAACCTAAGCTTCTTGGGACAAAAACACTACAGATATCTTCAAATCCATCAGGACTCAATTTTCCTGTGCTCTCCTCCCTGCTGGCTAGCAGCTCAGCCAAAACCAGTGCCTCACACTCTGAAGTGGGAAACTTTCTACCCGAAAACCTAGCCTCATTTCATGGAGGACTCACGATTGGAGGCCCCTTTCTGAGGCCCCAGGACGTCATGCATCACCATTTGCAGCCAGAGCTGCTGGGCACATGTTAGAACAGGGACTCCCTTATGAGAGCTCTTCAAGTTCCCTGTATCTTGTGTTCAGTTTTCAGAACCACTGGGCAGACCCTTTCCCTCAAAAGCCTGTAGGTCTGGGGGCTTCTATGGCCTTTCTCAGCCCCATACATCCCATAATACTGTTGACCAGGAGTTTGTCCAAGTCCGCATGCTCACAAACACTGCTGCCTTCCTGTGGGTACCAAGCACGTCCCTTGCCCAGTGCTCCCAGCAACAATGGCCCTGCTTTCCACTCCTCAGGAAGAGCTTCTGCTTCATCTAGCTTCTTGCACATGTTATTTCCCACCTTGGCCCATATTTTTTTCCTGGTTTGAGAGGGCAAGATTCTGTACGTTAGGGATGCAAATGGTATCAAATTGACTTAAATATCAAAGGGATATATTGGATCATGTATCTGTCGAGTCCAAGGATGGATTTCAGGTGAGACTTGCTCCAGCTGTTCAGATATTATCACCAAGAATCTAACTCTGTTCTATCTGCTCTTCCTTCCATGGCAATGGCGTCTTCCTGATGACCTCAGTTCCTCTAGGTTCTTCTCTCATGTTAACAAACCAGCTCTGACAGTTCTGAACTCATATGCTTTCCCCACACAGAGCTGGAGGTTGGGGCATGGCAGGGTCCCAAGTCCCAAGCCCAGAAGGAAAAGGAGAGGTTTACAGAAGGATAGGCAGATTTGAGGGATGTGGATGTTTTTGCAAAGAGGAAAGGGGCCTGAACCAGTCTCCACAGGAGCTGGTGGTAGGGACAGCAATGATGAGGGTTACACAGTGTTAGGACCACACTGGAGCCAGGACAGGCTCTAAGGGGCAGGCTAGGCCTGAGGTTTAGTCTCTAGGAAGGCTGAGGCACTGGAAACTCCCGCAGGCAGTGTAGCTCGACCAATCAGAAAAATCCCCGTAGCCCCCCGCCCGTGCCAGACCCGAGCCAATCCGGATAGGGATGAGAGGTTAAAAGTCCCGTGCACGCATATGGTTTAGCCAATCAGCTATGCTGTTACAGGAACAAAGAACCGTCTGTATAAAAGTAGATGTGATTCAGAGCTTGGAGCTCTTGTCTGATTCCACTGTGCTGGATGAGACCTGGGCCCTAGCTCGAGCTAGCAATAAACCCCTTTATGCTTTTGCATTGCTGTGGACGTCTTATTCTCTCAGTTTTGGGGACTCAGACTTCGGGCACAACAACAGGTTACCATGGCTACAGCTCTCTGAAGTGGGCACAGCCATCCTCCCCTCACAGAGGAGGGTGTAAGGCTCAGGGAGATTAAGGAACATCCCCAGGTAGATGTGGGTAGGAATGGAGCAGGCTCTATTGGCTTTCCTAAGACTCTTCTCTGGCACTTGGATACTGAGGCCTTGGAGTAGGTGGCCCACCATGAAGATGGAGTAGAAAGGTGGCTGCAGGAGTGGAACTCAAGGGACCAAGCTGAGAAAGGACCTGGGGAGGACCCCTGAGGTCTGGCCTGCAGTGGCTTGAGGTAGGTGCACATCTCAGACCCTCTTATTGCCCTGAGAAACAGCACTGCTTGGACTCTCTTGATGCGCAAGAAATCCAAAGGTTCTGGTTGCTAAACTGAGTTCATGTTTAAAGAAATACACAGGGATGGAGCAGGAGGAAGACTCTAGCTTGGCTGGAGGGCTAGCCTGAAGCATGTGACTTTTATGCAAGGCTTACTGAATTGTCACCACCATCTGGGGTACTATTAACCCACTGTACACATGGGGAGCTGTAACACGGAAATGAGGTCACCTGTTCAAGGTCACAAGCCAGGGGCTCCTGCTGGAAAGTCTCTTGGCCTCAGGCTTGCCAGTCCCAGGAAAGATGGGGAGCAAGCAGTGCTACAAGTGTGTTCCTTCAGAGCCTTCTTCAAGAACCCAGGAGGGTAGGAAGAGGCCAGACTGCCAGGCTCCAGAGTAGATGTTTTACCCCAGCATAGAAAGCCCCATGCCTGCCTACTCCCCTGTTCCCCAGGATGCTGGCCTATTTCTCCAGTACATTCTTGGCAGCATCTTATTCCTGTCCCCCTTGAGACACAGACCTTTCCAAGTGCCTTCCTATTCAGACACACAGTTGAAAGGACCAGGTGTGCAAATTTAACTGAACAAAGTTTCTTTTCTTTCTCACAGTAAGAGTGAAGGCCAGACCTCGGGCTCCTACCAGTGAGAGGAAGGGTTTTGCCCAGCCATCGGCTCAACTGGAAAAAAAGAACACAGCATTCTCAGACAGGGGACCTTCTCTATTTCAGGGACGCAGAGTTCCAAGTTTCAAAGCAGTCTCTGTGTTCATCTCTGAATTTTGGCAAGGACTGACTTGGAGTCTCCAGGACAAGAGGCCTCACATGTGTTACCAAGGTGGCTCCAGGGTTCTCTGAGCTCCTTCCCTGGCTCACAGCTACCACCCCGAGGACACAGACACAGGAAGCAGAAAAACGCACTGAAGTTCTCTCTGAAAAGACTTTTTAGAGTACCTGATAAGTTTATTCTTGCTATTTGTCTTGCTTTAATTTATTGTCATGAATAATACTTTCCTAAAAAATAAACTAAAACAAAGTTATTTTAAAAGGTAAGTTCCCTGATTGGGTTATTTAGAGTTTTGCCTAAAATGAAGCACAGGGCAACCATTAAGAAGTATCTTAATGTGTAAGAAAGAGACAAAAATCTTTTCCTTCTTTCTACATTAAAAAAAATAAAAGACATGATTTTTGAGAAAAAGGTAGACAGAGAGCCTGTTGCAGATCAGCACAGAGGCAGGATCGGTTAGACGGGGCAGTTGACCAGACTCTGCAGGTCCTGGGTCTCTGCCCCCATTCATGCAGCTTGGAAGGGCCTAAGGGCCCCTCAGTATCACTTCACCCTCCATTCGATCCCCAATGCACTTTTCAACCAACACAAACAGCTGCTACACATCAGGCACTGTTCTAGAATCTAAGGCTACAGCAATGGACAAAACAGACAAAAGTCCCTCCCCTCGTGAAGGCCATTCTCATGAGGGAGACGGACGAGTGACACACACCCAGTGGGTGGCCTGCTGACGGAAGTCCTATTCTGAAGACAAGCAGAGCCAGGAGGAAGGGAGAGGCTGGGCCCTGAGGTGTCTGGGGGGCTGGGGGTGGGGATGGCACTTCACTATTAAGCACCATGTTCAGGGAAAAGCTTCTCTGGGAGAGTGGCAGGAGAGCAAAGACCTGAGGAGGCCAGAGAGTCTCCCGCAGGATGCTGGGTGAGAAGAGTACCAAGCAAAGGGGTCAGTGTATGAGGAAACAAGCTCATGGGTTCCAGAAGCAAAGGGGGCTGCCGTTCTGTGTGACTAGATGAAGTGATGGCCGAGAGAGTGGCCGGAAGTGGGGGGGCTGAAACAGTGAAGAGGAGGGACCCTCGGGTAGGGGGTTCCCCAAAAAGCATATGTTCCAGAATCTGTGAATGTGACCTTCTTTGGAAAATGAGTCTTTGCAGACATAACTAAGTAAGGACCTCAAGATGAGATCATCCTGGATTGCCCAGGCGGACCCTAAATCCAGCGATAAGCATCCAAAAGAGAAACAGGAGAGATGCCGACACAGAAGAAAAGCCGATGTGAAGATGGAAGCCAAGGTGAGAATAATGCAGACTCAAGCCAAGGAGTGTCTGGAGCCACCAGAAGCTGGGCGAGGAAAGGGCGGATCCTCCCCTAGGGCCTTCAGAGAAACAGTAGCCCTGCTGACTTCTTCATTTCAGCCCACTGAAGCTGATTTTGGACTACTAGCCTCCAGAAGTGTGTGCTGTGTGACTGTGGGTTGTTTTGTAGTCACTGATTCTGTTATGGCAGCCACAGAAATGGGCCAGGATGAAGGTGGGGAGACCAATGTGGGGGTTACTCCAAGACACAATCACCCAAGTGACTCGCAAGTCCATCACGTCTGCCCATATCCAGGGTCTCCCATGTTTACCCACTGCCTCATGATTTTTTATTTTAAAAAAAAGCATCTCTTTGTGTAAATTTAAATAAACATCTCAAAATGCAATATTAGATCAGTAAGTTAAATAAAAAACTAGATTCATTTTCCATAAATAGAGGGTAGCCATGAAAATAAATTCAAGGAAAGTCAAGTTGTTACCACATTCTAATGACATACCCCAATACCTACTGAGCACTCTGAGCCTGTAGGCACCTCTTTGTGTCTGAAAACATAAAATAGGTCTAGTGTCAGAGAAGCAGCAAAGGCCTTTCGCCTCAGAGAGAGCTGCTCCAGCAGTGCCCTCCTTGTGGTCTACACGGCACACCCACACATGGGCCACCACGGCCTACACCCCTCAAGTCCCTAAACCACCACCAGCAGCAGCCTGGGTGGTGTTGGTCTGTGTCAAACCCAGTGTGTGGGCAGAAGTGTTTCAATGATGGGGACTTGCACCGTGAAGAGGTTGCAACAAGGTTCATTTCCCTGGAAATGAACGGTTAAACTGACGCGAGCTTCTCCCTTGGACAGTGAACAGTCTGGGGATGAGCCCAGGTTTGTTGATATTTTAAAATGTTGAGGTATTAAATGAAGTGCATCAATATTTAGTTACAGATTTATTTTGCTCCACAGGAGACACAAGAGACATGAGTTCAATCCCTTGGTTGAGAATATCCCCTGGAGAAGGAAATGACAACCCACTCCAGTATTCTTGCCTAAAAAATTCCACAGACAGAGGAGCCTGGAGGGCTACAGTCCATGGGGTCGCAAAGAGTCAGACACGACTGAGCGACTAAAAGCAGAGCCGTTGCTTCATGCTCCAAGAGCCTGAGCGCTGAGTAAGTCATAAACCTACATGCCTTCCCCAGCATGTGGGGCAGTGAGGGTCAAGCTGTTTCTTCCCCAGAGCTCCCCAGCAGGGAGTGAGGGTCAAGCTGTTTCTTCCCCAGAGCTGTCTGTTCCTTTGTTAGAGGTTATAGTTCCTGGCTGGCTGTGCTTCCACTTAGCCAACCTTCCCCTTCTGAGTTTCTGATACTGTTTACTGCTTCTGTCCCTGTAGGCAGATGGTGGTGGCAGAACTCCACCATTACAAAGCCTTGGGGCTCTGCACTGTCCCTCAAGGCTTTCCTACATCCTCCCCATACCTTGATGGAGTCTTTTGTTAAATTCTTCTTAACTTACCCTATTGGAATGTGCCCCAGGAAACATATCCTCAGAATGATCCCTGGGACTCAGTTGTTTGCATATTCGAGGAACACAAACCACACCTCCTTGCCAAGGAAAAGGGGGATGTGGAATATCTGGCGTGCAGTGGCATCATGAGTCCCCAGAGGATGGCTGGCGGTGGCATGAGACAAGTGCAGGTAGATGGCAAGGCGTCAAGCAACTGTGATACTCTTGGTCCAGGGAATGGTAACAACCCTACAGCATCATTTGTCAAATGGGGCTTCTGTCCATGGACCGGTGCCATCCTTCAGAAATCAAATACATTTAGAAACGGAGTGAGTGTGAAAATCTTTATGGCATTTTGATCTAGCTGCTGCACTCAAGTGCATCTGAGAGCACAACCAATGTTCTCATTGCACACAGCACAGAACTGTTGGGGTGTTGTCAAAGACTCATGGTGAGTCACACGTGGTGCAGGAGCATCCCTAATGAGGGCTGCAGGACTGTGTTACCGTGTGTGTTACCGTGTGTGGGGTTTCAGAGTTAGTCTTTTCCATAACATGAGAGTATTTAAATGATGGAATTCATTTTTTCCTTTGAAAGATAATTTAAGTTTAATTATAACCTACAAAATTAATTGAAGAAAGTAGGGAAAACCACTAGACCATTCAGGTATGACCCAAGTCAAATCCCTTATGATTATACAGTGGAAGTGAGAAATAGATTTAAGGGACGAGATCTGATAGATAGAGTGCCAGATGAACTATGGACAAAAGTTCAGGACATTGTATAGGAGACAGGGATCAAGACCATCCTCAAGAAAAAGAAATGCAAAAAAGCAAAATGGTTGTCTGAGGAGGCCTTACAAATAGCTGTGAAAAGAAGAGAAGCAAAAAGCAGAGGAGAAAAGGAAAGATATACCCATTTGAATGCAGAGTTCCAAAGAATAGCAAGGAGAGATAAGAAAGCCTTCCTCAGCGATCAGTGCAAAAAAAAATAGAGGAAAACAACAAAATGAGAGACTAGAGATCTCTTCAAGAAAATTAGAGATACCAAGGGAACATTTCATGCAAAGATGGGCTCGATAAAGGACAGAAAAGGTATGGACCTAACAGAAGCAGAAGATATTCAAAAGAGGTGGCAAAAATATGCAGAAGAACTGTACAAAAAAAAATCTTCATAACCCAGATAACCACGATGGTGTGATCACTCACCTAGAGCTAGATATCCTGGAGTGTGAAGTCAGTGGGCCTTATGAAGTATCACTACGAACAAAGCTAGTGGAGGTGATAGAATTCTAGTTGAGCTATTTCAAATCTCAAAAGATGATTCTGTGAAAGTGCTGCACTCAATATGCCAGCAAATTTGGAAAACTCAGCAGTGGCCACAGGACTGTTTTCAAAAGGTCAGTTTTCATTCCAATTCCAAAGAAAGGCAATGCCAAAGAATGCTCATACCAACGCACAATTGCACTCATCTCACATGCTAGTAAATTAATGCTCAAAATTCTCCAAGCCAGGCTTCAGCAATACATGAGCCATGAACTTTCAGATGTTCAACCTGGATTTAGAAAAGGCAGAGGAACCAGAGATCAAATTGCCAACATTTGCTGGATCATCAAAAAAGCAAGAGAGTTCCAGAAAAACATCTATTTCTGCTTTATTAACTATGCCAAAGCCTTTGACTGTGGGGATCACAATAAACTGTGGAAAATTCTGAAAGAGATGTGAATACCAGACCACCTGATCTGCCTCTTAAGAAATCTATACACAGGTCAGGAAGCAGTAGTTAGAACTGGACATAGAACAACAGACTGGTTCCAAATAGGAAAAGGAGTATGTCAAGGATGTATATTGTCACCCTGCTTATTTAACTTATATGCAGAGTACCTCATGAGAAATGCTGGGCTGGATGAAGCACAAGCTGGAATGAAGATTGCCGGGAAAAATATCAATAATCTCAGATATGCAGATGACACCACCCTTATGGCAGAAAGTGAAGAAGAACTAAAGAGCCTCTTGATGAAAGTGAAAGAGGAGAGTGAAAAAGTTGGCTTAAAACTCAACATTCAGAAAACTAAGATCATGGCATCTGGTCCCATCACTTCATGGCAAACAGTTGGGGAAACAGTGGCTGACTTTATTTTTGAGGGCTTTAAAATCACTCCAGATGGTGACTATGGCCACGAAATTAAAAGATACTTATTCCTTGGAAGGAAAGTTATAACCAACCTAGACAGCATATTAAAAAGCAGAGACATTACTTTACCAACAAAGGTCCGTCTAGTCAAGGCTATGGTTTTTCCAGTAGTCATGTATGGATGTGAGAGTTGGACTATAAAGAAAGCTGAGCGCCAAAGAATTGATGTTTTTGAACTGTGGTGCTGGAGAAGACTCTTGAAAGTCCCTTGGACTGCAACTAGATCAAACCAGTCCATCCTAAAGGAGATCACTCCTGGGTGTTCATTGGTAGGACTGATGTTGAAGCTGAAATTCCAATACTTTGGCCACCTGATGTGAAGAGCTGGCTCATTTGAAAAGACCCTGATGCTGGGAAAGATTAAGGGCAGGAGGAGAAGGGGACGACAGAAGATCAGATGGTTGGATGGCATCACCGACTCATTGGAGATGAGTTTGAGTAAACTCTGGGATTTGGTGATGGACAAGGAGGCCTGGCGTGTTGTGGATCATGGGGTCACGAAGAGTTGAACATGACTGAGCAACTGAACTGAACTGAACTGAACAGAATTGATTGTGATTGTTATTAATGGAGATTAATTTTTTAAATATGACAGGACTTGCTCCATTTTAGAGAGAAGTTTAAAATGGATATCTTGAACTTGCTCACTTTAAAATCTCTGTGTTCATTTCTGTCAACACACCTCTGTGTAAGATGGCTTTGGTTTCTCTACTATTGAAATTATGATGGACTTCTCTGGTGGTCCAGTTAAGACTCTGCTCTTCCACTGCAGAGAGCATGGGTTCAATCCCTGGTCAGGGGAACTAAGATCCTCTATGCTGTGTATCCTGAGACACGGCTCCCCAAAATGTTTTTAATAAATAAAATTACTAAAGCAAAGAATAGAAAAAGCTTTAAAAATATATATTATTCCCTGAGTATAGCACTGTGTCAATTGAATGTATTAAATAAATTAACAAGTGATTTGGGGCCTCTTACCAAGTTCCTAGACCAAGTGTGCCTAGACAAGAGGAGAGGCCATGCTCTTGAAAGAAGACTCTAAAACCAGCATTATATTTTAAATCTTCCCTTATGCTTTCCCCAGTGGGACCCACTGTCGTTTTCCAGAGTAACTGTGCACCCTGGGAAAGTACCTAGATCTTTCCAGGAACTGAAAGCTGCCTGTGAAATGATGCTAATTCTTGGAAACCTGAAATGGCCCACTGATCAGAGTGGGGTTTATGGAGGTGAAGTGATAGGTGGAGTCCTTTTATTTTTGTTTTATAAAAACATGTTTATTGTTGGTTTGAAGACAATTACTCTGTTATTACAATCAGTTGGTGGATTTTTTAAATTGACATATACTTGCTTTACAGTGTTGTGTTAGTTTCTGGTACACAACAGTGTCACTCTGCTATACGTACACAAACGTCCCCTCCCTCCGGAACCTCCCTCCCAGCCCCCAGCCCACCCCTTTAGGTCATCACAGAGCACCTTCCCACTAGCTAGCTATTTTAAACTTTGTAGTGTATATATATCAATGCTATTCTCTCAATTCATCCCACCCTCAATTCTCCCAAACCCCATGTCCACAGTCCATTCTGTACGTCTGTGTCTCTGTTCCTACCTTGCAAAAAAGGTACATCAATAGGTAGCTGGAGACTTGACTAGATCCTTCTCATAGAGGGCCCAATCATTATTTCATAAGTCCCAGCATGCATGGAGAGACAGCAACTGGCTTCATACCCAGATGAATCGTCACATTGATTCCCTGACGCGAGGCCATTATGAAAAAAAAGTATAGAGCCTTGGCATACTCCCTTTATCCCAGAGTAAAGTGAAAGCAGCGCTGTATCCCTGGGGTGTGCAGGGATGGGCCCACCCTCAAAGACTTGAAAAATGCAGAGTGGAGATTCTCACAACATCTCCACTTAACTCGCCTGTGTATTCAGTGCAAATGCTGGGGGGTGGGGGGGGGTGGGGAGCGGTGAATGCGGTTCTACACGTGGTAACTTTTCCAGAGCAAATAAACTCAGTTCCTGGCACCTATTACCCAGCTAGTGAATTTGTTTTTCCTATTCCTGTCAGTAAAGAAACTCTGAGGCACTTTGTCTTCACATACCTTGGGGCCATATCACTTGCTTCTTGAAATGTCACCAAACAAAACAGCAGTCCGTTGCACTGACCACATTGTACTATGCAGGGAGCAGCAAGCCTCCTAGAAGCCTTAGTGAGGAGACATTCCTGCCAGAGGTAAACCATGAGAAACTTCAGGGACTTCCACAAAGGCAAAGTGTCTAAGGGTCTGATGATCTTGGAAATGCTTCTGAAGAGAGAGATAAGATGCTCTATTCTGCTCCACCCATCAGAAAAAAAGGGGTAAAAATCCTCAGATTTTGGAGGCAACATATGCCACCTCTGAATACCCATTTCAACCATTTCCTGGGTAACCTGTGATTGTGAGTAAGGCCTGGAACAGGAAAGAGCCTTCCCTAGTATAAATGCCAGGTTCCTGGAGAAAGCCATGCCCTCCTCTGCCAACATGATTCTCTACTTGAAAATAACTTTCTGACCTACTGCTGAGCCCTAGCAGAGCATGTCCATTTGACCTTGGGATAGCAAGTGTTCTGCATGACCTGAGACACCCATCAGAAACTGACTGCTTTCTGATCCAACAAAATTGTATGTGCAAAATAGTCTTCCATCTTAAAACAGAAATAGTAAGTGCAAGCAGGTCTAGAAGACACAGTGTGCTATAGACACAGCTGCTATAGGAAGCTGGGATCCCCACTGGACTCAACACAGTGCTTTCCTGCTTCTTTCCCAACTCACTTCAGGTGTCTCAGGGAGCTGCTCCAAGATCAGTTAATAGGGAGTTAAAGGTCCTGTCTCATGCATAGGTTCTATAGCAAGCAAGCCAGCATCAGAACAAAGTGAACAGCAGCTCCCATAGAGCCCCCTCTCCCAGACGACCCAGAAAGAACATGGGGAAGGGAAACCCTCTCTTTGGAGGCCCTGAATAAAGTGGCCTTGGTGACAGGGACAGAGGCATGCATGGGCTCAACAGCATGGACTTTGATGCACCAAGGTTAATCTGGCCACTGTCACTGCTGAGTACCTACCTGCCAACAGCAGGAACCCATATAAACCCCCTGGCATGGCACCACTCCTGAGGGGCTAGCTGGCCATTTGTTGGCAAGTTCATTATGTTGGAGGCCTGCCACTATGGAAGGAAAATTGTTTTGTCCTAGAGGGATGTTGCATATTCCAAATTCATGTTTGCTTCCCCAGCCTGTAGAGTTTCTGCAGTACCATCATTCATAGACTCAGAGATCATCTTATCCACCTTATAGTATCCCCATGCAACATTGCCTCCAGCCAAGGGACACATTTTACAACAAAGGACTGTGCCAGGGCCATGTCCCTTCACTGAAAAGCAGCTGGCTCATAAAAGTGGTGGAAGAGCCTGCTGAAGGTTCCAGTTTGGGCATCATCTGTGAGGAAATGACTTTTGAGGTCAGAGTACTGGCCTGCAAAGTGTTGAATACGCCTCACACTGCTGACTAACTATGCTGCCATCTCCTCCTTAGGCAGAATTTACAAGCCTGGGAACCAGCTGCGAAAGTGTTGCAGGAAGGGGGACCTCTTCCAGGGCCCGAAACTGGGCTCTTGTCTAACACTCGGAAATGAATTGTCCAAGGAGACACATGTGCTGACAAAGCAAGAGATTTTATTGGGAAAGGGCACCCGGATGGAGAGCAGTAGGGTAAGGGAATCCAGGACAGCTTTGCTGCGTGGCTTCCAGTCTCGGGTTTTATAGTGATGGGATTAGTTTCTGGGTTGTCTTTGGCCAATCATTCTAATTCAGAGTCTTTCCTGGTGGTGCCTGCATCGCTCAGCCAAGATGGATGCTAGTGAGAGGGATTCTGGGAAGTGGGTGGACACGCAGTGTCTCCTTTTGACCTTTCCCGAACTCTTCCGGTTGGTGGTGGCTTATTAGTTCCGTATTCCTTACCAGGATCCAACTCATGCAAATGGTTACTAAAGGGCCTGGCTAGGGTGGGCAGGTTCAGTCAGTGTGCTTCCCCTAACAGCTACCCACTGAGAGACTTCATACTCAAGATACTTCTTGGGAATTGGGCCGGAGGTCTCTTTTTTCTGCAACTTCTTTCTGCTGTGCATGGGCATAGGCCTGCCTAGTAGAGCAGAAGTCTCTCTCTACCTGATTTAAGTCAAGGTATTTTTTGCCTGAAACCATCATTCACCCTTGTAATAAGAGCAATTTAGTTTGAAACCGTTGGCCCCTCTCAGAGATGAAACAGACAGGGGCCAAACAGGAGACCTAACAGGATAGTCATCTGTGGTCCCCGGAAACAGAAGGCAACATTTGGGATGAGGGGTGCAGGGTTTGTGACCCTTTTTGATTGGCTGGTGGTGAGGCAACAAAGCTGTGCTCCAGGAATCTTGTGTTCCGTCTGAACTTACCGTCCTCCACCTGGGTCGGGGCTCCTGTTCTGTAGAAGAACTCAAAGACATTGTTATGCATATTTCTTTGAGTAGGAACCAGGACCCTGTCTGGAGGCTGTACCAACCTTTTATTGTTTCTCCTGTTTCTGTATCCCTTCCCTTCCCTGATTAGCAATTGTGTGAATCCACCCTTTGGAACTCAGGGAAGGTCAAGGAGGCTGAGAGAAGCCTATATCCTACAGACAAGAAATGGAGAACCCAGAACAGATCTGTGCTCCAGAGTCCCACAGAGTCCTGCTCAGTTTTAATTTAGGGAACTGGGCAACTATGACTGTGATAACTTCCTGTCAAAATGGGGCACAGGATGGCATCAGCTTAGAGAATAGACACTGAATTGGAGGTATTCCTCAGTTCCAAGTCTTAGATCTGAGCCTTGAATGATTAAAATCTCAATCCCTTGGTCTGCCGTTTTGTTGCAACAGACCCAATTAGAAGTAGCTGGAGGAGGGATAACTGGAATTTTAATAGACAAAATAAATCTCGTTTCTTTTTAGAAGAATAAGCCTGAAACCCAGTCTGGACCTGGCACTTCGGGGAGACTTGTAGCCACGTAGCCAGTTGCCTAGTTTTATAAAAAGGAAGGTTGCAGTTACTAGCTTCCAGCAGACATTGTTTTGAGAATGGTGGCATCTAAGCCTGACACAACTCAGAAAACTCAAGTGTTAACAATACAACGTCTAATCTGAAATTACACCATAGTGTCACCTAGTTACTCCCCAGGACGTCTGAACCATAGCCACTCTATTTTGACTTTTTAACCGTAAAATTTTGCTTAATAGCCAGTGTTTTGCTAGGTATGAGAAGATGTAAGAATTGGAACTCATAAAATCTTTTCTTGAAAGGATCTAACTATCTGAAGGCCTGTTCTGCCAGTTTTTCTCAGATCACAGAGTGTCTCATTCTTGATTTTCATGATGAACTCCTTTCAGGGGCATTGAAAGTCAGCAGTTGCAGTGGCCATGATTTAATCTTTGTAGATGTAGATGGCAAGTGACAGTTTTCAGTTAGCAGAGCCCCTTTTTGTTCATAAACTTGACCATGATTTTGAGGGGGGCAATTCATGACCATTTTATCTCATGGTGCTGAGAATGTCCATTCTCAGGTTTGGCAAAGATTTTGTTGACAGGTCACTCAATGTGCCATTACTGGACTAGGCCATAAAACAGTATCCAAAAATTTTTGGACCACCTGTCTTACTAGCCTCTTGGTCTAGGAAAATATTTCCTCTTGTTGTTTCTTTCTGTATCTAGAGTTATACTGTTACCATCATCGATCTCATATGGAACTATATATTATTTTATCAGAGGCCTCAGTCACACATTTGGCAGTGGGAGAAACAGCAATTTTGTAAAACAGGTGAAATACAAATAACATAGCCAGCAGTATTAGTAAAGTCACAAGTAAGACTTAAGAGCTTCCATTAGATGTAACCCAGTATATCTCAGGTCATCTGACTTAGTCTGCTCTGTAGAATCTTTATCTTCCAGGGAAATTACATATTGGCACCATCTATAAGGCACATAGCCCAGTTTTCTAGTGTTACTAGACTGATTATCTTTAGCATGATTTAATTGTTTCCAGCATAGAGGAGATTTTAAACCCAAATTACCATAGCCTGGTATTGTTTATATAAATCTATCTCTTAATTTGTGGGAGATTTTTTTTCTCCTTTGTTGAAACTTTGCTTGTTGTTTTGATTGAGCTTGAGTAATAGAAGAAAGCTAAATTTATGGCCAGAGTCAGAGAAGGCATTATTAACTGGCCTGATGAGGGGATCTCATCTAGTAATATCATAGTGACCTGAATATGACTATAATTTTTTTTAAGTAAATTTTTTCAGGGCAAACCAGTTAGTCTTGTAGTAAAGAAATTTACAAAGGTAACCCAGAACTAGACACAGGTAATTGGCCACAAACCCAACAATAGGATTGATTTTTTAAACTAGCATAGGATCAGGCCTATGATAGAAAAGCATTTGATTTATATGCAAAGGTCTAAGAAGTCAAGGAAACATTATAAATGATCATAAGAATCAGATCCAGCATCTTGGGCAAGATGTCTACCTCTGATGTCGTCCTGTCTACCTCTGATGTCGTCGTCGTTTCATCTTGGTGTAGTGTAGTTTCTCCTCTGTTTGACCATCATTTTAAGGTGAGATCAGGTCATCTATCTTCTCTATAGAGCAATCTAGTGTAGGGACCTTTGGAAGTGGGAATTAGTCTAAGAGTTAATTTCCCTTCAGTTTCATTGTGCATGAACTAGTTGAGTACCTGATTAAAAAGTCTTTCCATCCAGGTTGGAGACAGTCTCTTAAACTGTGTCTTTTTCCAGTCCTGGTTGCAGGTCATGAGGCATCTGATCTTCATCCAAAGATGGATTACTGAGATAAGCTTCAGAAACAAATTTAGGGCGTTTTCTAAGAATTCAATTAAATTTTATCTTAATATCACATAACAGCAAAGAACTATCTAAGAAATGAGTCTTACTACATGCAGACTTCTATTAACAAACTGGGATTTAACATTTATTGAAACATCTTTTTCTTCCTAAAATTACCTTCATTTTTATCAAATATAACCAAAGGCTTATCACAGATTTTGTTTAACTAATCTAAGTGAATTCTTTTCTTGTTAAGATCTCAAAATTTCTTGAGATTTTTGTACCTGTTAGTGAGATAACCTTTTTAATTTATTTGCTAAACTTACTGGAAACCTAAGAGTTTCCAATTTCTGGAGGCGTCAGAGAGAAAATATAATTGTGTTGTTTATAATGTATAATTTTACCAAAGTATGGTCATAATTAGTTTGAGAGGAAGGTTTTCCCTACTTCTGGAAAACATAAGATTTAAACCCATAATTTTTCAGACAGAAACCATAGTTATAAGCATATTTGCTGGTTCATTCAGTACTTTTGTTAACTTTTGTGATGTCGTCAGGTTTTCTGTTAGGATATCAGGACATATCAGAATGTTAAGAACTCATTATAACTTTTAGGATATCTGTATTAGTAATTTTGGACTTCCCTGGTGGCTCAGATGGTAAAGCATCTACCTACAATGCAGGGGGTAGCAAGAAGAGATAAAGCCTTCTTCAGCGATCAATGCACAGAAATAGAGGAAAACAACAGAATGGGAAAGACTAGAGATCTCTTCAAGAAAATTAGAGATACCAAGGCAACATTTCATGCAAAGATGGCCTCGATAAAGGACAGAAATCGTATGGACCTAACAGAAGCAGAAGATATTAAGAAGAGGTGGCAAGGATACACAGAAGAACGATACAAAAAAGATCTTCATGACCCAGATAATCACGATGGTGATCACTCATCTAGAGCCAGACATCTTGGAAAGTGAAGTCAAGTGGGCCTTAGAAAGCATCACTATGAACAAAGCTAGTGGACGTGATGGAATTCCAGTTGAGCTATTTCAAATCTCAAAAGATGATGCTGTGAAAGTGCTGCACTCAATATGCCAGCAAATTTGGAAAACTCAGCAGTAGCCACAGGACTGGAAAAGGTCAGTTTTCATTCCAATTCCAAAGAAAGGCAATGCCAAAGAATGCTCAAACGACCACACAATTGCACTCATCTCACATGCTAGTAAAGTAATACTCAAAATTCTCCAAGCCAGGCTTCAACAGTACATGAACCGTGAACTTCCAGATGTTCAAGCTGGTTTTAGAAAAGGCAAAGGAACCAGAGATCAAATTGCCAGCATCCACTCGGTCATCAAAAAAGCAAGAGAGTTCCAGAAAAACATCTATTTCTGCTTTATTGACTATGCCAAAGCCTTTGACTGTGTGGATCATAATAAACTGTGGAAAATTCTAAAAGATACGAGACCACCTGACCTGCCTCTTGAGAAATCTGTATACAGGTCAGGAAGCACCAGTTAGAACTGGACATGGGACAACAGACTGGTTCCAAATAGGAAAAGGAGTACGTCAAGGCTGTATATTGTCACCCTGCTTCTTTAACTTCTATGCACAGTACATCATGAGAAACACTGGACTGGAAGAAACACAAGCTGGAATCAAGATTGCCAGGAGAAATATCAATAACCTCAGATATCCAGTACTCTTGCCTGGAAAATCCCATGGATGGAGGAGCCTGGTGGGCTGCAGTCCATGGGGTTGCTAAGAGTCGGACACAACTGAGCGACTTCACTTTCACTTTTCACTTTCATGCACTGGAGAAGGAAATGGCAACCCACTCCTGTGTTCTTGCCTGGAGAACCCCAGGGACCGGGGAGCCTGGTGGGCTGCCATCTATGGGGTTGCAGAGTCAGACACGACTGAAGCAACTTAGCAGCATGCAGATGACATCACCCTTATGGCAGAAAGTGAAGAGGAACTAAAAGGCCTCTTGATGAAAGTGAAAGTGGAGAGTGAAAAAGTTGGCTTAAAGCTCAACATTCAGAAAACGAAGATCATGGCCTCTGGTCCCATCACTTCATGGGAAATAGATGGGGAAACAGTGAAAACAGTGTCAAACTTTATTTTGGGGGGCTCCAAAATCACTGCAGATGGTGATTGCAGCCATGAAATTAAAAGACACTTACTCCTTGGAAGAAAAGTTATGACCAACCTAGATAGCATATTCAAAAGAAGAGACATTACTTTGCCAACTAAGGTCCATCTAATCAAGGCTATGGTTTTTCCAGTGGTCGTGTATGGATGTGAGAGTTGGACTGTGAAGAAGGCTGAGCATCAAAGAATTGATGCTTTTGAACTGTGGTGTTGGAGAAGACTCTTGAGAGTCCCTTGGACTGCAAGGAGATCCAACCAGTCCATTCTGAAGGAGATCAGCCCTGGGTGTTCTTTGGAAGGAATGATGCTAAAGCTGAAACTCCAGTACTTTGGCCACCTCATGCGAAGAGTTGACTCATTGGAAAAGACTCTGATGCTTTGAGGGATTGGGGGCAGGAGGAGAAGGGGATGACAGAGGATGAGATGGCTGGATGGCATCACTGACTTGATGGACGTGAGTCTGAGTGAACTCCATGAGTTGGTGATGGACAGGGAGGCCTGGCATGCTACGATTCATGGGGTCGCAAAGTGTCGGACATGACTGAGTGACTGAACTGAACTGAACAATGCAGGAGACCCATGTTCTATCCCTGGGTCAGGAAGCTATCCCAGAGAAGGAAATGGAAACCCACTTCAATATTCCTACCTTGAAAATCCCAGGGATGGAGGAGCCTGGTGGGCTACTAAAATTATTAGTAATGTTACCATACATTATAAGATGAGTGGATTTATTACTCATTTGATAATCTTTTTCATGTAATTTAACCAACCAAATAAGCACAGTTTAATGTCCCTCTTTGGGATGTCTCAGGGGCCCTCTGAAGCACCCCAAAGTTAGCTATAGGTCAAAAGAACTTCAAAAGAATTCGATTTAGGAAGTTTTATCGAAAAGATCAATTAAAAGGGTTTAGAACATTTGGTCAGATTTAGTTGATGGGTGTATCATTTAGCTTGCTGATATGTCACAATGGGCGTAAATACCAAGGCTCAAGGTCTAGCGAGAGTCAGCTCCGCCATCTTGGACCTAATTGGCCCTAACCAGTTTTTTTATGGCTGTGTCATCCCCAACAAAACCCATTTATCTAACTAATTGTAATCCAATTTTAGAAAATCCTGATCATGCATAACTCTTTTTAGTATTTTTCACACCTTTTTTTTAACTGAAAACACACTTCTTACTTTTTTTTAGCAAGCAAGAACTAACTTTTATATTAGCATTTTATAGATTGGTGAGCATAAATACCAGTGATAATTTCTAAAACCCTTGTTTTCTTAGAACAGTTTAGGGTGGCACCAAACATTATTCACTTATAGTCCCAAATCTCTTTGTTTCTCTGTAAAAAGAAATTAGTGTTTAGTAGTAAATGTTTCAAAATCTTATTTTATTTGGAAATGGCCTAACTATTCAATAGACTTCTAACACTTGGCACACTTAGCAGAACCCTTAGAAATTCAATTATACCAATCTGGAGAGACTACTTTAGACAGATATTTTTAAAGAACAATTATTTTTAATAGAGTTTATATAAAAGCTTATTTCTCATTTACTTTTTTTTTAGAAGTTTCTTCATTCGAGGTAATTTTCTTGTTGACAAATTTGTAACAGATATGATAATACTTAACTTATATTAAACCTAGGTACAATGAAAATATTTTACTTAATATTAATTACTCTAAGACATGTCTATATTAGATAAGTCAACAAACAAACATTAATATCAGGTATTTAATACTGAATATTTACCAGTTCACATGAACCTGAAATTTATTGTTTAATTTAGAATTATTTGATTTGTTAAGTGCTTACCTTTTTTTAAGCCAATTAAATAGAGCTCATTTACAAATTAACCTCAAAAATATTATCCAGAGATAAAGACATACTGAGACATATTTAGCCAGACACAACGCAAGATTTAGCTTCATTTTCTAAGTTTAATCATGGATTAGATATTACAATATAAATTTTACTAGTTTATAAAAAACAATTGGACTAAATAAAACTTTTAAAGGCTTTTTTCCCATTTTTTTCTTAGTGTCAGGGGTTAGAGATGGTCTAGATAAGTGTTCCTGAGAGCCCTGGTCTCAAGGCACAGGCAAAGAAAATCAAGTTCTAACAAAATGGCGGCAGGTCTAAACCAAATGGTGGCCAGACAAAGCAAAATGGCCATCAAAAATCACAACACAGAACACAGAGTTAAAACACACACATATAAACCTGGCAGTCCTCATCAGACACTCCCTTAAATACAAGAATACAGTCTCTCAGAAAGCCTCCTATAGAGACACAGAAATTCAGATCCAAGTACTAACACTTTAAGGAAAATAACTCAGGTCTTCAAAGATTTCAAAGGGAGGAAAGGATGCCAGGTTGAAAGAAGAGGGAGGAGGCGGGAGAGGGGGGCGAAAGGGGTGGCCTTACAGACGTCTCCTGCCACCTGCAGATACCAAAACATTATGGGACTTTTCCCTGGGCCTCCAGAGAAGGGAGGACTGGAACTCGGCCCTACCAGAAATCAGACCAGACCAGAACCAGAATTCGAGTTCTCTGCCAAGAGGGGGTGATCAGTCTCCAATCCTCAGCTCAGGCTGACGGCCTTCAAACAGATGCCTGCGTCCAGGACCGGGGGAATAGAAAAAAGGGGGAGGATAGGAAGGGTTAAGGAGAGGAAACAGAGAGAGAAGGGGAGAGAGGTCAATAAAATCTCTTGTTCCTTACCGGTTGGGTCTGGCCAGTTGTCCACGTCACAAGGAGACCAGGGACAAAAAGGTCCCAGTTATTGTCCAAGGAGACACATGTGCTGACAAAGCAAGAGATTTTACTGGGAATGGGCACCCGGGTGGAGAGCAGCAGGGTAAGGAGACCCAGGAGAACCGCTCTGCCGCGTGGCTCACAGTCCCAGGTTTTATGGTGATGGGATTAGTTTCTGGGTTGTCTTTGGCCAATCATTCTAATTCAGAGTCTTTCCTGGTGGCACACGCATTGCTCAGCCAAGATGGATGCTAGCGAGAGGGATTCTGGGAAGTGGACGGACACGCAGTGTCTCCTTTTGACCTTTCCCGAACTCTTCCGGTTGGTGGTGGCTTATTAGTTCCTTATTCCTTATCAGGATCTCCTGTCATAAAACAACTCATGCAAATGGTTACTAAAGGGCCTGACCAGGGTGGAGCGGTTTCAATCAGTGTGCTTCCCCTAACAGAAGTAGGAGTGCCCCCCAACTATTTCACCAACATCCACTTAAAGAAATTTTGCTTCTCATTTAAGTCACCTTAGGCTCTGTGAGAGCTTACCTGTCCTGGCACCTAGAGGAGGAAATAGCATACTTATTATTCCTACTGCTGGAAGTTAAGAGTGTCCCCTGGCCATCTGAGCTCTCTATTTACTGCATTAACAAATAAATGGAAGAGGACACTGTACGGGGTAGGAAAACTGGCTCCAATTCCCAGAAAGATATTGGGTTTTTGCTGTACAGTGGGAACAAGAAGGACACTGTGTGAGCCCAGGTGAGTCCCTGCAGTGCATCCTAGGACCCCTGGCCCAATAGTACTATCAGTTTAGATCTCCTGGCAGCTACAAAGTGAGAACTCAGGCATCTATGTTTTAATCAGTTCTTTCTCCACTGCCCCACCACCCACTTTTCCCCTGCTATCACACACACACACACACACACAAAAAAAAAAAAAAAAAAACAGTGGTGATGCTGAGCGTTTTAGATTTCTTGTGGGACCAAACTAAAGAACCAAACTCAATCCATTACAATACTGTAGCTGAGAAGCTGATAAACTATAGCCTGTGGACCCATCTAATTTGTTACCTGCTTTTGTAAATAAAATTTAAATAGGGGCACACCCACACCCATTGTTTATGTATCATCAGTGGCTGCTATAGCAGAGTTGAGTTCCAACAAAGTGAGTATGGCTCACAAGGCTTAAATATTTACTATTTGGTCCTTGATAGAAGTTGTGTTGGGGAGGATATGCAAAGAAAGGAAGCTTTGTACACTTTGGTGAGAAAATGAAGCCACTATGGAAAACTACAGAAGTTCTTAAAAAAAAAATTTAAAAATAGAACTACCATATGATCCAGCAATTTCACTTCTGGGTATGGAGTCAAAGGAAATAGAAACACTGCTTGAAAAGATATCTGCACCCCTATGTTCATTGTAGCATTGTTTACAACAGTCAAGACATGGAAGCAATACAATAGAATATTATTCAGCTATTAAAAGAAAAAAAGAGGCCATCTTGCCATCTGTGACAACACAGATGAACCTTGAGGGCATTATGGTAAGTGAAGTCAGACAGAGAAAGACAAATACTGTATGATCTCATTTATGTGTGAATCTATACAAACCAACAGAAAACCAACTTATAGAATAGATTGGTGGTGGCCAACACATTGGAGGCAGGAGGTGAGGAGTGTGCAAAATGGGTGAAGGTGGTCGAAAGATATTAATACAAACTTCCAGTTACAAAATATGTAAGGCCTGGGATATAATATATATCATGGTGACTATAGTTAATAATACTGTTTTGTGTATTTGAAAGTTGCTAAGGGACTTCCCAGGTGGCGCTAGTGGTAAAGAACCCGCCTGCCAATGCAGGAGACATAAGGGACGTGCGTTTGACCCCTGGGGCAGGAAGATTCTCTGGAGAAGGGCATGGCAACCCACTCCAGTATTCTTACCTGGAGAATCCCATTGACAAGAGTCTGGGTGCTACAGCCCATTGGCTCGCAAAGAATCAGACATGACAGAAGCAACTTAGCACGCATGCAAGAGAGCAAATCTTTAAAATTCTCATCGTAAGAAAAACTAACTGATGTGAGGTGATGGGTGTTAAGTAGACTTATTGTGATCATTTTGCATTCCAGTATATATGAATCATTGTGTCGTACACCTGAAACTAAAATGATATTTTATGTCAATTATCCCTCAATAAAAAAGAAAAATTGGCCAATACTTATTATTGTTATTATGAAATGTTGACCCCCTTGTAGACAAACGAAATTTTTCCTGAAAGAATAGATGTTGAGGGCAATCTTTCATTTGCCCCTCTGGATTCACTCTCTACCATCCTTCAGCCTATTTTATATCCCAGGAAGCCGGTCTGTAAGGATCACCTCAAAGGGCTCTCTTTCTCTTTGGCTTCCATTTGAGTTCAGCAGGGGGAGACATTTAGCAGCAGACTGGAGGGAGCAAGAAGAGTGAGCCTGTCCCTGCCAGGCCACCTGCCTCCCACAACCCAAGGACCCAGCTTCTGTCAGACAGTCTTCTCCACACCACCCACTCAGTCTCAGAGTTCCAGAGCTTTCCTCCCTTTCCTCATTCCTTCAGGTCAAGGGACAGCAACATTCCTTGCTGATAACAGCATGAGAGTACTGCCTATGGTTTCCCTACACCCTGTCCACACCTTCACAGTGGGTTCTTATATGAAAATCTTCTCCAACCACTCAACTTAAGGGTGGCATCTTATCCTGCAGAAACCTTGACTGGTACAAAATATAACTGCTTATTTTCTCTACAATGAAACAATCTGAATCCTTCAGGTTTGTGTTCAATTGTGGTAGATTCCTCCTAATCCCCACTGATTCCGGGTTTCACTTATGCATACGTCACACACCACTGCCCCTGCCTTCTTTGGGGTTGTACGTAAGTAGAGTGACCCTACAGCTGATTTGCAGGCTATAGTTCCAGTTGACATCTGTTGTGTCAGCATTGCTATTAATCATGCCCTCCTTCACATCCTCCTGCAATGCAGGAGACCCTTGTTCAGTTCCTGGGTCAGGAAGATCCACTGGAGAAGAGATACGCTACTCACTCCAGTAGCCTTGGGCTTCCCTGGTGGCTCAGCTGGTAAAGAATCTGCCTGCAATGCAGGAGAGCTGGGTTCAATCCCTGGGTTGGGAAGATCGCCTGGAGGAGGGCATGGCTACCCACTCCAGTATTCCGGCCTGGACAATTCCATGGTCTGTATAGTCCATGGGGTCGCAAAGAGTTGGACCCAACTGAGTGACTTTCACTTTCACTTCTAGAGTCCCCAGTTTAGATAGTCAATAATGTAGTGAACCTACATAGATGGCATTGGGTCTAGGCAGTAGTGACCTCTTTAGAAAGTGCTGGGCTAGTCTAGGGGACAGTCTCATTCTTTGTCCAGAATATCCAGCTGGCATAAACCCCTTTGCCCAGTCCGGCCCTGAACTTTCAGTCCTTGCAGTTTCCAGTGGCATCCTCATCTCTCCTGACAACAGAGCCTTCCCCAGCCTTCTTTTCTTCAAGCTTCTTCTGCCCACTGTTATAGCCACTTGGGATGTGTCAGTAAACAAAATGAGGGTGAGAGGTCGGGGGGAAAAGCGCTGCTTGCAAGGGTTTTTCTTATTTCTGATTTTTAAAAAGGTGTTTATAAGGCTATGAACTTTCCTCTGAATACCACTTTGGATGTATCCCCCAGGTTTTAATACATACATTCTTACACAATTTCTGCTGTAATTCCTCTTCTTCTAGGGATATTTAGATTGTGCTTTTTATTTTCAAGTAGGTTTTTTTTTAACTATCCTTTTATTGTACTCATAAAAATATTCCTGTCACCTTCTCTTATTCAACCCTCACAACTCATCAAGCTAGAGTATCATTCCCATTTCACATGAGAAAATGGAGGTTCATAAACAGCCAGAGTTGAGGGTCTTAGGGGTAGTGCAGAGACTCAACCCTAACCCAGCAGGCTGCAAGTTGCTTCCCTGCCATGAGACGAGTCCACTGGGGCTCTCGGCAGGGAAGAGTCTGCTTGGCAGCTGCTTCTTGGCACTGAGGTGCACTTTGCCTCCGCTCAGTGGTGACAGCAGAGAAACCAGGTGGCCTAGTCAGAGATGTGTCAGGCCTGAGAAGCCACCCCTCAGATCTCAGCAGCAGAGGCCCCACTTAGCTCTCCCTCCAGCAGAGCAGAGGAAGCAAGGCACTGGCAGGGAGGCTACCTACAGCCTTGCTCACTCCGTCCTGTGCTCCCAGAGGCCTCCAGGTGAGCAGGGGGCAAGTAGTGGGTGTCGGGCAAGTAGCCAGGACCATTGAGTAGCCACTTTTTAACAGGGGGGCAGTCAGGGGAGGCCTCACTGAGGGGAGGGACATGAGCCAGTCTGTGTAGCAATTAGGGCACACGAATGTTCAAGCAGAGGGAATGGCAGAGGCCTTGAAGATGGAACAAGTGACTTCTTGTGCTGCCACTCCTTACCACATCTGAGCACAGCCCTCGAGGTCTTTCATGCCATCTCCTCGCCTCTGCTTTGCTCTTTGTTCACACACATACATACACACGTCCATATATTTATAGTTACACGTATTCAAACACACTTTCAAACATACACACACAGGTTCCCACAAGTACATGCATGCACACACACCTATACACACAAACTCCCCAGCACATGGTGGGCCCCTCTGATAACAGTCTGAACTAACGTGGGCCATGGAGACTTTTGATGAGTGATGGAGCATATGCCAAACCCGAGAGTGCCACCCCCCTGAAGAGCCAGTGTCAGCACAAGCCTGTGGTCACTCGCGGGCCCCCCGATGGCCGAGTGACTCTGCACAACGCCCTGAGCTTCTCTGGCTCCTCTTTCCATCTGTCCGATGGGTGGATTGGCCCAGAAGGCCTCGGAGTTCTTGTAGCCAGCTGTAGCCTTACTCACCCGAACTCTGCAAAAAAGCAACACACGCAGCTTATTTTCTTCTTCTGTTAAAGACAAGATGAAAATACAAAAATCCTGTTGCTCTGGGAAGGGTGACAGAAAGGCCATCTGGCCAACACCCATCCCCATTGCCAGTGATCTCTCATTCCCAGCAGTGTTTTTAGGAGAAAATAAATAAGACTCCAAAAGCTGCCAGCAGGGTGACTCTGTGGTTGTCCTTGGCAGAGGCCCAGCAGAGAGCCCACAGGGATTACAGTCCCTTGCCTTGGTTGGAGCTCCACCCATTGGTCCCTGCGGGGACCACTTTAGTTCCAATCACAGGGTGCAGCAGCGGTAGTCTCCTTTCCGTGGATGGCCCAGCCTCTGCCTGGGCTACAGCCCTCAGACTTTCTGGCCTTCTCCACTATCTTCTGAGCCCCTACTCTGTGCTTCGTGGTTTGCAGAGGACATCCCCATCTATGCTCATCATTGCACAGAAGCTAGGATTTCTCAGCCCCATTTTACAGATGAGAAAACCAAGGCTCAGGAAGATGAAGGGGTTTACAGGGCCACAGGCCAGCAAGAGGGAGCACCAGAAGTCTGATCAAACCTCTGGACTTGAATTCCTTAGCATTCTCTCCCATTCCCTCTGTACCCTCCGTCTCTTCAAACCTAGGTCCCCAACTCCAAACACTGTCTCCAGCATAGTCCCCTATCTGAGTTCCAGACTCATGTCCAACATACTGTGGACCATTCTGGTGGGATAGGTGTCCACAGTCACCTCCGTCTCAACAGGGCCCAAGCAACAGTCCTCACCCCACTCAGCCTGCTACCATCTTGTATTCCAAAGGTCAGCAAATGGCTTTTCTGCTGCCTCTAGAGCTGGACACTGGGGGCCATGCTGTGGCTCTCTTTCTTCCCACTGCCCGCTCTGGTATCTCTGCCTGGGCAACCTCCCAGGCCTCCTGTTCACCCTCCCAGGCCTCCTGTTCACCTCCTCCCTCACCCCAGGCCTGCACCAGTCTCCTCTTGCTCCAGAAATCTTTCTAAAGGACAAAACCCATCAGGTGACTTTTCCATAAGGACTTATATTAAGACTCTGTGAAGTTCTAAAGTTCTAATTAAACTTCAGAAAGCATTTTTATGATTCTCAACTGATTGAAGATCTTATTTATATTTTTTACTTGTATGTTTTTTTCCAAGCTGAGGAAAGCATTGGCCATCTAGGAAATGGCCAATCGTACAGCTTAACTATAGTCAGGGTGTTACTTTACTTGGAGCTGGAAGCATTTGCTTTTGAAGTTGTACATAGGAATAACGCACATGTTGAAAGGTTTCTATGGTACTGATTTATCAAAATTGAATTTTTAAAGAAAATATTCAGACAGTACAATAAACTTTTCTTCTTGTCAAAAATACAAAAAAAAAAAAAAAGAAGAAGAAGGAACCCCAGCCTCACTAGCTCAACCTGAGGTCTGGTTCCCACTGGGTAGGCTTCCAACTTGTCTCTCTTCTGCCTGACCTTATCTGTCCCACCAATTTGTGAGAGACAAAAGATTTCCCCTTTAGCGATGCCCTTAGTCGGGTAACAGCACCTCAGATTTTGCTTGAGGATGTCCACTCCACCCTCCCTGCTGGCTCAGTAGTAAAGAATCGGCCTGCCAAGCAGGAGACACCGGAGATGTGAGTTCCACCCCTGAGTTGGCAAGATCCCCTAAAGAAGGAAATGGCAACCCACTCCAGTATTCTTGCACCTGGAGAATTCCGTGGACAGAGGAGCCTGGTGGGGTCTACAGTCCATGGGGTCCCAAAAGAGTCAGGCATGACTTAGTGATCAAGCAACAACGGCCACCTTTACCCCCGAGACACTCAGCAAGTCCGATGGGTGGATGTGGACCACTCAGCATCTTCCCCCTTTCCCATCTGGGGACGCTTTCTTTCATCTCTCATTCCAGGGGGTTCTTGGGGTGAACCCCAGTCTCTAGCTCCCAGTTCAGTTCCATGACTGGAGAATTAAATTCACTTCTCACCCCTCACCAGGGTGGCTTCTTGTATAGACTCCACCCAGAAGGGGAATATGCCTAAGACCTGAGACAGCCCAGTGTCACGTCTCTCATCTTCAGCCAGCCAGGTGTGGATGGCACAAAGTCACATGTAGCCAGGACCCTGGCGTTGGCAATCACCACAGCCTGCCTATGTGCTTAGGGAGCGAAGACAGGGTTAGCAGGTCCCTTCCAAGAAAGGCTTCTGTGTTCTTTTGTTACCACTACCTCTGCCATTTTCCACATATACCCGTGGACATGTCAGGCTGAAAGCAACGAGTTCTGATGTCAACCTGTTTTCAGTTATTTTGGTTCACAAACGTGGGTCTGCAGACCCAAGAAAATTTCCAAAGTATTTCACTTCATAGACTGAACCTAGTCAGCCTGAAGACATGGGATGGTTTGTACCCCTGTAGGACAAAGAGCTCCTTGTCCTCCTTGTCCCAGCTTCTCTGCTGAGGAGCTGGCCAGCCGGGCAGGGCCAAGAAGGCCACGATCTCAGCTCAGCTGGCGCACAGGTGTGGGAGGGGCCGGGGCCCCTGCGAAGAGCTGGTGGTATAGGGGATGCTGAGCCCAGTACTCCTCCATGGACACTGTCCCTCCCCAGTGAGCCTGTGGGGCCCAGAACTCAGGCCTGTACGTAGTCCACAGCCCCCAGCCTCCCAGCCCCAACCAGCCTTGAGTCACAGGCTTGCCGTTGGCCACTTTCCAGGCAGGACAGAAGACCCACACTGCTACTCCCTGGCAAGGAGCCAGCCTCTCTGCTCCCCAGGAGCACATGAGCCTTAAGGACAAGGAGCTTTTTTCCCACCAGCTTTGGAGGCTCTTGATTTTTTTTCAGGAGAGTGATAAAAATGTTCTCGAATTGATTTTGGTAATGGTTGTACCACTCTGAATATGCCTAAAACCATTGAACTGCAGGCTCTTTATGTAAGCGAGTTGCATGGTGTGTGAATTCTATCTCAATGAAACTGTTACCTATGAAACCAAACACACTGAGGATTACATGCTATGTAACATCTTTGGAGCCCACTTTTCTACTGAACAACATATCTGCGCTGGGTTTCTTTCTTCAAGAAACCAGTCTCCTGTCGATACATATTGCCAAATTTCTCTCTAGAAAGTTGTACCCACTGACACTTTCTCAGGCATTGTGTGAGAGTGTCTGCGGTCTTCATCTTATGGAAGGAGAGATTGCCTTGTTCAAGACCACACATAAGTTTGCAGAAAGCCAGGGTTCACACCTGACCAGCCCAACTCTGGGGCCAGTGTCCTCTTTGCGGTCACGGCTGCCTCTGGCTCGCACCAGCATCTCGTCCCCTCCCGGTCTCTACATCTCCTGCCTGCTTCAGGCCCTGGAGGCGCTGGTTTTTCAGTAGCACATGGTTCCAACACAGGCTGCTCTGCCTGCTCTGAGACAGGCAGGAGACAGGTATCCAAAGAAACAGTATGAAAGGCTTCGTGGGGAATAAAAACACCATCCCAAATGGTGCAGGCAGCGGTATGGGGGCAGCTGTGTATGTTTTATGGACAATAAATGTCTTATCACACAACATTATTAGTATCGACATTATTAGTATCCTGATTTGAATCAACAAGTTATTAAAAAAAACTTTGAGACAATTGAGGAATACTGAATATATTCCAATATATATCAATGTTGAAATGAGTATCTGATAATATTAAGATATTACTATTAGTTTTGTTTGATTGGATCATGGAATTGAAGTCATAAGAGTCTTTATTTGTAAATACACATAATAAATTATTAACAAATCAAATCATATCAGGATTTGTTCCAGCAAAACAGAAAACTCATTAGATTATTTTTGAAATTCATCATAATGAAAATATGGGTACATGTGTTCATAACTGCTAAGATCAAAAAGATTTTCTAAAGATAGTATTGTTAAGGAGAGGAAATTAAAAAAAAAAAAACTGCACAATCTGATTTCCATTTGCAAGAAAAGGAAGAGGGTTTTTGTAGGTTATTTCAGAACACGTGAAAGGCCTTGCCATGCCAGCACAGCAGGGAGACCTGTTTTATTGTTCCACTTGTCTTGTCTCTGAAGGAAGTGTTTTTACCATCAGAGGCATCAAGGTCCTCCTTTGTGTCAGCTCGTGCTGGGTAGAGTGAATTTCTGTCCCCAATATCAGAGCCACTTCACTGATGCGCAGGTGGACAGATGCTCAGCCAGAGCCCCTGAATTCTCTGGCAGCTGATTTCCTGGAGTACTGTAAGGCGTGAGACCTCCGCAGGTCCCCACATTTCACAGAAGGCTGAAGTTTCAGTAACAGTTGCCCCACAGGTCATATAAATAGGGGGCGATGCTACCTGCATCCTGTGAGAGCCCTCAGTGCATTCTACGAAGATCAGTACTTGGAGGACCATGTCCAGCTCATGGAGGACAGAAAGCCCTGCCCCCAGAGTGCAGTGCCCAGAAAGGGAGCGGATGCCTCCTCTGTGAATAGGCAATTGCCTGGAGCTCCCTGAGCAGGGGCCAAGAAGAGGGCACACTGGGCAGTCGTCCCTGTGGGCAGGGTCAGCCTTACCAGGGAAGGCAGGGCCCCTCCCCAAGCAAGCACAAAGTGCCTCAGAAATCCAGGCATGCATGATTTCAAGGCTGGGTCCATGTGTACAAATCTGCTTTCCTCTGTTTTATTTCCACTCCTGGATTTCCCCCACTGGAGTCAAGCTGATTACAAATGACATCCAGTCTTACATTCCGATACCTTAGTAACTTCATCGGAAAGAAAGGCCCTCTTTTCTGACAGGTCCAGAGAAATCCCTCCAGGATAACACTCACTGGTTCTCATGGACCTGATTTAGGCCCCTCGCCTGGCCCAGACCCAACCCCTATGTTCAGAGTACGGTGCTCTCATTGTCCAGGCCTGGGTCATGCGTTCACCCCAGGGGTCAGGGGGTAAATCAGCCCCTGTGCTCCAACAGGCTGAGAGGAGGGAAGGGGGGACTCCACAGAGGAATCCAGGCTGTTGTCCCCAAAGGGGAGGGAAACACCCCAGGTGTGAGGACACCCCAGGTGTGTCCTCTGCCCATCGGTTACTCCAGAAGGCACATTTGCCTGCCTGCCTAGTGAATACCCAGATGGTGTTCACTCTCTGAAGCCTTCTTCCTGCATCAACAGGGGCTGGGAAGACCTCACATTCCACTGCCTCAACGAACATGACATAAAGCCACATAAGGGTCAAGAGGAGCTCCAGGAACGCTTGGGTGCACAGCCCCCCACCTGGTAGAACTCACCTTTATGGAGGATGCCCTCCACTGTCCTTCAGGGTAGCCCACCCAGAAGCACACCCTCTCCACTTGATGGAGAAGGAAACCAGAGGGTTCTGGACCCCAAACCTCCACCTTGTGTCTTTTCCCTGGGCTCTAAGAATCACAACCAAATTCTGGTCTAGACTGAATAACTAGGAGGGGATACTTGCACTATCCTTGGAGACCCCCTTCTCCACTCCCTCGCCCAGAGTCTGTATGATACCAGCAGTATGAAGGCGTAGCTGGCCCAGCTGCCTCTAGGGCCAGGCAGGAAACCCAGGCAAGGAGGACAGCCAGCACCAGCCTCGGAGGGGAGATGGGGAGAATTGGGAGGCAGGTTCTTCTTGGGACACCACTACACTTGGTGCTGGGCAGCCACTGCCCCTCAGGGTGGTGCCAGGCTCGCCGGTTCTTCTCATTGGTCACAAGAAACCGGAAGTCTGAGGCACAGCCTGGGCCCTTTTTAACCTCATCTTGGTAGAGGGGAAAACAAGGAGACAAGAATGCAGGTCAGAGTCTCTGCGGGGGATTCGTGGTAGCCAGAGTGACCAACTGTCATAGTTTGCCCAGGACTGAGGGGTTCCTGGGACACTGGAACTTCAGTGCTAAAACCAGAACAGTCCCAGGCAAATTCAGACAGCTCATGTCACCCTGGGTTATGCCCTTGGACAGAAGGATTTAGAGCATTTCCTAAAGGAAATGTGTAGGGTTTAGGAGACCAACAGGGCTAGATCAGCATCAGGGGGTGCTCAGCCCAGGCATAGCCACTCAGAAAACTTTTTATGTCACCTCCCCATGCCTTCACTACAAACTCTATTTTTTTTTGCCTATATAGTCATTATTTAAACAACACTATGGTCCTACTGCAAAAACTGTTTTGTAGCCAGTGCTTGAATTGTGATTAGAAAGAATTTCAAATCGTTTTGTGAAGCCTGGATTTGGCCCAGGAATGCCAGCTTTGTCCCTGATGTCCCGCTGGTGCCACTGTACCCAGAGAAAGCTGGGCCTCTGTTCTGCTTGGCCAGGAGTGGGTGTGTGCCTATGTGGGGTGAACAGAAATCTGAGATTGCATCAAGCATTGGTTGTGGGATGGTAGTGAGTGGGGGGCAGCAGGCCCACCCCACGGAGGCTTTATGGTCAAGACTGGTGATGATAACACCTGCATGGCACTACCCAAGTTCAACTCATGCCAAGCAATGCAGTGTTTCAAGCTCCATGGTTCAGACAAGTATCTCCTCAGAGACAAAGGGGTACCAGATTCAACTTCCCTCTCCTGCTGCTCTGTGCCCTGGAAAGCTGGCCTTCATCTGGGGTCCCAGGCCCTCTGACTTCTAGTTGGCTCCAGAAACCCAGCAGGAGGCCTGGAGTTGGCAGGTGCAGTCAGGATAGCCATCCTCTCCCCCACAAGGCCTTCAGTTCTGTCTGGCAGCCTCTCCCACAGCTGCCCTCTCTGACACCTGCTCTTTCATCAACAATGGTTAACCCTTAAAATTGTTCTTACTCTGTATTTCCTAAATGAATATATATTTCTTTGGAAGAACAAAGCTATAAAGATTTATAATTAGCCCTATTTTTAAAAAAATTAACTTACAATTATAAAAGAATACACGAGTTCACCCTTGTGGCAGACCTCTTCTGGCAGGGGAGAGAAGGTGAAACAAGTTCTCCAAGGAATTCCTCAGCAAAGTCACCTCTGTGTTGGCCTAGCCTGTGCTGAAAGGGTGGTCTTCCCTTTCCTCAAAGCTGGGGTGTAGGGGCGGGGGGCAGGATAGGGGACGGTTGGAGTAGAGACACCTGGTGGCCAAAACTTGAGCTGCAAGTTTTGAGCTCCCCCTTACCCATGCCCTAGCCAAACTTCTGAGGCCTTCCTACCCCAGGCCCTTACTCTGTGGAAAGATTCCTACCTCACTTTCCTTCCCGGCTCAAGGTTTCGGCTGTCCCTGAATTCTGGTCCCAGGTCAGTCTCTTAGACTCTCCCCATGGGTCTTTTGTACCCTACTCATCAGTTCAGTTCAGTTGCTCAGTCACGTCTGACTCTGCAACCACATGGACTGCAGCACACCAAGCTTCCCTGTCCACCACCAATTCCCAGAGCCTACTCAAATCCACATCCAGTGATTCGGTGATGTCATCCAACCACCTCATCCTCTGTCGTCCCCTTCTCCTGATTTCAGTCTTTCCCAGTATCAGGGACTTTTCCAATGAGTCAGTACTTCTCACCAGGTGGCCAAAGTATTGGAGCTTCAGCTTCAGGAACAGCCCTTCCAGTGAAATTTAAGACTGATTTCCTTCAGGACTGACTGGTTTGATCTCTTGCAGTCCAAGGGACTCTCAAGAGTCTTCTCCAGCACCACAGTTCAAAAGCATCAGTTCTTCGGCGCTCAGCTTTCTTTATGGTCAAACTCTCACATTCATACATGACTACTGGAGAAACCATAGCTTTGACTAGAGGGACCTTTGTCGCCAAAGTAATGTCTCTGCTTTTTAATATGCTGTCTACGTTGGTCATAGCTTTTCTTCCAAGGAGCAAGCATCTTTTAATTTCATGGCTGCAGTAACCATCTGCGGTGATTTTGGAAACCAAGAAAATAAATTCTGTCACTGTTTCCACATCTGTTTGCCATGAAGTGATGGGACTGGATGCCATGATCTTAGTTTTTTGAATGGTGGGTTTTAAGCCAGCTTTTTAACTCTCTCCTTCCCTGGTGGCTCAGAGGTTAAAGCGTCTGCCTGAAATTCAGGAGACCTGGGTTCGATCCCTGGGTCGGGAAGATCCCCTGGAGAAGGAAATGGCAACCCACTCCATTACTCTTGCCCGGAGAATCCCACGGAGGGAGGAGCCTGGTAGGCTACAGTCCATGGGGTCACAAAGAGTCGGACACGACTGAGCGACTTCACTTTTCACCTTCATCAAGAGCCTGTTTAGCGAAGAAGTTCCTCTTTGCTTTCTACCATAAGGGTGGTGTCATCTGAATACCTGAGGTTATTGATATTTCTCCACCCCACTCACACCCCATCCGCATACCCCAACCTATCAGGAGGGAGGTGATGAAAGGTCGGTGGGTGGCTACCTGCCCCACCACCAGGTCTGATTTCATCTCTTGCTGCTCCTTGTTCTCCTCACCTCAAATCCGAGCTGAGGCTCAGCCAGCCCCGAGGCAGGGAACTCCATTTAAGTTATAACTTCTAAGTTGTCTGGCCCATGCTCCCTGAACCCCATCTGCTGTGGAGACCACTCAAGGTCCCCCTAGAATCTCATGCCTTCCCCCAGATGGAGTGATGCCATGCAGGGTTCCCAGATCCAAGCACATCCCTAGCTTCCTGAACATGACCCCAGAGGCCTGGGAAGCAGTATATTCCACAGCTCTGGGTCTCTGGGCAAAAGGAGCCAATATCAAGGTTTGCTTGGCATTTCTGCTCCCAGAAGGGTACAAAGAAATAAGGAGGAAGAGGTCATCACTCCAACCTGTCCAGGGGCCACAGCCCAGCTGGGGCAGTTGGAGACTGGTGGAAAGGTCCTTGATGGAAGTCCCTGGGAGCGGGTGACAGCCCAGTCAGGACTTCTGCTGGAGTCAGAGAGTGGTTTCCATCATACCGTGGACCCTGCAACCCTCTCTAGGCTCTGGCAGAAATGTCACAGCTGGGAAAACAGCTCAACAGGGCTGGTGGCCAGGAGATAGCAGGTACCTTCCGTGTCCCCCAGAACAGCCACAGGACTCAGATGAACTGTGTACAGGGTGCAGGAGAGTAGATCTTTGGGCTGTTTGGGAGAAATCAGATCAATGAGCAAATCACCTGACTTTAAAAGTTGACTTGAGTGTGAAAAAAAAGTGCAGGAAACGAAGCCCTGTCTGTGGTTGCTGTTTGCAATGCCAGTGTAAGCTCCCTGCTGGCCACAGGGGTCACTCCTCGAAAGAGCTAGCCATGATGATCAGCCTGGGCACTAAACAGCCAGCACTCACTGGGAGTAGGCTCAGGGCCCTGCTCCACCAGGCCCTGCGGGCTTCTGGCTCCAGCTACCCAGGCTCACCCTTCTGGAAGCACAAGGACAGGGCCAGGCTGGGGAAGGGATCTATAAAGTGTCTCATATCCTCCCTCCTGAGAGGGACCAAGTTGAGTCTCTTGATCCAGACCAGCCCCCTGGCTCCTGGCTTTGTGACTTTGGTCAGATTGCTTAATTTCACCAAACCTCAGGGCCTCCTGAGCTGCCCCAACCCAGAAAGGTCCTGGACAAGGTGAGACCAGGAAGGGGGTCCAGTCAGCAAGACCTTATGTCCTAGGGCCACCCGCTACCTAATTGTTCCCCTGAACCTCCTCTGGATCCAAGTTCCAACAGGTTGAAGGAATTAGGATTAGACTTAGTTGCAAATGACAAAGTCACTTCAGAGTGCCTCAAGTGAGGCACAGGAATTTACTGAGCCCTGATATTAAGAAGCCTAAGGATAGATTGTGGCTTTCAGGCTGAGATGAAACCGGGGGCTCCAAAAATATGTATCTTTCTCCATCCTAGGGATCTGCTTTGCTCTGGGTCCTTTGCTCTCAGAGAGCCTCTCCCCACTCAACCCTGAAGGTGACAAGAGGGTTCCTGGCATCACCAGTCTACCCTCTAGCCAGCTGGACAAGGGACAAGCTCATCTTTTCTGTTGACCTCCCTCATGTCCATAAGCAGATTGTCAAGGGCCCATTGATCCCTGAACCAACACCCAAGTTACCTATTAATTATGTGGCCAGCCCCAGGCCACTGTCCTCCCAAAAGTCTCCCAGGGACTGGCCCCCAGAGCAGGGCAGCACTGCAGACACCTCTACAGGGGTCCTAGCATCCATGCAGTTCACCCGAGGGAGCTGTGAATTCCTAGGAAGGACAGGGGACAGATGAGGACCCTGATAGGACCTCAGGGCTCCTGGTGTCTTCGTTCTAGCAGAGGGCCTAATAATATCACCCTATTCCCACCTCAGTTACAGAGGGTGGAGGTCAGTCTAGGGCAGAAGAGCCTCATCTCCCAACTCAAGTTCTAGCCCTCAGCCACAGGATCTTTGCACACATCAGTACCTCCCTTCTTGAGTCTGTTGACTTCCTCTGGCAACTGCCCTGGCTCTATACTCACTTGCACCAGCTCCAGCCCCTGCCTAGTTCCAGGCAGCCTGGCACCCTCCACATCAGCCAGGTCTGGCCCCTCTCCCTATATCCTACCTGGAACTGCCCAGCTCTCTGTGACACTGGACTAAGTGTCTGCCTCCCCACCACTCTGTAAGCACCAGGAGGGCCCAAGCTAGATCTATTTTTACTCACCTTTAGGTCCCTACTAATTGGACAGGCATGAAGCCAGCTGCTCAGGAAAGAGGGAAGGAGTGAGTGAAAGTGACAGTGCACTGTGGAGGGAGAAAAGCAAATGTGGCAGCTCCTGAAAACCACCTGTTTCCCAGCAGCTTTATTCAACCAACCCCCTCCTTACCGTTGCTCAGCCTCAGTTTTCTCAAAGGTCCAATGGGTACAATAAACACTTCCTCCTGCCAGGGCCTGCAGAGTCTTGTGACGCTAAAGACAGATTACATCAGGAAAACTGTTCTAGACAAGATGTAAAAAGCTTCGTTTTTTTCCCCCCTCTAATACGGAGAAGGCAATGGCGCCCCACTCCAGTACTCTTGCCTGGAAAATCCCATGAACGGAGGAGACTGGTGGGCTGCAGTCCATGCGGTCGCTAAGAGTCGGAAACGACTGAGTGACTTCACTTTCATTTTTCACTTTCATGCATTGGAGAAGGAAATGGCAACCCACTCCAGTGTTCTTGCCTGGAGAATCCCAGGGATGGGGGAGCCTGGTGGGCTGCCATCTATGGGGTCGCACAGAGTCGGGCACGACTGAAGCGACTTAGCAGCAGTAGCAGCAAGACGACTGAAGAGTATCTGTTTAGAATTTCAGAATTTTTTTTTAAGTAAAATAAAAAATACCAGATGGCCTCAAAGTACGCAAATGTTGGGCCAGTTCTCGTGACCTTCCTCGGGAGACCAAGCTAAAAGCGCGGAGGGGAGCGGAAGGGACGGCCAGGAACTCAGGCTTCGGTGACTCACTGCGGGGCCAGATTAGGGTTCCCGAGACTAGACCTGCCGAGGGCAGGCCAGCTGCGCCGAGAAGTGGGCCTGCACACCTCTGGGACTGGGTGGCTTCCTGGGCTCCCCCAACTTTGCTCAATTCTTGGGGAATCCCGGCCTCGGATTTCCGGCTCTGCAGTAAATCCCAGGTTCAAGTTCTGACAGCGCCCCCGCTGCCGGATTTTGGCAAAGTCCATCTCCATCTCTGAGCCTACCTGTGCGCTGAGAGGAGTCTAGCACGCAAAGGGACTCACACTCGAAACGCCGTTTATTATGCGGGATATAGGGCTCTGTGACTTACACTTGATTAAATGACACCGCATTACATCTCGGGAGGTAGGTTTCATTGCTATGCCCATTCTACAGACGGGGAAACTGAAGCACAGAGCGACTCGGGCCCCTGCTCGAGGTGCCACCCACACTTACTCTGTGGCTGAGTCTCGATCTGAACTCAGGAAGCTCGCTGCGACCACCAACCTGTTTCCTGCACGCACGTGTTACAGCCGGGGAGCCGCCCCTCGCCTGCGGCGTGCAGACTCCCCCGGGCCTGGTGCCCGCCGTTGTCACGACAACCGGCGGCCAATGGGGAGCGGACAGGCGGGAAGAGGCCCCGCCCCGCCCCCGCCCCTGGCGCCGGGCTCCGGCTATAAGGGCCAGAGGCCCGGGCGCGCTCCGGAGTGTCGGCGGTTAGCGGCGAGCAGAGGCCGGGATCCAGGAGGGGCACGAGGAGCAGCCGAGATGTGCGGTGAGTGCAGCGCCCATCGCCGCGGCGGCCGCGGGCTCCGGAGTCCCAGCCTCTCAGAGCCTGGGCCCGAGAGCCGGGTGCCTGGGACTGAAAGCGGCGCAAAATGGGGGCGCCCACTGAGGAGGGGCTCTCGCGGGCTGGGCCTGCCGCCGAGTTGGTCGTCCCACTGCGGAGTGAAGGAGGGGGTCGCCTCACCCCAGTTTGCAACCCACAGCGGGGAAGGAATTGGACCTGTCCTGGGCCCTCGAAACACAGAGGTGTGTTTCCTCTGCACCTCACGTCCAGTGAGGAAAGCGCCCCCAAGTCTCCCACAAAGGCGGCCAAACGCAAGCTAGCGTGCTCCCCGGGCTCGGGGTGCCCATCCCGCCTCTCCCTCTCCAGCCACTGAGGAGAGGCGACCACACCTGCTCCACCCCGGTGGTGTGGGGAGCGGCCCCTGGTGCGCTCGGGAAGGGCCTGTGCGTCCTCCTCGCGTCCCAGAGTGAACTTCTTGTCCCTAGAAGGGTGGATTCCGTATTGTCGCTCCTTTATTGCAAAAAGCGCTCGAGGAGGCGCGGGGAAGGAGCAACACCAACCGCCGAGCGTGGGGCGGAATTTGGGAGAAGAAGCCCTAGACTGGGAGAGGGCTGGGGCCTCCGCCTCTTGAGTACCGCGGGGACCCCTTAACGGTGGGGAGGGCGGCCCGGCCCGGCGCGCGCATCAACGATCCCTTACTCTCTTTGCTGGGTCGTCTCCCTGCTGGGGACAGGGCTGAGAACTTCTGCTGGGACAAAAGGTCACTGTGCCTTTTTTTTTTTTTTTTTTTAATTGAGTGGGATTCAGTTACCCGTTTCAGCCTCCTGTGGGTGGAGGACCTGTTGGAACGTTTGAAGCCATGAAAGGCCTCTGTCTGACTTTTCTGAGGGCTACTGGGGTGGAGTGTGCCAGCGGTGAGCTGTGGGCCAAAGTCTGTACAGGCCTTGTTTCTGAGGCCAGGCGCTCCTGTAAAAGTGAAAAGGGACCGACTGATGGAGGAGCAGGCAGCCGACTTTTGGGATGCAGCCTGCCCCAGGCCAAACAGACATCAATTTAAATTTCTTAACTCTCAGCAAAAATGTCAAGATTCCTGGGCATCATTGTTATTGTATATAATGGGTTGCCTGTAGGCCATTCCTGGGGAGAGAGAAAAGGCAAAGGTGGCAATTTTGCCAAAGGGCTTTGGGTTCCAAACTCTTCAGTGTGGCATTCAAGGCCCTTGGCCCCCTGGTGGTCTTAGAGCCAGACTGGTACACTGAGATTCTCCCACTGGGTCTGCCCCTCTAGCATGAGCAGCTTCCCTCCTTCTTCCTCTCAGATGTCCTTCTGCCCTTACAACCACCTCAACTTTCCATCCCAACTTTGGTTTGTAACTAACCCATCAGGGCTCCACACTGGTACACCCCATCCTCCAACCCTCAGTAAAGTCAAGTCTTGTGGAATTCCTGCATGGGGGAAGTTGTTTCCTTTTCTTGTAGCTAAGAGAAAGTCTTAGCTGGGCGCTAATGTGTCTTTTACATATTTCTGATTCTTGCACAGAAGAAGCTGTCCTGGGCTCGGAGCTTACAGCAATAGTGGGCAGGAATTGAACCCATTGGTTTGGTTTGTTAGCGTTTTTTTGGATTATTGTATGGTCTGTATATATATGGCAAGTGATACTGGTTTTCCTTTATGTTTGTTTTCCTTTTGTAATGAACTTGTTTAAGTTTTGGAACTTTTGTCAAATTTATAGAAAAATATTCAAGAAATTATTGTGCATTTGATACCAGGATAGTGCAAAAATTGTGAAGGTGCTCCTGGAATAAACCAGTTACCCTCTTCACTTTACATTTGGGGAAATTGAGGCCCAGGGAAATCTGTGCACATCTTTGAGCAGTTGTTTTCTCTGGACTGGCTGTGGCTCAACTGGGATCTGCCACCTCAAAGCCATCTCAGAGCTCAGGTCTCTGGAGCTGGTTCTGCAGGGGTCAGCAGGAGTTGAACTAGAGGTCTTTCCTTATCAGTTGCTGATGACCAGGCTCACAGTGGCTCCTGATCCCCTTTCTCTTTGCTGCTTCTCCCACAGGAAGCTAGACCCAGTTGTAGTTGACCCTTCGCACCCTATGCAGATGACCCTCCAAGTTTCAATGAACTGAGAAGTTTAGCCTGGCAGCCCTATGCCAGACCAGCAGACAGACATCTTTCTGTTTGGTGCAGAAACAGAAACTTTATTTTTTTTAATTACTGTACTTACCAAGCTACACAATAGGGAGATTTCAAACAATTAGGTAGGATTTTGACTTCCCTTGAAAAAATCCAAAGATGAGCAACTCTGAGTCCATGTTTCTGAATAGTTTACAGTGGCCCCTGGAATGACAGGTGCAGACTCCCTTGTTTTCCCATGCTGACTCAGCTGCCTCACTCCCAGATGTTACCCAATGGCCCCCATGCAGTCTGAGCTTGGGACCCCAGCATAGTGAAGACAAGGACACTGACTTTCCCCAGAAGAGAGGGAGGGACCTGGGACAGTGCCACAGGCCTGATTTCAAGAATGAGCTCTGCAGAGAGAAGAGGGTGCTAGGCATACCAGACTGAAGGCACAGCATATGCAAGGGCATGGTGGCATGCATGCGTGGGGATTTGACAGAAAGAATTGCATTTCCTGTCTGTGAATTCGTAAATCTTCCCTGTCCTTCATATATATGTCTGTGCTCAGTCATGTCTGACTCTGCAACTCCATGGACAGTAGCCCTCCAGGCTCCTCTGTCCATAGAATTTCCCAGGCAAGAGTACTAGAGTGGGTTGCCGTTTCCTACTATAACCATATATGTTTAGTAACCTTTCTGTGGGCCATTATTCATCCTACTACAGTTGAGTTCTTGCTTTCAGATGCTTTCCCTAAGAATAGTCCAGTATTGCCAGTCCCACGTAGCCACGGGTTGTCCAGATAGCCAGAAGCATATTGACCAGAGGGCTGCTGGTCAACACCCAACTCCTCTGGTCCCAGCACTCCACTCTCAAACTAGAGCCACTGCAGTCAGAAGGTGAACACGGGCATCAGTTAAATATCCCTTCCTTCACTGGCATCATGCTACGTACCCAGTTGGACCAAGTAGTTTTCTACTTTCTCTAAAAGTCAGTTCCCATGTCATATAAATAGTGTGCCTCTTGCTCTCCATGCATGTAGGTAATACCCTTTCCACTTACCTCTTTGTGCAAAACACAGGCATGATTTTATTCCCCAGAATGAAGACAGGCCAGGACGCACACGCACACTACACACACTGTCTGTACAGGGGTCTTTCAGGAGAGTTTGCCAGGTTGCTTGTGGGGGTTTGCTTGCCTCTTGTCTTAGCTGAGGAAACAGCAAGTCAGGGAGATTGCTGGACTCAGGAGAGAGCTCATCTTTGTGTCCCAAAGTTCTTTCGGCTCTCAGAACCCTGTCGTATTTGACACTCCCTTCCTCCTTGTAACAGTCCAGTTCATGAATGGATACCTCAGAAGAGACTGGGCTTGAGTTGATAGAGCACAGGCTCGGGAGTCAAGCCACCTAGCTTGTTACCTCTCCAAGTCACAGGAATCTTGAGAAACAGAACCCCCTACCCAGAGATGTGCAGATAAATGGTAAAACAGCTCTTTAGTTCATCAGTTTCTATGGTAAGAATACTCTTACCATGGCTGATTTCAGGTAGGTCATCAAATATGAGGTCCCTGAGTTTAGCACTGGGAAGACATGCACACAGTTGGTCCTTAGGAGCCAGTCTTAGCAGCTTCTGAACACCAGCGCCCCTGCTTGTGGGACTTTTGGCATTCTCATGTGGAGGGCCGCCCCGAGGCCAGCAGAGCAGGAACTCTGCACAGGCTGCTACCCTCCTCCTCCTCCTCCTCCTCCTGCTCCTCTCCATCATCATGCCATTTCCCAATCAGTCTTATTCATCAGGGCTTTCCCGAGGTCCGAGAAACCTTCTGGAGATTTTGTGATATAAGATTAGCAAATGGGGCTTTTAAAATTGAGTTTATTTTTATATTTAGCAAAAATTTGCTTATAAAGGAATGGGAACTTGAGGTTACAAACACTCTTGGGAGAAAGTTCTGAAGATACATTAGATACAAAGCCAAGTAATTTCATCCAGGCATCTGCCTCTTTAATTTTCAAAGGAAATATTTCACTGTAAAGAAAAGGAAAAAAAGAAAACAGTTTAGCCAAATATGGCAGTTTGAACTTTTTTCTTGAAAGTTTTTCAGTACAGTTTAGAGTATCTATGTGTTGCTTCCCCTTTGTTTTGGTGAAATGGTGAAATGTTATTGGCACAGGGACACCACAAGTTTTTTGTTAAAAAGAAAAATGCCTTGCTCACATTTACCACAGAAAGCAGAGTATCCTGTTATTCCAGGGGTTCAAGTGCTGTAGTAACTTTAACCCTTGGAGCCCCGAGGAGGCCTGAAGTAGGGTAAGGCTGTCCCCAGAGGAGCCAACCCTCTCCTGACCCTGAGCCAGGGCTAAGGGCTCCTCTGCCTCTGCTTGAGGACCCAGCTGTGGGATCTTATGCTTCCTTCACACCTCCGTCTTTACTCACTTTACTCTCACTCTGCAGGGAAGCAGCAGGAAATGTCCTCCTGGCTTCATGAATACAGTAGCCTCCCCTGGTCTGCACGAGGGAGTCCTGGACATCCAGAAAGGCCAAAGCCCCCTCTCGCAGCCCTTGCTCTTGGCCTGGTGGCCTCCATCCTGAGAGGCCTCACCTGGAAGAGTATACTCCTACCTCCCCTGGCATGCTACACACACATACACATCTGACACTCAAGCACAAACTCACACACAGGTACTCACACAATACACACCCAACACCCATACGTGACACTCAAACACACACATACTCTCTTACACACACACACACACACACACAGGAATTCTATGAGGCAGAGATCTCACTGGCCATGTCTTCCAATTTAGGACTCAGAATATTATCTAATCTCTCCGAGGTTCATGGACTAAGGACATCAGATGCTTCAATTCGGAAAAGCATTATTGGTGGCAGTGGAAAGAGCAACCTCTGACTTGAGGGCGCCAGCCTTGCTGGGTGGTGACATAGCCCTAATGGAGTAAGCCCCTACCCTGTGTGAGGCACAGGTGGTATTCTGCCTGGGACTGCCCTCAGTCATAGGGCAGTGCTTTTCACTGGGAAGCTGATCTTTGGAAAGATGGAGACGTTTTCCAAAACTATAGCCACAGAATCAGAATATGGACCCCAATCCACCCTCTGTCAACTTAGACCTTCTTCCTTCATTGTCCAAGCCCCAAATGACTCCTCTTCCCATCTGGTACCCATACGCCCCAGGGGTGGTAGGTTCCAGGAGTTCAGTGATCCCTGTTCTGGCTAGAAGTCCAGAGACATTGCCCCTCCATCTGGTCATTGTTAGAATAACAAATTCACTTGAAGGTTTGAAGCCCCCCTGCCTTCATGGATGGACCTCTGTGGGGCCTTTGGTCCTGAGTCCCTAGATAACCTCTCAAGCCATATTTGAAGGGAGCGTTGGAATTCGCAGACCCCCAAAATGGGCTGGGCCAAGGGGCCACAGTCCCTCTCCCAGGGCTTGTCTCTGTCTCGCCTCACACGTGCAGTCTCTTCTGGAGCCCCTCTGTTTTTATCTGTGTTTTTCTCCCTTTAGAACCTTTTCTCACTCTTCTCATCAGTTTTAAGAGTGGGACCCTGAAAACGCAAAAAAAAAAGCTCAAATAGCCAAAGCAATCCTGAGAAAGAAGAATGGAAATGGAGGAATCAACCTTCCTGACTTCAGACTATACTACAAAGCTACAGTCATCAAGACAGTATGGTACTGGCACAAAGACAGAAATATAGATCAGTGGAACAAAATAGAAAGCCCAGAGATAAAACCACACACCTATGGACACCTTTTCTTTGACAAAGGAGTCTAAAATATACAATGGAGAAAAGACAATCTCTTTAACTAGTGGTGCTGGAAAAACTGGTCAACCACTTGTAAAAAATGAAACTAGAATGCTTTCTAACACCATACACAAAAATAAACTCAAAAATGGATTAAAGATCTAAATGTAAGACCAGAAACTATAAAACTCTTAGAGGAAAACATAGGCAGAACACTCTGACACAAATCACAGCAAGATCCTCTATGACCCACCTCCCAGAGTAATGGAAATAAAAGCAAAAATAAACAGTTTGGACCTAATTAAACTTAAAGCTTTTGCACAATGAAGAAAACTGTAAGCTAGGTGAAAAGGCAGCCTCCAGAATGGGAGAAAATAATAGCAAATGAAGCAGCTGACAAAGAATTAATCTCAAAAATATACAAGCAACTCCTGCAGCTCAATACTAGAAAAATGAACAACCCAATCAAAAAGTGGGCCAAAGAACTAAACAGACATTTCTCTGAAGACATACAGATGGCTAACAAACACATGAAAAGATGCTCAACATCACTCATTATCAGAGAAATGCAAATCAAAACCACAATGAGGTACCGTCTCACACCGGTCAGAATGGCTGCCATCAAAAAGTCTATAAACAATAAATGCTGGAGAGGGTGTGGAGAAAAGGGAACCCTCTTACACTGTTGGTGGGAATGCAAACTAGTACAGCCACTATGGAGAACCGTGTGGAGATTCCTTAAAAAAACTGGAAATAGAACTGCCATATGACCCAGCAATCCCACTGCTGGGCATACACACCGAGGAAACCAGAATTGAAAGAGACACGTGTACCCAATGTTCATCGCAACACTGTTTACAATAACCAGGACATGGAAACAACCTAGATGTCCATCAGAAGATGAATGGATAAGAAAGCTGTGGTACCTATACACAATGGAATATTACTCAGCTATAAAAATGAATACATTTGAGTCAGTTCTAATGAGGTGGATGAAACTGGAGCCTATTATGCAAGAGTGAAGTAAGTCAGAAAGAGAAACACCAATACAGTATATTAACACATATATATATGGAATTTAGAAAGACAATAACAACAACCCTATATGCAAGACAGCAAAAGAGACATACATGTAAAGAACAGATTTTTGGACTCTGTGGGAGAAGGCGAGGTGGGATGATTTGAGAGAATAGCATTGAGACAAGTATATTAGCATATGTAAGCTAGATGACCAGTGCAAGTTTGATGCATGAAGCAGGGGACTCAAAGCTGGTACTCTGGGGCCGCCCAGAGGGATAGGGTGGGGAGGGAGGTGGGAGGGGGTTCAGGATGGGGGGACACATGTGCACATGTGGCTGATTCATGTCGATGTATGGCAAAAAACATCACAATGTTGTAAAGTAATTATCCTCCAATTAAATACATTAAAAAAAAAAAGACCCTGAAAAGCTGTTTGGAGGCTCTGGATGCCAGGATGGCAGAGTGGGCACAGGATATACCCTGAGCTGCAGTGGTTGGGCCAAGGCAGCCTCTGCCCCAGGACTGGACATTTCTCCAACCAGGTTTGAGGGATTTTGCCATCCCTCTTGGGCAAGAGAGGGAGGTATGTAGTGAGAATCAGCCTTGCTGTGGCTTACCTCTGCCCTGTGGGGAGGGGCCTGGATGGGAAGAGAAAGCCGGAGTCAGAAAAAGGAGTGTCCCATGGAGAGGTTGACCTCCTCGGGGTCAGGGGAGGGTGTATCAGGATGGTCTGGACCCCACCAGGGAGTTCTGAGTGTGTCCATCAGCAGCCAGGCGGGCATCTCTCCACAGGCCAAATCCCATCTGCTAACTATTTCTCATCCCTTGGGGCAGGATTCTGAGACGGGTCTCATGCTAATTCAGGGGGTAGCAGTGTTGAGCCGCGTGCAGTCAGGGACACCTAGCTGTGAATTACTCAACTCTTTGGCCTTGGAGCCAGAAATGCCCTGTGTGTCCATGGGAGCCACAGCCTGAGCATAGGCATTGTGAGGTTTAGATAAAATGAGATTGACGCTTCATAACTGATTGTAGGCATGGTTGTGATTAACTTTGCAGCCCCTTCTGGGATCCTTCCCCAGGACATGGCCCATTTATCTAGAAGGCTGTCCACTCCAGCCCTAGGATGCTCATCGTACATGGTAGCTGAGGGTGGGTAATGCTGGGGCCTATGTCTTTGTGCTTGAGTGTCTTGGGATTACCACCGGAGCAGTGCCTTCCTGCCCGGGTGAAATGAGCTAACACACAGGGGCATCAGGCTCAGCACCAGCTACCTCTCTGGCCTTTCTGTCCCCAGTGTTTACATGTTGGGGTTCTCACTGCTTGTGCATTGAGAGTGGCTATATCCAGCCCAGCTCAAAGGTCACCTTCTCTAAGATCAACTCCCTAAACCTGTTCATTTATTGATACATTTATTCTTTCAAAAAAATAGTTACTGAGCATCTAAAATGTACCAGGCTCTGCTCTGGGTTCTGGGCAATGAATAAGCAATGGATAAGACAAATAAACAAGACAGGTGTGGTCTCCATCCTCATGAAGGTTATAATCTGGAAGGGAGTCAGACAGAAGACAAGAAGGGAAGTGCTATATGGGAAATAAAGGGCTATGTGACTTTTTAAAAGTTGGGAGAGGGGACAGCCTGCAATAGGCCAGGTGGGTGACCTGTCAGCTGGCACCTGCAGGGTGAATTGAAGCCACCTCTTCAGAGAGCCAGTCCAAGAGTCCTCTGCCCCTTTCCCACCTCTCAGCATCTGGCCTCTCTGCCGGCAAATCTCCTGAGCATGGGGGTGGTCCCTGTGTACCATGCCCTCTCGTGATTCGCCCTGCAAGGCCCCCTGACTGGTCCGTCTCAGCAGCACCTAGCTCAGTGATGTGGCCTCTGGGGGTCAGAGAAATCTGTATGGGATGATTTACATCTTAATCAAGTTGTCACCAGATCACACATTTGGTTTAACCATCATTTCCCCGAGGAGAAAGCCGAAAATAAATAACAATAAAACGGTACTATTTTCCTTGTGGTTTTATTTAATCATTTTTCAAGAGCTTCTTGTAGGCCCTGTGCATCCCTGCATTTGTGACACATGCTCCCCAGGAGGAAGAGGCTCCTTGCCTGCTCCGTTTTCACAGACATAGACACTACTTTGCAGCAGACACTGGTCCTGTTGCTTTACAAAGACTCCTGTGAATTCTCTCAGCAACCCTGGGAAGTGGGTGCTGCCATCACCGTGCTCCCCTGGGAGCTCAGTGACTTGCTCCAGGCCACACAGACAGAACAAGGGGTGGGCTGGGATTTGAAATCCATATTTGGCAAAGGCAGCAGGTGGTAGCTGCTACCTTCTGCGCTTCTCACTGTCACAGACTAGTGAGCAGGCGAAAGAGGAGTCACTCAGGTGGGGTGACCCGAAGGCTGTCTTTTCTCATATGAGACTGGCTGTAAGACAGTGCTTTCTCCCTTGCTGAGGCTACTGTTCCTCCAGGTGAGCAGAGCTGGGGAGCTACAGTGAGGTTGAACTGGGCTAGATGACAATCCTGTACCCACCACTCTCAATATATATAGCAGCACATAGCAAAATACTATATGCAGGCACACAGCAAAGTATCCTGACTGTACAAAAAGGACATACGCAGTGGAAAAGAGATGTCTGCCTTTTGTCCAACATCCTCATCAGAGGCCGCCACTGCTCCCTGGGTCTCCCAGAAGTATTCTACGTGTCTTCCTGCCCCAGCTTAGATAGTTTACACATACTCTGCAGGCCACTTTTTCGCTTGACACATCTTGGAGATGTAGCTTGTTTTCCAAGAGAACACACAGCTTTACCTTATGCTCTGTGTAGGGCTGCCTGCCTGTGGCCCTGCAGTGGCCGTATGTGGCTGCGCCATCACTTATTTTGCGCCCTGCCAGGCATCAGGCTGTCCCCAGTCTTCAGCTACCACAAACAGCCCTGAGCAATGATCTTCATACGTGCACACTTGAATCTCAGCACAGATATCTGCTTAGATACATTCCTAGAAGTGCAGAAGCTTGATCACCAGATGTGTACATTTTAATTTGAGAGATTGCAAATGGCCTTCCAAGAGAGTGCACAAATTTAAACTCTTATTGTCAAAAACTGGTTGATCTTAACTGATTTCATAGGTAAAAAATGGATTCTCTCTGCAGCTCTTATTGCTGATGGAAGGGATCCCAGAAGGGAAATCTGACATGAATAGCAAGCAAGATTCCTAAGAAAGCAGCTTTGTATTCTATTTCATTATTTTTTAAAAAATAAGAGCCTCATGGAGGTGCTGGTTTATTCGCTCTCATCTGGTAGCATGCAGGGAAAGTGCAGCCAAGAGCGGAGGAGAGAAACAGTGCTTAAAAGAACTTACTGAACACATGTTGGTATGCTAGAGATTTCATGTTAAAAGTTAGATTTATGCCTTCTTGCGCAAAGACCTTGAAAACCACTTCTTGGCAACCCCTCTCACCACAGTAATCAACCAAACAGTGTCTGAGTGGCTGCCAAGCTTCTCAACTGGGTGTGGACACAGCTGGTGCTCCTGAGGGCCAGGACCCTTTAGCCTTTCCAGCTCGTTCCAGCCCATCAGGGACTGTGGAGCAGCTGTCAAGGCAGCCACAACCAAGGAGTCTGTTGCAGATCTCAGAGCCAGAGATGTATATGTGCCTGACATGAGTTCAGAAGTAAAGTGTGACCCAGAGGAAGGGGAATTACAGGGGGGAACTGGAGAGCAGAGCCATACAGCACTCTTTAGGAAGAGTATTTTGGATTTAAAAGAACTGGCCTGTGGGTGGGCCTTTGTGTCATTTGCAGTGGCTGTTAGCTCTGTTTTGTGAGGTACAGGTATAATTCTAGAACAATTCCCAAGGTGCCAGGAAAGTTTCGCAGTTTAAAAGATACAAAAATGGTTTAGTGAGTTGCTCCATCTCTCATAGCTATGTGCTCTTTACATTGACTGAAATTTCACCATATCCCTCCAGGGAACTTCCTGCCTTTTTTTTTTTTTCAGAAGAGTTAATATTATGAAAAGTTTTACCTAATCATAGATTTTGGTGATGGCTACACAACTCTGTGAATATACTTAAAAACCATTGTATTATACACTATTTCAAGTGTATAATATTATGGTATGTGACTTATGAGAAATGCTGGGCTGGATGAGGTACAAGCCGGAATCAAGATAGGTGGGAGAAACATCAACAACCTCCAGTAGGCGGATGATACCACTCTAATGGCAGAAAGTGGAGAGGACCTAAAGAGCCTCTTGATGAAGGTGAAGGAAGAGAGTGAAAGAGCTGGCTTAAGGCTAAATATTTTAAAAAAACTTAGATCATGGCATCCACTCCCATTACTGCATGGTAAATAGAAGGGGGAAAGTGGAAGTAGTGACAGATTTCCTCTTCTTGGGCTCCAAAATCATGGTGAATTGTGACTGCAGCAATGAAATCAGAAGATGATTGCTTCTTGGCAGGAAAGCGATGACAAACCTAGGCAATGTGTTGAAAAGCAGAGACATTACTCTACTGGTAAAAGTCCGTATAGTCAAGGCTATGGTCTTCCCAGTGCTCAGGTACAGTTGTGAGAACTGCACCGTAAAGAAGGCAGAAGGCCAAAGAATTGACGCCTTTAACTGTGGTGCTGGAGGAGACTGCTGAAAGTCCCTTGGACGGCAAGGAGATCAAATCAGTCTTTCTTAAGGGAGATCAATCCTGAATATTCACTGGAATGACTGATACGGAAGCTCTAGTATTTTGGTCATCTGATGCGAATAGACACATCATTGGAAAAGTCCCTGATGCTGGGAAAGATTGAGAGCAGAAGGAAGATAAATGGCGGGATGGCATCACCAGTGCAATAAACATGAACTTGGTCAAACTCTGTGAGATAGTAAGGGACAGGGAGGCCTGGTATGCTGCAGTCCATGGGGTCGCAAAGAGTCAGACATGACTGGGCAGCTGAACAACAGCAACATATGACTTGTGTCCCAACGGTGGTGGTTTAGTTGCTCAGTCGTGTCCAACTCTGTGCAACCCTGTGGACTGCAGCCTGCCAGACTCCTCTGACCATGGGGTTTCCCAGCCAAGAATACTGGAGTTGGTTGTCATTTTCTTCTCCAAGGGATCTTCCCAAACCAGGGATTGAACCTGGGTCTCCTGCATCGTAGACAGATTCTTTACCAACTGAGACATCAGGGAAGCCCCTGTATTGTAATAGAGCTGTTAAAAATTTACATTAAAAAGTAACAGTCTTTTTTTATATTTAAGTAAGTTGACAAAAATACATCTTCTGGCCAGACATGTTTAGGTTTGAAGTGTAGGATAAATTGTGAGCTCTTGAAGCACAGATGCTTAGCTGGGGAAGTGCTTCTCACCTGACCTAGAAGACAAAAATAACTGACTACCAAAATTATCCTTGGCCATTTTTAAAAGGAAACGTCTGTAACTGCTCAGAAAGCACACTGCGCGTGTTTTAAAATATAAATTCTGCATCTTAATACCTGTGTGCAAATATATCCTATATACGGTAGCATCCAGTACCTAGAAATGCGAAATATAATTTTTAGCACTGTATAATTTTATCATCTTTTTTTGAATGAGTGTGTCTAGATTAATTTTAGCAAGTTAAATGTCATGTGATGTGACCCTTGTTACTGATTCAGTTCCGTTCAGTTCAGTTGCTCAGTCGTATCCGACTCTTTGCAGCCGCATGGACTGCAGCATACCAGGTCTCCCTATCCCTCACCACCTTCTGTAGTTTGCCCAAGTTCATGTTCTCTGAATCGGTAATGCTGTCCAGCCATCTTCCCTGTCCATCACCAACTCCTGGAGCTTGCTCACACCCATATCCATCGAGTCAGTGGTATATAATATTTACTTAATTGAAGTTTAATCATTCATTCAGTTATACAGCATTAACTTGAATATAATCTAGAAACATTACAGAAATATCACATGAGTGGTTTGCTATATAATCATTATCAGTCTTCAGTTATATTTTGGCAGGTTGCCCTCTCCAAGGTTTATCTTTGGCAAATTTTTTCTCCAGTTTTATTGAGATATAGTTGACATATAACATTGTGTAAGTTTAAGGTACACAACATCAGTTCAGTTCAGTTGCTCAGTTGTGTCTGACTCTTTGTGACTCCATGGACTGCAGCACGCTAGGCTTCCCTATTCATCACCAACTACCAGAGCTTGCTCAAACTCATGTCCATCGAGTTGGTGATGCCATCCAACCATCTCCTCCTCTGTTGTCCCCTTCTCCTCCTGCTTTCAGTCTTTCCCAGCATCAGGGTCTTTTCCAATGAGTCAGTTCTTTGCATCAGTTGGCCAAAGTATTAGAGCTTCAGCTTCAGCATCAGTCCTTCCAATGAATATTCAGGACTGACTGGTACACAACATAGTGATTTGTATATGTATATATGTATTGGCCTGTGTTATATATGTATCTGTTTATGTGTGTACATGGGCTTCCAAGGTGGTGCTAGCGGTAAAGAACCTGCCTGCCAGTGCAGGAGACATGAAAGATGGGGGTTGGATCCCTGGGTCAGGAAGATCCTCTTGAGGAGAGCATGGCAAAACCCACTCCAGTATTCTTACCTGGAGAATCCCCATAGACAGAGGAGCCCGGTAGGCTACAGTCCATGGGGTTGCAAAGAGTCAAACATGACTGAAGCAACTTAGCACGCATTCATGCATGTATATACATATTGCAGAATGATTACCCCCAGTAAGATTAATTAACATTCATCACCTCACATAATTTAATTTTTTCACTGTGATAACAGCATTTAAGATCTACTGTCTTAACAACTTTGAAATATACAATAGAATATTATTAATTGTAGTCACCATGCTGTACATTACATCCACAGAATTAATCTTATAACTGGAAGTTTGTACCTGTGGACCACCTTCATCTAATTCCCTCACCCCTTACCCCCTACCTCTGGAAACCACTAATCTGATTTCTTTATTCATGAGTTAGTTTTTTTTAAATGCTGTATATAAGTGAGATCATACAATATTTGCCTTTCTCTGTCTGATATAGTTCACTTAGCATATTGCCCTTAAGATTCATGCATATTGTCACAAATGGCAGGATTTCTTTCTTTTTTATGGCTGGATGATATTCCATTAATATTACATATATATGTTCCACAGTTCCTTTGTTCACTCATCCATCAATGGACTCTTAAGTTAATACAGATTTGTGGTCATTTTATTTAGCATCCCTGGCGGCTCAGACAGTAAAAGAATTCACCTGTAATCCAGGAGACTTGGGTTCAGTCCCTGGATTGGGAAGATCCCCTGGAGAAGGGAATGGAAATTCACTCCAGTATACTTTTCTGGAGAATTCCGTGGACAGAGGAGTCTGGCAGGCTACAATCCATGGGGTCTCAAAGAGTCAGACACAACTGAGCAACTAACCCTTATGCAAATAACCGTGCATTTATTGAACAAGGACCATGTGCCAAGACACAGTAAGAAATAGAAAGATAGAAGCACCTGCCTGTGATTCTGTCAGGAGATTTAGATGTCTCAGGATGTAAGAGCACTGGGCAGCCACCAGAGCAAGCGAACACTTCTGGCCAGGGCCCGGATAAGCCTGCCCCAGAAGGTGGGGTTGGAGCTGAACTGTGAGAGAGGCAAGTAGGGCAAAAGGACAGAGAGATGATGTTTTGGAACACTCCCAGAGCCAGACATACACAGACCTAGGGTTCATAGTCTCAAGCACTGGAGTGGAGGAGTTTGAAAAGAACCATCATGATGACCGTTTTTTCCTATTTGGGAAAATCTTGTTTTGATATATGAATGCTGCAAATAAAGCCAAACAAAATCTTCTGACTAGTAGACCTTCCTTGATGATAAGGATTCTCTGTGGGGCCAAGAGATGATTTTATGCTTGCTATTCATGACCAAGATAATCACAATGGTGTGATCACTCACCTAGAGCCAAACATCCTGAAATGTGAAGTCAAGTGGGCCTTAGAAAGCATCAACTACAAAGAAAGCTAGTGGAGGTGATGGAATTCCAGTTGAGCTATTTCAAATCCTGGAAGATGATGCTGTGAAAGTGCTGCACTCAGTATGCCAGCAAATTTGGAAAACTCAGCAGTGGCCACAAGCCGGGAAAAGGTCAGTTTTCATTCCAATCCCAAAGAAAGGCAATGCCAAAGAATGCTCAAACTACCGCACAATTGCACTCATCTCACACGCTAGTAAAGTAATGCTCAAAATTCTCCAAGCCAGAGATGGGAATACCAGACCACTTGACCTGCCTCTTGAGAAATCTGTATGCAGCTCAGGAAGCAACAGTTACAACTGGACATGGAACAACAGACTGGTTCCAAATAGGAAAAGGAGTACGTCAAGGCTGTATATTGTCACCCTGCTTATTTAACTTATATGCAGATCACATCATGAGAAATGCTGGGCTGGAAGAAGCACAAGCTGGAATCAAGAGTGCCAGGAGAAATAGCAATAACCTCAGATATGCAGAGGACACCACCCTTATGGCAGAAAGTGAAGAAGAACTAAAGAGCCTCTTGATGAAAGTGAAAGTGGAGAGTAAAAAAGTTGGCTTAAAACTCAACATTCAGAAAACTAAGATCATGGCATCCATCCCATTACTTCATGGGCAATAGATGGGGAAACAGTGGAAACAGTGTCAGACTTTATTTATCTGGGTTCCAAAATCACTGCAGATGGTGATTGCAGCCATGAAATTAAAAGACGCTTACTGCTTGGAAGGAAAGTTATGACCAACCTAGATAGCATATTAAAAAGCAGAGATATTACTTTGCCAATAAAGGTCTGTCTAGTCAAGGCTATGGTTTTTCCAGTGGTCGTGTATGGATGTGAAAGTTGGACTGTGAAGAAAGCTGAGTGCTGAAGAATTGATGCTTTTGAACTGTGGTGTTAGAGAAGACTCTTGAGAGTCCCTTGGACTGCAAGGAGATCCAACCAGTCCATCCTAAAGGAGATCAGTCCTGGGTATTCTTTGGAAGGAATGATGCTAAAGCTGAAACTCCAGTACTTTGGCCACTTCATGCAAAGAGTTGACTCATTGGAAAAGACTCTGATGCTTTGAGGGATTAGGGGCAGGAGGAGAAGGGAACGACAGAGGATGAGATGGCTGGATGGCATCATTGACTTGATGGACATGGGTTTGGGTGAACTCCGGGAGTTGGTAATGGACAGGGAGGCCTGGCGTGCTGCAGTTCATGGGATCGCAAAGAGTCAGAGACGACTGAGCGACTGAACTGAACTGAACTGATTGTATAACAGTAGTGCTTGTTGAATGCAGTGCTCCAAGCCACAAGGCCAAGTGGAAAGTGGAACTAAGGCCCCAGCCCCTGCTCCTACCTGTGGCAGGAGGCTGGGGTGACCTTCTCATCACTCTTCCTAGGAGTGTTCGGTGCAAACCAAGGAGTTCACATAGCGGGGACTGCCAGGTGTCCCTAGGTAGTTGCTCTGTTTTGCTGATCTTGTCTGTTATAAGTGCTGCCACAGTGAACGATGTCTTCTACAAGTATGTCCATCGGAGAAATCGTGGAATCGCAAGGCTATGCTGTGTGTGTGCGTGTTCTTCACAGGCATCATGGGTTCTTTAGTCACTGCAGGAGGACTGCATACCGTGCCCTTCTAGAAGCAGGAAGGAGTTCGGCTCTTCTCCCATTGTGTCTGGAGAAGGCCTGCAGAGGAAGCTCTCCAGTGATGCACCTCCAGTGGTGTCTGTGTCCCCAGAAGTGTTTTCTTCTAAACATGAACCAATTTTTACCTAATTACACTTATGCAAGTGTTTTGAAAATGTATGATTTCCTCCTCTTTTAACAGGAATCTTTGCCTACATGAATTACAGAGTCCCCCGGACAAGAAAGGAGATTTTTGAAACCCTCATCAAGGGCCTGCAGCGGCTTGAGTACAGAGGCTATGACTCAGCAGGTAAGCTCTGCAGGAGACCACCATGCAAACGTAGTGCTTGTTCATTAAAGAAATTTGAAATCTCTATGGAAAAGTAGAAAGGAAAAACAAGGGTAAGAAAGAGTTCATCAAAAGCGCCCCTGTCAATATCAGTACCTCTTCTGGTTATCTGGCGTCTGGGGACAGTGAGGTATCACGCAGTTATTTTTATTGTTTTTACCTAATTACACTTATGCAGTTCTGTAATTTTTTATTCTTCTTTCGCTTGCCTTGTCACTTTCCATTATCCTCAATGCTTCCTAACATAATCTAAGTGACTGCACGGTACTCTTCTGGATGGCTATCTCACAGTTCACTTCTCCATCCACATAAGAGGTGGCTATGTAGTCTGTTCCCATTTTTAATTAAGCCCCCTTAGGAGAAAAAGAAGAGCCAGATAATTATATATCCCTATAAATTCTTAACTGGAGAAGGAAAAGGCAACCCACTCCAGCATTCTTGCCTGGAGAATCCCATGGACAGAGGAGCCTGGCAGGCTACGGTCCATGAGGTCGCAAGAGTCATGTACAACTTAGCAACTAAACCACCTCCGCCGCCATAAATTCTTAATAGAAAGCAAGATGAGAGATTGTAGGAACACTAGTGCAGTGGAAACACTGTTGCTAATGTAGCAGAACGCAAAGCACAGAAGCATTCTTGAATGAGCCCCTGTAGCAGAACGCAAAGCACAGAAGCATTCTTGAATGAGCCCCCTGCCTTTGGTGGCAGATGTGGTGGTACCCCGCCTGCAGGCAGGCCTCTAGGAGTTATCCTGGGTTAGCGGCCGCAGCAGGGGTTCTAGGCTTGTGTTCCTTGCTTGCTGGTAAGCACTGCCACAGTCATAGCCTTTTGTTTCCAAGTTGATATTCTAACACTGTCTGCTTCTCTTCTCGTCTGCAAGCCTAAAGAATGAGAACTAATAAATTCAGTACTATAGCTCTCACCCTGGGTTGCTCCCTACAGTGAAGTGTGAGAGACAAAACAAATGCCAATACAAAAATCATGTTTACTTTACAGGTGTGGCAATTGATGGAAATAATAATGAAGTCAAAGAAAGGCATATCCAGCTAGTCAAGAAGAGAGGAAATGTCAAAGCTCTTGATGAAGAACTTTACAGTAAGTGGAAGACTTGCCAAGTGAGAGTAAAAAATATAGCCTACTACTGCTAAGTCACTTCAGTCGTGTCCGACTCTGTGCGACCCCATAGACGGCAGCCCACCAGGCTCTGCCGTCCCTGGGATTCCCCAGGCAAGAACACTGGAGTGGGTTGCCATTTCCTTCTCCAATGCATGAAAGTGAAAAGTGAAAGTGAAGTCGCTCAGTTGTGTCTGACCCTCAGCAACCCCGTGGACTGCAGCCTTCCAGGCTCCTCTGTCCATGGGATTTTCCAGGCAAGAGTACTGGAGTGGGGTGCCATTGCCTTCTCCGAAATATAGCCTAGGTGACTTTAAAAATCTTTCATTCCAACAGCATTGGAGACTAAAAACTTAACCTATTCAAGCATGGAAAAACAGAAGGAGGGTTAAATCCATGTTGCAAAACTGTTGCCCAGAACATGGGATGGTTTATTTCAGGTGGTGGTGCTCTGAGAATTGTTTTCAATATTTAATACTTATGTATTTTAATTTTTCTGGCAAATGATTCTGCTTTCCCATTTATGGTAAGGACCTATAATTTTATTTTTAAAGTTAGTTTATTTCAAGTAACTGAGTTAAGTTATTGATAAGTACTAAGTAACGCAAGGGTCTGGCAGAAGCCCCCAGAATGGGGCCTTTGCGGTTTATGATGAAATGTACTTTTGGTGTGCCTGTGTCTCCATCTAATGAAGCCACCTTAGGTAAAAGCATCACGTCAATGCTTATTTTTAAAGTGTGGCAAACATTTTTCCTTCATCTAGAACAAGACAGCATGGACTTGAAAGTGGAGTTTGAGACCCACTTTGGCATTGCCCACACGCGTTGGGCCACTCACGGGGTCCCCAACGCTGTCAACAGCCACCCACAGCGCTCAGACAAAGGCAACGGTATGTAGGACAGCCTTGCTCCCCCGTCCCAGTGGTTGTGACTGGCCCTGTGACGTGTGTGTCAGAATTGATCCACACTCAACACCAACGGGCTTCTCAGCAGCCCTGTCTTCCCTGAGTATCCAAACTGGTGACCCTGGGTGCTGGACAGGAGGCAAATTCAACCTGGCCTCCTATCTGCAGTTGCCTGTGGGGTAGTGCTGACCCTACGGGCATCCACAGGAACACAGTGGCCCTTCCCACAGATTCTGTTGGTTCTGGGGACCCAGCCTCGGGGGGACTTGGTGGTCCAGAGGGCTGAAGACCTGGGCATTGTTTCTCAATTAGGGACCAGGGTGTTCCAGAGGGCAGAGTGCCTGAGGGAAGATATGCGTTCACCTCTCATCCAGCTGTACCAGCCCTGCCTCTGCAGAGGGTTGTCCATGCCAGGGCAGGTAGAAATGCTGATCTTGTCTGACATCTGAGGTGCCTGCTCCAATCCTGACCTTCCAGCTAGCCCTGCACCATGTCAGCCCCCAGTGGACCTGGATCCACATAACTTGCCTGAGCCCCCAGCATAGTTCTTTGTGTGGTAGTTCTCTTTAAGTGATGCCCCCAGGTCCCTCTCATGCGGGCAGGACTTGTAGGTTTGGCGCTACTGCTGGAAACTCTCAGAGACTATGTGCTCAGCCCTCAGGGGTGTCAGGGCCTCTGGGAGCAGGACACATGGGCATATGAGGAGAAAGGGGATAATCCCTGACTCCTTCCAGGGCTTCAAGGGTGACAAAGGTCTGAGACATCATCTACAGGGTCTCCACTCTAGTTTGGGCCTGGTCAGGCCAGAAGCCCCCACAGCCCACACCCAGTCATGATGGAAGAGTGTCCAGGAGAGAGAATGATTTCTGGAGTCAGCCAGGGCCCCCGAACCCCAGGCTGATTCCAGAACGCAGCATAATGGAAGTTCTTGCCAAGCATCGTATTAGAGCAGGGATCAGATACATAAGAGTCATTGTGTGGGGTATTTATTGAACATGTTGAACATGTTAGTCACTTCAGTCGTGTCTGACTCTGTGTGACCCCATGGACTGTAGCCCACCAGGCTCCTCTGTCCATGGGGATTCTTCAGACAATAATACTGAAGTGGCTTGCCATTTCCTTGTCCAGGGAATCTTCCTGACCCAGGGATCAAGCCCTGATCTCCCACACTGCAGGCAGCTTCTTTACCATCTGAGCCACCAGGGGTATTGTGTTGGCCGAAAAATTTGTTCTGTAACATCTTAGGGGAAAACCCCAAACAAACTTTTTGGCCCACTCAGTACTATTAACTAAACACTTGACAAGCCTCACTTACTGTTAGTTGTTGGTGAAGTCAGGCCACAGGTGATAGCACCTCCCTGGTGCTTTTGCCCCTGTTCACACTGTGGTGCCTGGAGACAGCTCCTCCCTGCCCAGTTTGGAAGGGTGAAGCCTCTTCCAGAGAATAGGAAAGCCCGGTGCATGCCTCTCAGCAGAGCAGCCACGTCAGCCCCAGCCTCCTGCCCACTCACACGATAGGGTGGACCCCACCTCACTGCAGACTGTGAGTCTGTATCCCCAAAGCAGGGAGGCTCCAAGGAGATCCCCCCACACCCAAGCTTGGAAGTGCCTGCCCTGACTCAGGATGAGTAATTGAAAATAAAACAACTGGGAAATAAGATTTGTAAGATTTCTCTAACTCATCAGTGATAATTGAAGAGCATACTTTCAAGGAAGACATACCCAACAGCTGCACTGTATACAAAAATTACACAAAGTCTTTTACAAAGAAAACATAGATTCCTGAAAACAAATTGTTGATGTGAAGTTAAGAGGCAGGAGCGAATTGCCATCCACCCTTGGCCACATCACCACACTGGACGCAGACCTTATCCCTAGCTCAGCCTCCTTCTCAGATCTCGCTGGAGGAGAGAGAAGGGCATTCTCATTTACCTCAAAGGTTGTTTCAGATTCACAATAGGCTCTGATGAGAGAAAGTGTGACAGGGTTAAGAAAACAATGTGAGGGAACAATGTCACAATAGATATGAAAAAAATGGAGAAGGGAGTGGATATGAAGACAGTTAATAGATAAAGAAGGGTTAATCATCTTACTTGACATAAATACCAAAGTCTATTTCATGATATTGTAGCCCACACATCAGAACTCAGTGCATGGCCAGCCTGATGGATGCTTTTTATCAAAGGAGAAATGTGTTATTTCCTCAGGTTTAAATTGTAGTCGTGGCAGTTGTCAGTTCTCATCTCTGTAAATGAAGTTTGCTTAACACAAGTGTCTATATAAGCAAAGTTCATAGAGTTTCAAGCTGTCAAATTGTCTGTCTTCACATCTGACTTGAACTTCATGTCTTCATAGCATTTCTCTCTTGACTAAACTTTTCTTCCAGAATTCGTTGTCATCCATAATGGGATCATCACAAATTACAAAGACCTGAGGAAATTTCTGGTAAGATTCTTCCCCTGGGTAACGTCTAAGTCGAGTGATATTGGTCTTTCCCAGAAACTTTCCAAGCAGCTTATTTCCTGCTGGAAAAAAAGGCAGGAGCGAATTGCCATCCACCCTTGGCCATATCACCACACTGGATGCAGACCTTATCCCTAGCTCAGCCTCCATCTCAGATCTCGCTGGAGGAGAGAGAAGGGCATTCTCATTTACCTCAAAGGTCGTTTCAGATTCACAGCAGAATCTAAAGAACAAAGTGTATTCACTAAATAACATAGGGACTCATACGCCAAATGGAATGCAGGGTGGGAAGACAGACGCAAGCGTTTCAAGTATGAAGAGGTTGTGGTGGTGGTTGGGAGGTGGTGGATTTGACTCAATGTATTTGATCATTTTGATTGCTACATTTTTTGCAACATCCAGATTAATTGCAAGGACAGGCTTCTGAGGCGGGATGATCTCAGGGAGGACTACAGTGACTCAGCCGTGTTAGGCTGTGTGTTTCAGGCAGACATTTCTCATCCCTTCCCTGTTTTCCTTGTTCTCGCCTTAAGTCGCTCCAAGGACAAGTCATAAGGGAGGAGAGGGAGCTGGCCAGGCCAGCATTGCACAATGACCGTTATCTGACAGTATGTCTAACCAAATATTCCAGGAAAGCAAAGGCTATGAGTTTGAGTCAGAAACAGATACGGAAACCATTGCCAAGCTGATTAAATATGTGTTCGATAACAGAGAAACTGAGGACATTACATTTTCAACATTGGTGGAGAGAGTCATTCAGCAGCTGGTAAGTTACAGTTCTCACTTATCTAAATCCTCCCTTCATTCCTTTTCAGTTTTCATCAGCATTTCTTAGGCAAACGCACACCAAGTACCTGAGGATTAAAGATGGCTTGTCTGCGGTGTCTGGCCTTAAAAGGTTGCGTCCTTGTAGATATGGGAGGAGTTCTGAGGTTTTGGTGGGGGTACTGCCCAGGGGAGACCCCTCCTTGGAGGAGGAGGTAGAGTAGGCCCGCGTGGGATGGTGGAGGGAGGAGGAGGGGGCTCCAGACTTGCTAGAGTCCACCCTCTGAGCATCGATGCCGTCCATAGCTCCCCCAAGATGGGGGCAGTTTGGAGACAGTGTTCAGGGCGAAGAGTCTGGAACATCTGGGGTCAGATGCTTCTTTGGGTACAAACACTGCAGTTTAAAATATGTGACCCTTTGGTCTTTTCAGTCTTTTTTTTTTTAAGTAGGTCTACTGTTAAACCCTTTGCCCTATGACTCCTGTCTTGGGGGACCTTAATTTATAAATAAAAGCCTGTCCCATAACTAATGCACAGTGAACCAGTTTAGTTTGCAGTATAGTATTTCCTCTTTTCCATTTGTAATTTTAAATTTTGGGAATGCATCCCAGTGGTGGCCCTTTTAAACGTCAGCAGTGTACCCGTAGCAACACAGAGCTCTTTTTGGCAGATACTGGGAAGAACTTTTCTTTTCAGTCCTACTTCACTGTTGACAAAACCAGCAGAGTGAATATCAGGCTCCTCAGATTCTGTCTAAACCCCCTTCATTTGGGGCAGTTTGAAAGACCCTTAGAGGCCTAGAGTTGCTGGCCCTGGGATATTTCTGGCACACTGGCCATAGCGTGAGACCTTGGGTCTGCCCAGGTTCCCAGGTCTTAGAAATCCAGACTGATAGCTGGCTGTACATAAAGTTAAGTAGGGTCCTGGTTAGTATGGATGGTCAGAATGTAGGAGAGAGTTTTGCATCAAGGTTTTAAATAGGGAGAATATTTGGAGTCTTGAGTTAGGAGAGCTATATTCTAATTCTGGTTTGCACAAACCAACAAGGTAAGACACAGTCGTTATTGCCATAGAAATAATAATTATAACAACTCATACTTCCATATGTCAGGCACTGTTCTAGGCACTTAAAATGCTTTGGCTCACAGAAACCGTACAAAATAGCCATTCACCATGAGGCACAAAGAAGGCTGAAACGATTGCCCAGTTTAGGTGAGGAGCCAGAATTTGAACCCAGGCACCAACGTGTGTTGAGCTAAACGTGGGTCCTAGTTTAGCCCCTTTAATCCTCACGATTGCTCCCTGAGTAGGTACAGTCTCTGAGGCCCAGGGCAGCACCCCTGGCTGCAGGTCTCATTTCCTGAGGTTCTAGCTGCAGCAGTCCACCCACGTCATCACAGAGCCAGAAACTGTTCCTTCCGGGCCTGGGCAGGGTGATTTATATTGCTCACAATGAAATCCACAAGTTCTGGTGTTTGGCACTTGACTGTGGTATGGTCTGTTTCTCTTTCCCCTCCTGACATCCCTGTGCACGTGCCGTCCTGTATTCAGTACCCTGAGTGAATGACCCCAGGACTGCCTGCAGTGAAGAGGCCCTGGGAGAGCTGTCTGGAGTCGTGGATTGACTGGGCTGCAGCAGCCTAGCTTAGCCAGAGTAAGCTGTTCTTCACTCTTCTTTCTTGTCTTTTCAGGAAGGTGCATTTGCCTTGGTTTTCAAGAGCATCCACTACCCTGGAGAAGCCGTGGCCACAAGGTAAGGCGGAATGCACTGACATTTCCAGTTACAAACAAATAAAATCACTTAGCTTGAGGCACAAGGTAGGGGCAGGGCTTCTGGCAGAGTGGAAGGGACTAAGGGACTGCCGTGGCTGGAGTTTCTGATTTAATTAAAAGAGCAACTAGAAAATTGGATGTTTATTTGAAATCTCTAGTTTTTTTTTTTTAGGAATTAACAACAAATTCAAACTAAAAATAAAATTGTATAGCAAGGGCAGATCCAGGTTTCAGGTCCGTTGCAGAAACTCCCTTTAGAAAAAGTATGTAAAATTATGAACATGAAATCAGGAAAAAAATGAATGTTGATTTGAGTCCAGTAAAGAAGAGGCCTTGAAAGCCAAGAGCTCAAACTTTATCACCGTCATGCCGGGTGTAACCCAAGAATCAGCTGAGAGGGCCTGGGTCAGCCCACACGTCCTTCTGTCAGAGCACTGTGCTCTGTGGCCCCCAGGACTGTGTGGGCTCACACAAGTGGGTGTGTGAGTGCCATCAGGTAACCACCCTCCTGTGCATCCACCATCTGTCTACGCATTCTTCTGTCCATCCCTTCTATCCATCCACAGTCAGTCTGACCATCTACCCATTCATCTATCCATCACTCCAACCAATATTTGTTGACACTTACTGTGTGCTGAGCTGGGGACCCAGGGCCACCAGACCCTTAAGGACTGGACGGTTGTGCAGGAGGACAGGGCTGGGCTGAGAATGTCGTTCTCTGTGATGGGGGTTGGGAGGCAGTGCACAGGGGGCCCAAGGGGAAGCAGGTGTGGCTTGGGTAAGGCAGGCCGAGAAACCAGTGTGAGCAAAAAGCACGGAGCCTCAAGTGAGGGATCTGCAGTTAGGCCAGGGTGGTGACAAGGAGGGGCACTGGTGGGACTTAAGGCTCCTCTAGTCTCAGTGGGTGCCTACTGACACCTTCTATGTGCCAGGCCTGGGTGACCGCAGCGAACAAGGTTGTTTGGACCTTACCCCATGAAAGCCAGGAGCTTGTGGGGAGTTGGGAGGTGGGCAGAGGCTCAGCTCTGTAGGATCTAGGGTGCCCTGTGGTTGCAGGCTTCCTGCTGAAGGCACCAGGGAACCATGGAGAATGTGCCTGTGGCCCAGACTATCACAATAGCAAGGCAGGGAATTATGTGAATGTACTATAATTTTATTTTTTCTGGATCGGGAACTAAACTGCTATTTGGAATTTAAGTCTTTCAAATTATAGAATTATAAAATGCTGGTTGGTCCCTGTCACATTTTGAAACTCCTTTTAAAAGCTATTATCGTGATGTTACTGTTTTGAATGCAGAAGAAGGTAGTGTGAAGAAGCAATAAAGCTTTATTTTTCTAAATTATCTGTAATTAGTGGTTCTATAACCTCTGGGACAATCTTTGGGATGTCTTAGGGTTACTTTGCCCTTGGAAGGGGGCTCGATGTGGGTACCATCTCAGTGTTCAGAGAACACCCAGCCCAGCCCAGGGTGTCAAGGCAATGGGTAATTCAGTTCCCTCTTATCCTTACAGGAGAGGCAGTCCCCTACTCATCGGAGTAAGGAGCAAATACAAACTCTCCACAGAACAGATCCCTGTCTTATATAGGACACGTAAGTTTCTTGAGAAGGTCTTGAGCAGCGCGACACTGTTTTAGAGGCAGCAGCTCCCCACAGAGGCAGGATGCGTCCCTTTGTTCTGCTGGGACCAGGTCCAAACGGTTTTCATGCAACTGAGACTTGGCTCCATGTTTTCAAAAACTTTTAATCGTGCATATTTTCGAATATTCACACAAGCCACGGGAGCCGCATGTGGTTCTGTTACATAAAGGTACCCATGTCCTGATTTGAGCGTTGATTTGGTTTGTTTTGTTAGCAATCAATTCAGAGCTCTTCCTATTTGGAGATCTTTTACACAGTTTGGCTGATACAGACGAAGCTAAAACTTGCACATTTCTGCACACATATTCAAAGGGGAAACTGGCTTCTTCCTGTTGTTCAGAGGAAATAGTTTGAACAGGATTTGTGATCCTTCCCTTCATTTTCTAGGCAATATTGAGAATGTGAAGAATATCTGTAAAACAAGGATGAAGAGGCTGGACAGCTCGACCTGCCTTCACGCTGTGGGCGATAAAGCAGTGGAATTCTTTTTTGCTTCTGATGCAAGGTAGCTAGACCTTGTTTCCTTTCTTTCCAAGGATGATGTAATCAAGAAAGACTGGCTGAACACCCTCCTTTCTTACTTACCCCCTATTTGAGCTGTTTTCTCAAGGCTCAGCAAGGGGAAGAGGTGATGGCCTTCCAGAGGGAATCCTCGCCCAGTGACCACTTTTGGCCTGGCTGGCATCAGCAGCCCTGGTGGCCAAAGGCGAAGCCCACTGATCTAACAGTGTGTGGGGCTGTACGGAATAATTGAATTAGTTGCCGACATTGTAAAACTGGGAAATTTTCCATAAAAATCTAAACATCTAACTTTCCTGGAAAACCAGCAGATTTGAGCACACCAGGCAGCTCCCTCCAGTCCTTCCGGGGCCATTCAAAGGCTGCTTCTTTAGATGGGGAAAGTGTCTCCAGACCTTCGGTCCTTCCTGAACCTTGCCTGCCTTTACCAGAGTCTGACCGTTCATAAAAGAGCCAAGGTTGAGGGTTCTGGCCCAAAGGATCCCAAAGCCCACGTTCTCATCAGTACACCAAACAGAAATTCTGAAACTTGAGAAAGTATGCTTCATGCCCATTTTAGTGTATCCAAAAAATGGATACTCACAAATACACTCAGAAAAGACAGCAGCACTTTCCTGCTGGTTGAAATAGAAAACCATCATGTGCGCTTAGTCGCTCAGTCGTGTCCGACTCTTTGCAAGTCCATGGACTGTAGCCCGCCAGGCTCCCCTGTCCATGCGGATGCTCCAGGCAAGAACACTGGAGTGGGTCCCATGCCCTCCTCCAGGGGATCTTCCCAACCCAGGAATCGAACTGGGTCTCCTGCATTGCAGGCAGATTCTTTACCAGCTGAGCTACCAGGGAAGCCCTAGAAAACCGTCATAAACACCGCCACTGCTACCTCCTTTATCCAAGTCTTTATTATGCCTTTTTTTCCCACCACCCTCTGGTAGGGCCTCGATGTGGAGCAAGGAAGACACCAGGTGAGGCCTCCTGGGAAGCATGAAGTGGCAGGAGTCTGCAGCCCAGGCTGCCAGGCCCATTTCAGCCCACAGCCAGCACTGTGCTTAATGCCGATTAGGGAAGGGCAGCGGCTCCCAGACTGTGTCTTAGTGCACCATTTCAGTGAGAAACTAATACTTCAGTGGTTCTAAGATATATAGTTATTTTATAGATTTTAGTATCTAAGAGTGAAAGTGAAAGTCGCTCAGTCGTGTCCCCATGGAATTCTCCAGGCCAGAATACTGGGGTGGGTAGCCTTTCCCTTCTTCAGGGGATCTTCCCGACCCAGGAATCGAACCCAGGTCTCCCGCATTGCAGGCAGATTCTTTACCAGCTGAGCCACAAGGAAAGCCCAGTATCTATGAGTAGCATCTTACAGTTATAATTTGTTACAGTTTTAATTTTTTAGAAGTACATAAAATAACCACAATCTTAAGATCAATATTACCTTATATTCAGTGAAGTATGGTAGATGTTTCTAAAAAAAAAGCCGTAAGTATATGAAAGATTAAGCAATTATTTATAGGCAATATGATTATATACTTTTATGTGATTATATAAAATCCACCTGAAAGGCTGTCAGAAGTAATACTCATGGCTCTTCAGAGTATAAAGATGTGGAAATTTGTCACATTCCATCAGTAGCCACTTTGCTGTCAGCTCAATGAGATGGGGAGTAGGGGACCACATCCACCCTGTCCCCTACTCATGTCTGCATAAGTGACTGGTACAGCTAGCTCTCAGCAAACCTTTGTTGAACGAAAAAAAGTAATCTATTTACCACGGCTGAAAAAAAAGTTGTAATCCCTTAAAATAAATTTAAATAAAAATAATTCAGAACCTGTTTGGAGAAAACTGCAAAAGTTTACTATGAGAAACAAGAGATCTGAATACAGGGAGAGATTCCACACTCCTTGGTAGGAAAGTCATGTCCGACTCTTTGCAACTCCATGGACTATAGAGTCCATGGAACTCTCCAAGCCAGAATGCTGGAGTGGGTAGCTGTTCCCTTTTCCAGGAGATCTTCCAAACCCAGGGACTGAACCCAGCTCTCCCACATTGCATGCGGATTCTTTACCGTCTGAACCACCAGGAAAGCCCAAGAATATTCCTGACCCAGGAATTGAACTGGGGTCTCCTGCACTGCAGGCAGATTCTTTACCAGCTGAGCTACCAGGGCAGCCCTAAAATAAATTTAAATAAAAATAATTCAGAACCTGTTTGGAAAAGACGGCAAAAGCTTACCATGAGAAAGAAGAAGAGATCTGAATAAAGGGAGAGATTACCACATTCCTTGGTAGGAAGGCTTAATATTATTATGAAGACATTAATTGGTTTACAGTTAATTTAATAATTTAAAATTATTTTTAAAGAAATTGACTCTTTTTAAATTAATCTGTAAATTCAATGCTGTCATTAAATCTTTGACATTCTTTTGTTTGTGTAAGTTTTTGGAACTTAAAAAGGTGATTCTACAGTGTCCTGTGTATAGATGAAAAAGTACATATTGGAAAACAGGAGTGGCGGAGGTGACCCTCTGGTATATGAAGGCATGCTGGGCGCTCCCGTGACAGCACTGACCAGCGTGCGCTGTGCACTGAGCTGGCTGCTGTGCGGAGGGCTTCACCAAGACTCTCCCGTGCAGGCATCACAGCAGACCGCTGGAGAGGGCACAGAGGTCACCTTCCATTTTGAAGTTGAGGAACCCAAGATGGGCTTAGAGGGCTCATGCCTGTGCTGTCCAAGGCCACAGGCTGGTAAGAGACAGGGATGAGGACTCCACCTCAGGTCTAACTCCTGGGCCGATAATCTTGATGACTCCCCATCCATTCTGTAAACTAAAACAATGATTATATTTAAACATGCAGGTTACATGCACATGTAAATCAGATACACATAGTAAGCCCTGTCTGAAGGAAAGTACAGTGTAAGCAGTATTTCTTTTTTGGAGACTGAATCAGGCCATTTTTACTTCTTCCTCTTGTTGACTGTGTTTTCTGCTTTTTATTCAAAGAACATCATATTATTTAAAATACTTTTTCTAGTGCAAGGGCTTTCCATCCTACTTTATCTTTCTTTGCTAGGATCTGGAGATGCCTCCCTTAGAGCCATAAACTTGATTGTTTTCTTTTTTTAACTTTGCATCAGCAGTTTTAAGTGCTCATTTTTCTGCACAGGGTACATATTGGTGTAGCCCTTGGTGGAATGAGCGTTTTTTCTCTCATGGTCCTTCAAGTACCACGTTCATAGTGTTAAGTGTTAGTCGTTCAGTCATGTCTAACTCTTTGCAACCCCATGGACTATCGCCTGCCAGGTTAGACTGTCCATGGAATTCTCCAGGCAGGAATACTGGAGTGGGTAGCCATTCCCTTCTCCAGGGGATCTTCCTGACCCAGGGATCTCGTGCATTTGCAGGCAAATTCTTTACTGTCTGAACCACCAGGAAAGCCCACCTTTATGGCTTTTGCCATATCTGTGTACCACCTGTACTATTGATTACCTTTCTTTTTCATTTTCCATCTCAAGGGAAAAATCATTATTACTTTCCACACAGCGAAAGTTAATTTAAAAATAAACACGATGACTGCACATTTCATTAATGGATAGATCTTATAGTTACCTTTAAGTTCCCCCCCCTTTGCTTGCATGCATGTCTGTGTGTGTATAAGAGAAGTCATTTGTCCGAATGAGTTTCCCACTAAGTGGATTTTCTGGTGTGCCTCCTCCGTGTTCTTCTGTATTTCCTGCAAACAGGAGTTTACAGGTATCTAGAAGCTTGATCATCAGGTTTGATTTTTGGGGGGCAAGACTATTGAATAAGTAGTGTGTACTTCCATCAGGAGGCACTAAGTTTCATTATCTTTTTGTAGTACTGTTAAAATCCATATCACCGGCCTCTTTCATCCATTATAAAGCAGCTCTCAGATTTTCATCTCTCTGTGTCAGTAGCTACTGATAGACCTTGATTAGGGCTATTAACAATTATAAGTTCATAGGTTGATTATTATAATTCTGTCATTCCTTCTTTATTAGCTGTATTTCCCTCCTATAAAGAGAAACTTGCCTTCTTAAGATGTGGTTATTCTGAAAGATAGATCATTTGGAAAGGCAAGATAAATGTTCATACTTTCCCTTTATGATCAGAATAATGTGTTAGTTCTTGAACATTCTTCAAAGCTGACGTTGTTTGGATCCTGATTTGAAGAAAACAATTATAAAAGGACATCTGTGAGGTTATTGGGGAAATTTGAACATACTGGATATTTGATGACATGGAGGAATAACTATTACTCTTAGGCATGATACTGGTATTTGAGTAAGGTTACAAAATAATTCTTATCTTTTAGAGCTATAAGCCAAAAGGTTTACAGATGATTTGATGTCTGGGGCTGGCTTCAAAGTAATTCGGGGGATGGAAGAGGCGGGAGGTATGAATTAGTATAAATATGGCATATCGTAAAGTGCTATTCAGTGCTACCTATACGGACCCACAGTTGAGACGCAGTGAGTAACTGTCAAGTGTGGGCCCTGTCTCTGACACCCGCTTTTTCCTTGCTCCAGTGCTATCATAGAGCACACCAACCGGGTCATCTTCCTTGAGGATGATGACATTGCCGCAGTGGCTGATGGGAAACTCTCTATTCACCGGGTCAAGCGTTTGGCTAGTGATGACCCATCTCGAGCCATCCAGACCTTGCAGATGGAATTGCAGCAAATCATGAAAGGCAAGTGTCTTTTGAGAGCCCCTGTGCAGCAACCTCAGGGGCATGTATTATGTGGGGGAGACTCTTTTCCCTGTCCAGGGTGGGCACCACAGCCTTCCTGCCTGCCCTAAGCACTGCAGGTCTGTGGTTCATGCAGCTCAGGGATTGTGGGGTGTCTGACCAAAGGGAACTTCTGATTGTGTCCAGGCACAAGGTCTTCCTGCTTGATCTGACCCCAGTCCGTCAACTACCTCCCTTTAGAACTCTCTAGGACACATTCCTACAGGCCTGCAGTACAGGAGACTGTGGACTACTCTTTCCTTGCCAGGGGAGCCCATCTTCCTGCACCCACACTGGTCTCCCTGCACACTCTTCTCCACAGGGCCACCGGGGTAAACTTTTAAGAGCACGAATCATACCCTCTTATCCTGCTGCATAAAGCCCTCTGATGGCTTCCCACTGCTCCTTGAATAAAACTCACACTCCCAGCCACAGCCCACAACCACCCACACCCAGTCGGGCACCACCTCATGCACCCCTTTCTCACTATGCCTCTGTCCACCCATCCCGCCCTCCTCACCGTTACTCAGACAAGTCGAACGCTTGCTTACTTGTGGCGGGGCACTCAGCTTCTCATAGGACCGGCTTCTGTGGATCATTTCCCCTGAAACGTCACTCCCTCAGAGAGCCCTTCCCTGGTCCGTATCTGCAGCCGCCCCCACCTCTCCTCACTTGCTCTGTTTGCTTCACGTCACTCTTTCTACAAGTCCTCTGCCAAGGGCAGCATTCAAGGACACTGCAGTGCTGGACGTCATGCATCTGTGTGTCACAGAGGGCACTCCCAGCCCGTCTGCATACCTGTTGACAGGCATCAGACATAACACCTGTCAGGAGGTCTGGGATAGTATCTGGTTTCATTTAGATCAGAGCCCTGGGAATATGTGGCTCAAAAGGTTTTTTTTTGGTTTTTGTTTCAATACAGAAGTTAGGAGTGTATTTGGTTTTGAAAAGTGGCCTGTTTCCTTGGACTTGCTTCACGTGCACTTTCCTAAGTAGAGGGGTAGTAGGAAGTAAAGCATTTTACTTTCTTGTGGCCTTGCTAAGAGGAGCATGGCCCAGGAAGGCCAGCCACGCATTTGTTGCTTACATCTCTCCCTCCCTCAAGCTGCAGGGTATGATATGCACATTGAAGACAGTAATCATACCTGACCTGACTCATCACCATGGGTCTCAGATGGGACAATACCTGGAGATACCCTTCGTAATCTGTAGTGGCCTTTATACGTGTCCCTGTGACTGCGTAACAACTTTTATTCTTGATTAAAAGCTAAGCAGTGGTAGTGTGACAAAATTAAAATTGACTCATCTTGTTGATGTTTGTTTGACCAGGCAACTTCAGTGCATTTATGCAAAAGGAGATATTTGAACAGCCAGAATCAGTTTTCAACACCATGAGAGGTCGAGTGAATTTTGAGACCAACACAGGTAATCCCTCATCCGAGCTCTAGGCCTATGTGTGGTCCCTGTGTCGTGTCAGCATTAATGCCTTGCGTGTGTCCTGCAGTGCTCCTGGGTGGCTTGAAAGACCACTTGAAGGAGATCAGACGATGCCGACGGCTCATTGTGATTGGCTGTGGGACCAGCTACCACGCCGCTGTGGCTGTAAGTGTGACAGGCTGGACCCTCGATAGTGGCTGGGAGGCAGTGTCAGCTAGGGCAAGATGAGTCTTAGATTCTGTCCTGTGTTTGGCCTTCCAAATTTGTTGCCATGAGCCAGTATGAGAACTGGCGTGGAGCCCTTTCTCCTGCAGTTGGGCCTGTGAATGCCTGAATTTCCCTGCCCACCTGTATGCAGCGGTATCTTAGAAGCTCAGCTGTCTTTGTCCCTACAGTGTCTGTAACTGACTTTAGTTCCCTTTTTTGTTGGCTTTAGACACGGCAAGTTTTGGAGGAACTGACCGAGCTCCCCGTGATGGTTGAACTTGCTAGTGATTTTCTGGACAGGAACACACCTGTGTTCAGGGATGACGTTTGCTTTTTCATAAGCCAGTCAGGTAAGGGTTGTAAGTTTTCCTTAGCTCACCTCAGGGCTCTGTCCTCTCGGTGAGGCACCACACAGCTCCCCGCCTCCTCTGTCCAGGGAAGGTCTCTGCACACAGACTGTGTGCCACGTGCTCTGAGGCACAGAGTCATGTAACCCTCAGAGCCATCAACTGCTGTCCCATTTTATGAGGAGGGCCATGCAGTGAAGTTTCTTCTTCTCCTGACATTCCAAGTCCAGGACTTAAGAGCCCCCTCACTGAGGTACTCATAAATGTGTGCTGGGTTTAAATTAGAGGAAAGTTTCATGCTACTGATTGATCGTACCTTCAAGAACGGTTTGGGCACCAACAATACAGCAGCAGTAGGAGGCATAGAGAGACACTGGCTCCCAGTATTCTTTTTTTCCAGACGACCCTCTCCCAGCTCAGGAAACCCTGCCCGGGTGCCTTTCTAACGTTCTGGAACGTTTACTCCAGCTCAAGGCAGGACAGAGGGTCAGGGAGGTGATCCAGAGCCGTGTGCTTGGAACGCATATGCATGAGCTCTGGGAGAATTCTGATAACACTTAACTGTGCAGAATTCCAAACCTTTATAGAAGAGAGACTCACATGAGGAAGTGCCTAGGCTAAGCAGTTATGTTATGAAATAGCTCACCCATTTTATATTATCATAGCCACTTTAACCCCTCCCTTGCATTGGGTTATTTAAAAGTCAGTATCAAACATGTTATTTTATCCATAAATATTTCAAAATGTATCTATAAATGATAAAAGAAAAAATATAACACCAGTGTCATTATCACAACTGCAGCATTAACAGAAGGCCCTAATATCTTTTTAGGCTGTTTTCAGTATGAATTTTTAATAGCATTTCCATCTCAGTGACAAGCTAAGAAAAACTAACACTGACATACCCACTATCTAGCTGACCACCTCGTTCCCAGGTGCTGCCCCCTAACGTCAGTTGCCACTTACCTTTGGGTTTATAATTCTTTCAGAGCCTAAAAATGTTTTGTGAATTGGTGGGAGCCACTCACCAAAGAATGGAGGTGCATTTAATGTGGCAATAATGCAGTGGTACCTTATGAGTGACTTCACAGAAGAAGTTTAAAGTTCCATTTTGTTTAGCTCTTTACATTAAAATTCTTTAAACTATCAAAAATGGGGATACTGATGAATACAGATCTGTCCCCAGCTCCCAGCCCTGGCCCCCACTGGTGCTGAGAAAGGGCCATGTGGCCCATTGTGCTAGATGCAAGTCTGAGGTGAAGTGGGCCGCAGTTGCACCAGCCAGCGCTGGAACAAAGTTGGGGCAGCAGAGCCAAGAGTGGTGGCTGTGTGGACACTGAATGTTTGATTTTATCTTCTGCATCATGTCTAATTTCACTTGAGTTCTTTAGGACTTACCAACAGGGACTTCTTGCTGGTTTATTCATGAACCTATTTAAATTTGTTTTTTCAATAAAAATAATTTGAGTCCACACTTGGAGGCTACAAGAAATGTTTTCCTTTAAAACAAGATCTGTTTAAGAAGCACCATTTAGGAGCATTCTTGCTTTTTAAATATTAAATTTCAGCCCATTCTGAATGAGGTCGTTTAGAGTCCAGAAAAGAATGCTGGGACCCAGGCCTGAGCCAGGCCTACTCCATCACCCTCAGCTAATTGGCCTCGAGCAAGTGAGTCATTGATTTCCTCCGTCTCTGAACACCTCATCCTAAAGGGGAAACGGAGGTGATGCCTCCCATTGGGAAGGAGTTGTCATGAGAATTCAGTGAGACAGCGGATGAGAAACTACTTGTCACATAAATAGTAGCGAAGTCTTGAATCTGAGAATCCACCAGGGCACAAGGCCAGACAGAGTGGGTTAAATAGGAAATGGGAAGTGAGATAACAGAAGAGTAAGTATAAGGTTTATAACCACTCTGTCTTACGATTCAAGAAAAATTAGAGAAGACCAGGGACAAGAGTGTCTTAAGCCATTTTTTAGGAAAACTTGTTTCACATATTTTTCATGAAAACCTCAGTTATAGAATTTAAATGTTCTGTTTCACATTCACACACAAACTTTTAATAAATTCCTTCCAAATTAGTTCCACTTACACATCAGCTTTCATCTTCAAATTACAGAAATGATCACAGTGAAGCACATTAACTGCATTACGAAACACCCAAGTGTTCAAGTTTTTCCTAATCGCCTCTGCGGTTGCAGTCCCCATATGAAGGCCCCATCCAGTTGAATAATTTACCAATTTTCATGAGAAAGGTTTTAACGTCCCTAGAACACGCACTTCACACTAAACAGTAAAAGGAGAAGTGATAGATTAACTTCAAACTTTGAATCCAAATCCCCATGATTGTTTTATTTTCCTATTTACTTTTAAGACTAAAGAATTCTCCTTTTTTCAAGGTCTAAGTGCTAATTGTGTCTCTGGCATTAGCAAACCTTAAATAAAGAACATCTTACATTAAAAAAAAAGAGAGAGAGAGAATCAACTAGAAAAAATTGTGGAGCACACATTTTCCCTTCTAAGCACACACAAACTGTGTCTGGGCACCAATTTCTGCCTAAGAGCCAGAAGTAAACGAGTCAGGGGTGGAGGTTAAGGCTGGCAGGGCCACACAGCTGTGAACTGAAAAGAAGGACCTGTGTGGCAGGGGAGACTGCTGACACCCTCCTGGCACTGCGCTACTGCAAGGACCGCCGAGCTCTGACCGTGGGCGTCACCAACACCGTGGGCAGCTCCATCTCCCGCGAGACGGACTGCGGCGTCCACATCAACGCAGGGCCGGAGATCGGTGTGGCCAGCACCAAGGTAGGAGCCACGTGGGCACCCGCAGGAGGGCCTCCGCTGGGTGGGTGGTCCCGTCCCTGGAGGGGAGCCTCGGGGTCTGTCTCGTCCTGAGTGGTCACCACACGCACGTGTCCCCAGTTGTGCCAGCACCACTGTTCTGTCCGCAGGCTTATACCAGTCAGTTCATCTCCTTGGTGATGTTTGGTTTGATGATGTCTGAAGACCGCATTTCACTGCAAAACAGAAGGCGAGAGATCATCCATGGCCTGAAATCTCTACCCGGTATGTTCCAGAGCTCACCTGCTCGTTGTCAAATCCTGTAGACTGTTCCTGGCTGCCCCTTTGCCTGACTCTCTCCATAAATGATACTGTTAATCATTCCCTTCTCCTCAAAACTTCTCCTTACTGCTAAACTCCTGCAGCAGCCCCCCACTGGGCCAAGATTCCAGTCCACACTTGTCCTCAGGCCGTGGAGCCCTGCCCACTGGGCCCCTGTGCCTCTGACCCTTTCCAGCTCCCTTCCCCTCCGGGGCTTCCTCATCAACTTTCTGATCTTCAGCAATCCGAGCGCTTTTCACCAGAAGACATTTGTCCTGGCTCTTTTTTCTACCAAAACCCTCTTCCTCCAGCTCTTCATATGACAAACAGCTCCCGTCACCCAAGTCTTAGCTCAGAAATCACCTCCTGAGACCCTCCTTGGCAACCCTAATAGGGGCCTTAATCCCTGCTTGCTGCTGCTGCTCCTTTGTCAGTCAGCCATGTCCAACTCTGTGCAACCCCATGGATTGTATCTTATCAGGCTCCTTGGTGCATGGAATTCTTCAGGCAAGAGTACTGGAGTGGGTTGCCATGCCCTTCTCCAGGGGATTTTCTCAACCCAGCGATCGAACCAGGTCTCCTGCATTGCAGGCAGATTCTTTACCACTGAGCCACCAGGGAAGCCCAATCCCCTGCTTAGCTCTCTATAATACAGGACCCCATTTCTTTTCTTTATATCACATGCCATGATTTGAAATTACCTGTTCTCCTGTGTATTGACCTGTCTTCCCCAGCCATGTCAACTTAGCAAGCACCAACCCTATCTGTCAGAGTCACTGCTGGTTTCCAGATGTCCAGCTAGGGCAGACAATCAGTAGTTGCTCAGGAAACACACAAGGAGTGAATGGTCCCAAGGCTCTTCTGGATGGAGCCATTCCCAGTCTTACCAGACTTTCTTCTGGAACAAAGGGCAAAGAGAAGGCCGTGAGGGAAAACCACTGTGTAACCATGCTAGGTCTCAGGGTCTGAATCGGACCAAGACAACATGCTAAACATTTTCTTTTATTAACAAGAAATAAAAAGTTTTCTTTTATTAAATTTTTATTAAAATTTTCTTTTATTAACAAGAAAAGCATCTTAACTTTAAGCCAGGTAACAATCCTGCAAGAACAGGACTCTCTTCTGGTAAGCGGGCATTTATCAAGATGTGACCCAAAGATCTTGGGGGGCATAGAAGACCCTGTCAGTGAAAACTGTTTTTGTAGTAATGCGGTTTCTATGACAAAGAGGATGCTTTGCCTTCCTCACTGTGTGGACATCTGCAGTGGTGCTGGTGGCTGCCACTGGCACTCAGCACTCTTCAGGGCCGAGGCAGCACAATGTTCTCATGACCAAGATGCAACAACTCCCCTTAGGGATGTCTTTGATTATGTAGCAAAATGCATTAATCTTACTAAATTGTAACACTTTTTAATAGTCTATGTGACAAATGAGAGGTACGCAGCAAGTGCCTCTGCTGCACCCTGAAGTCTGATGGTTGTTCCAGAGAAAAGCACCCTGTGGCTGACTGAGTAGCAAGCTGACTTGGTACTTGGCAGACATTTTCTCAAAAGTGAACCGAGTTAGCCCCAAACTTTGAGAAAAGCTGATGATAGTATCCATTGCCAATGATAACCTTTGAGCTTTCAACCAAAACAGGATCTGGAAAACTTGTAGCTGTCAGCTCTAGTGTGATGACCTCCCAATACTCAAAAACATCTGTGATAAGCTCACAGTGATTTTAACAAGTCTAATTTAAAAAAAAAAAAATTTTATAATGAATGTGTCCGTTTTTGGAAGATTTGAATAACCCAGTGAACCACTATTTTGCAAATGGCCAATGCAATGTTACAAATTTATGCACATGTAAAAGATCCATTTAAGTAAATACACAATAGACTAATACATTTTAAGTTGACAGAGTAGGAAATTTTGATTGATATGATCTCCCTTTTAAGAAATTGTCACTTCTTAAGTTTGGTGTAATATCAAAGACATTCACAATTATTTTGTTATTTAAATACTCTTTTTTTCTCCAACGACAAATCTGTGAGGCCAGATTTCAACCAAAAAAACATATTGCAATGGATTGAATGAGGAAACAGATAAGAGAATCTGTCTTCTATGAAAAAGTCAGGCATTAAGGATTTGCAGAAATGTGAAGCAGCACCACTCTTCTCACTGGTTTTTTTTTTTTTTAATTTCATGCTTAAATCATTAATTTTTAAATGAGTGAATAACTAATTTCCTCAGTTTCTAATCTGGTAAATATTGATAGATAAAACCCACAAAAATAAAGGCTCTTAGAAATTCACAATAAATTTTAAGATTATAAAGGAATCCTGAGACCAGAGAGTTTGAGAAGTGCTGGTCTATCTCACACAGGCTTTTTTTCCAGACATAGCACACGGCCAGATGAGGGGTATTAATCTGGAGTGTCAGCTCTGGCTGGCCAGCTGGAGGTTTAGCCTCACTGATCGTCTGCTGCCTTGCCTGTAAAATGGAGCTAGAAATAACACTTCCCTGCTTACCTTCTGTGCTCAGGAAAATATGAGCACAAATACGAACCACCGTCACAATAAAATCCTAGCCGATAACACAAGCTGTTTCCCATAATCTGCATTTAAAATTCTTTTAAACTAATGCAAGAGAGACAAGTGTGTAAGCGATGTGAGTTCAGAAGCCTTGTCTTATACACCATGACTTTTCTTTGTAAATCTTGCTTTATAATTGGTGTGACTGGCTCTCCCCCTCTGCTGTGTGCCTGACTTAGAGCTGATCAAGGAGGTGCTGTCCCTGGATGAGAAGATCCACGACCTGGCCCTGGAGCTCTACACACAGAGGTCGCTTCTGGTCATGGGGCGAGGCTACAACTATGCCACTTGCCTGGAAGGAGCCCTGGTGAGCACCCTCTGCCCAACCCGCTCCTCCACCGGCCCCTGAGTGAGGGCAGGCACGGGAGACACCCCAGGAAACCCACAGGAAGGAGGGCAGGGCATTGGGCTGGGGAGGGGAGGGCATTGCTCTCTGACCCAGTGTTCTAGCCCTGCTGATGTGGAGATGCAGGCTCCTAGTCTCCTGCAGAGAGAGCCCCGGAGTGTTAGCCTGCACCAGGTGCTGTCTGGGATAGCCCAGTCATACCTCACGAGCATCTTCTGAGAGACTGGCAGTTATTGTTCACGTTTGACCCAGGAGGAAATTGAGCCTCCAAAAAATGCACTTTGCTCAAGATTACATAGTAGAAGTAATCAACCTAAAATTCACACTCAGTTAAAATTTTTTTTTTGCTTTTTTCTATTACCACAAGAAGTCTGTGTGGGAGGGTTTGGGCACACCAGAACTGCAGGGTTAAGTCTCTACACAGTTTCCCCTGTTACTCCTCAATCTTCTGAGGTGAGGTGAGATCCTACAGAAGATAAGCATAGAAAGCTCTGCATTTTTTATATCAATGTCTGGCTGTTTTGCCCACTGCAGCAATAAAGATGTGGCTTGAGAGAAAGCTGATGGAGTAGGGACAAGATACCAGGACCACAGGGCTACTAAGAGGGCAGAAAGAGATGTACAGAGACCCGAGCCTAAAGCTTGCCTTACTCACTATCCACTTGCTGTTTTTGGATCAGATGATCAAGCAAGGTAAATGGGAGACGGTGTCAGCAGTGCGGCAGCGTCTGTAACTCAGCTAGACTCCCCTCCTCTGCCTGTGGGAGCAACTGCCTATACCCCCCACCACCCCCATTTGGAAGAATGGGAAACAGAGTATTACAGGAGGCAGGGCGTTGGGGTGAGGAGCAAGCCATGAGTTGCCAGACTGCAGGAAGCTTCAGCTCCCATATCCTTCCAGTGCAGACTCTGGCACCCGTGAGGGGCCACGCACACAGCTTCTCTGGAGCAATAGACTCAGTGCTCGGGTGGGGCACCCTTTTGGTACCCCACAGCTATGCCTCTGCTGTCTAGTGTGGGGTGCTCAGCTGCAGCTCCTGAGTGTGCTGGTGAAAGATGCATATTCAACTCTGTCTCGAAGTCACTCCTGGAGGAAAGAAAGAAGCTCTTACACTGCGGCTGGCACAAGCCGTGGCCCCTCTGTGGTCGCTTGGGTACAGCACTTCCGCCGCCTGCAGCATCCAGAGTGAGCCGCACTTCTGACAATGTTTCCCTGACCCAAGTAGTTCTAGGGGAGTTGAGAAATATTTGCTTCGAAACTCTCACTAGTTCAAGGACATGGGTTTAATGTTAACTGAAAAAAAAAAAAAAGAGGATCTCTCTAAACATAGGGGGAAAACTCCATTAACACCCCAGTGTGTTGTCATTTTGCTTGATAGTTAAGTTGGAACAACACTTTAGAAGTTATTAATCATCCAGAATTGAGGGATCAGTTAATCAGATAATTAAATGAAGGTGTAGAATACAATGCCATCATTACAGACTATGACTGTTAGGGAAACCATGGGGCTGGCTCAAAAGGGATGGGGACAAGCTAGATTGATACTGATTTGCCCGTCACGGTGGGGGCAGGGTGGCTGTGCCCCAGAGCTCGACTGAGGACACAAGCTGTGTGCTGGGCTTTGTGCGTGCGCTAGACAGCAGGTAACCCTCTTCCCTGGGCCTGGCCTCACTGGCTACCCTCAGGACCACTGACCACTCCAGTGTGTCCATCTGCCGTGTGGGCCTCAGCTCCTTGCTTCCTGGATCATCCTTTCCCTGGCTTCTCTTTCTCCCCACTGGATGATCTGCTCCCATTAGCAGCATGACACTGATTCCACCTCGTGTTTCCCCAGAAAATTAAAGAGATAACCTACATGCACTCAGAAGGCATCCTGGCTGGAGAGTTGAAGCACGGCCCCCTGGCGCTGATTGACAAGCAGATGCCTGTTATCATGGTCATCATGAAGGATCCTTGCTTTGCCAAATGCCAGAACGCACTGCAGCAGGTCACAGCCCGCCAGGTGAGGGCCCTCCGGCAGGCTGGGTCATTTCTCTCCTGTTCTCTTCCACTCATGCCCACCTCACCCACTGTTGGCCAGCACCAGCAGTGAGTGTTCGTTCCTGCTGGTGAGCAGGTGTGAGCACATACTTCTGGGCTCTCTCGTGCGTGGTGCACATTCAGAAAGGGACTGGCCAGCCTACAGCCATGCCCACAGAAGCTCCTAGGTGAGGCCCAGTGATCCAGATGACCCGGAGGGGTCCTGGACCTGAGACATGAGATCAAAGGAGGTCTGTTGGAGATCCCTGGGGGCAGTTCTGATATTTGCCACCCGGAGTTAGATTTCACAGGTGAAGGGCTCTGTCCTCCACAAGACCACCCTCACGTCAGCCACCAACTGCAGTCTTTCGGCTTCCCAGCCCACCCACATTTCTGACCAACTGGATCCAAATTCAGGAGTTTCCATTACTGAAACTGCCGCCACCCCCAGTTTGAGTAATCCGCTAGGACTTGGAAGACACAGGCTGCTTCCTCTGCCCCGAACAGTCTTCCCACCTTTCTTCAAGCAGTTGGCCTCTCGTCATTCAGGTCTCAATACAAATGCCTCCTTTTCAGAGAACTTTTCAAACCTTCCCACTGTCTCCCAATCATGTAACGGGGTTTTACTGCCTTGGTGACATTTATCTGAAATTCACTGCTAATTATTGGTTTGCTTATTGACATTTTTGTTTTCCTACCACTTGACTATGAGCCCCTAGAGTAAGGGGTAAGAACTCCTGCTCTTTGCAAGGCACACTGAAGTCACTCAATAAATGGGTGCTGAATTAATGCAGCAGGAGGGTGCCCCACCACCGCAGCGACAGAAGCATAGGAACCTTTTTGACAAAAGCCTCCAAACTCTTTGACCTATACACAAATCAGATACATCACCTGACCTATAACTCCAGCAAAGACAAAAGATCACAATATTATTATTGCAATATGTTGTTCTTAGAAACTCTGCTGTGTGTGACAGATTGCTCCTTTCAGAGATGACCTGAGTCTTGTGATCACATTTCTCTGTCTTAGGGTCGCCCGATTATACTGTGCTCCAAGGACGACACTGAAAGCTCCAAGTTTGCATATAAAACGATCGAGCTGCCCCACACCGTAGACTGCTTGCAGGGCATCCTGAGTGTGATTCCACTGCAGCTCCTCTCCTTCCACCTGGCTGTACTCCGAGGATATGACGTAGGTCTAAAAATTGCACCTCATCCAGCAAAGGGGAGAGACATAATGCCAGAGTTCCATTTGGTTCTTAAATACTTATTGGATATAAATATTCATAAGGGAAATATTTTCATTTAAAATAATTTTTTAAAGTAACTTATACCCCCTGAAAATGACAGGAACTGCAAGATGTGTAAAGACCATATTAAACCATAAGCTCCTCACCCAGAGGCAATTTGATGAGCAAATTTAATATTTTAGTTTGGTCTTTTCCTTGTGCCTGTAAATTTTTTAAGATTTTTTGAGATAATGTCAAGGATGAAATTTCACAACTTTCTTTTTAATACATTACAGGTGTATACAATACATTACAAGTTCTCAGATCTTGAACTTGTAAGCAGCATTTGATCGTTGCACAATATTCCACCACAGTCTTATAGATTTTAACAATGACTTAACCAGTCTTCTGTTGTTCAAACTGTTTCTAATCTTTTGGAAATATCTGCATAAATAACAATTGCAGTGAATTATCTTTGTGCATATATATATATCTTCCTCCCATATTAGAAGGTTTATCCTCAATCTAGCAAATCATTCAACATTTTGGGATCCCTATTTCAATTTCTGTTCCAGAAAAGAACAAATTTATGATCTCACCAGAAAGTGTGTGTGCAGATAGAAGATAGAAGTTTTATTGCAATTTTATTTTGAGGAGTGTTAAAAAAATACATATCAACACCAAAAACAATATAACAAACATCTGATGGTACATACATCATCCATCATTGACAATCGCTAACATTTTGTTATATTTGTTTCTTCTCTTCTTTAATGTTATTGTAAACAAAATAAGACCCTGTAGATAAAGTTGAAGCCCACTTTATCAACCATCCTCAGTCACATTTCCTTCCCAAGCCCCACCTTTAACTAATACTTTAGTGTGTCTACTTCCAAGAAAAGTGAATTTTAACAGCACAAGTTGAGCTAGCTGTTTTTAATAGCATGAATCATATCCTTTTAATAGTGTTAACACTGCATGACACATATCAGGTGCACCATTAACATTTACTGAATAAACATAATTGTTTCTAGAATAAGAAATCCCTTCCAAGATGCAGGTCTCAAGGAGCTAGCTCATGGTTGGAGGTGCCCAGGAATATCCATCTTCCTATTGTAAAGTATTCTGAGAGCTGGCTTTACAGCACAGTGTGTGGCTGAGACCTGTGGGTCTGAGCAGCTACCTTCTGTCGTTTTAGGTTGACTTCCCCAGAAATCTGGCCAAGTCTGTAACCGTGGAATGAGAACCAAGAGGAGACCACTATCACCTTCAAGACCTGTCCCAGCGAAACCAAGTGGGAAGAAAAGCTGGCATTCGGCGTGTTCTCAGTAGATCCCGATAGAGCTTGACAGCTTTGATGTGCCTTGTACCCAAGTGCTTTGCTTACAGCAGGTAGTGTTTTCTCTGTGTCCTGAAGTCGCCAGAGGAGAAGGGAATCGTTGTTTACACATGGGGATCTGAGCAGACTCTTCCAATACCGTGCAATACAGCTCTCTTCAGAGTAACTGTGAACCTTTTTTAACCAACACTAGTTAAAGACAAAGTATTTATAATGACAGTTGTATAGCTTTTAAGTTATTTTTCTAGTATGTGGCTTTCTGTAGCCAACGGTGCCCTCAGGCTACCCAGTGCGCCCAGTCCCCTGGCAGGGAATGTACATCTCAGATTTGAGTGCCAGGCATTGCCCCTCTGGACTCCTTTCTCCTTTCCCATCCTCTCTTGGCTGCTCCTGAGTCCTGTCCTCTGACCTCGGGGAAGCCCCCTCCCACCATCTTCCTATGCCTCCATAGGTTCTATCAGATCTCAGCTCCTTTCAACAGTGTCTTCTCATCTTAATCTCTCCAACTCTCCAACTTCTCTTTCATCTCATCATGGTTCTTTTTAAGCCCAGGCAGCATTTTGGTCCCTGCTCCTGCCCATAGTAAAAACAGCCTGAAAAATACCATTCAAGAGAATAGTTTCAAGTGGGCTACCTTGCCCTCTATTTAAAAGCATGCACAATCAAAGTACTATGCAATTTTAAGACAATAAATAACAGTAAAATTGTGTGTGTGTGTGATTTTTGTTAATCTTGTTCTTTTTGTGTACATATTTTTTGAGGGCTCCTCAAAACAAACCGAGCAGTAACTCACGGGGGCAGCCCTGTTTCTTGGTAGCCACTGGCACTGTCCCCATACCCATGACTTGCGTGCTTCTAGAAGGAAAATGAGGACTGTGTTAACAGAGTGGAACTAAATGCAGGAGGTTTGGAACTCTGTAATGAGAATCCACTCAACAGATGGAGGAGGCTGGGCCACGAGATGCTGCTCGAGATGGCTGCCCAGAGCCTGCCTGCACACAGCACACAGAGGTAAAACTCAGATTTGTACTTTTTTCCCCAGTGACCCTATAAAGTCACCAGTTTTATTAATAGAATCAGGCAGGAAGATAGAAAGCCAGAGAGCCAGTTCTGGAGTTGGAATTTGGCTCCCTATGAAAGTGCTATCCCAGATAGCGGGAATGATGTCTCCACGGCAACTAACTGACACGTGGGGCTCTAGAGTACCAGCAGACCTTAGTTCTGGATTACCTGTGGGCTATCCAGTGACTTTTCCTTCCCCTTCTAGGCTCTCCCCTGAATAACGGGGGTTGGAAACCTGGGAACTACACTTCCAGCTGAATTCCACCAGAGAGAAGCACTCTTGGGAGATTTGAAAGTTTAGAAATTGTATTATTCATTGAGAAAATCGTATCACTTATTTCTGCTCTGACAGAAGTAGATGGGGGTTCCTATTGTGGCCCTTAGCACCAGTACACCCACTGTGGCAGTGCTCCCTGAAGCTCACCCATCACTCAGTGCTCCATGCTGTGCTGGCCAACAGAGGCTCCTGGGGCTCCTCCAGGATCCCACTTCTGAGAGCTGTCAGGAACCCAGGGGCCCTGATGGCATTCTCGGACCTTCTGCCCTTCTTACAAATAAATAAGGGTGTAAGTTCTGCTGGAAATGCCTGCTCTGGTTTCTGTCGTGACCAAACAATGACCAGTACAACTTTTGAGGTTAGGAGACTACAAACTAGCCAGAACATCTTTATCTGAACAACAACCAGAAAAATGTATTTCATCCTTCACTCCTGAGGTGATGACCACCCTCACTTCCATACTAATTGATCCCTTGCTTTTCTTTATAGTTCTGTTTATCACATTCACACAATAATACTCAAACAAAACTACTACCTAGTCTTGAAATCACAGGACAAGCACACAGCAGCCATGCAGGGAGAGAGCAGCAGTGCCCACATTGGGCAGAGGCTCCCAGAGGAGGTGAGCAGAGCAGGCTTGGGTCGTGGTCTGACTTCCGCTTCTCCGGGAGGTGACAAGGCCCTTTCTGGGGGAACTTGCAAGCAAAACCATGAGTGAGTTTGAGAAACAGGGCTCTCCACAGTCGGGTGCCTAGCAAGACTGAGGTGTCAACCAGGTGCTGGACATGCCGCAGAAGCCTGGTCAGTGAGAGTGGGCTGCTCCGTCTCTTCAATTTCTGAGCCCGCCGTGGTCTACTTCCCGCTCTTGGGGGAAAAGTGGAAAACCTCTGTGAGTGATATGTGTGTCCTCAGCAGAGCCTAAGAGGAGAGACCCTCATTACACATGGTCAAGACAAGTACTGATGAGAATCTGGGCCAGTTCTCCTGAGCATTCTGTCCTCAAGTAAAGAAGGTGACCTGATGGAAATGAGGGTCTTGCTGATGACAGTCCACGTGGTTCAGCTGCCCTCCTCATCAGCGGCAGAGCTGTCACTCTGGGGTCACCTTTCACCTTCCTCCAGGAAGTCCCGCCTCATCACTCATCTCTCTTGCTTCCTGTCTCTTATAGTCTTCTTTTGAATTTCCTTTTTTGTTCTGGTGGAACACATCTTTCTTGAGCAAAAATGCTGGGAGGTAAATGTTTTGAGGCCTAGCATGTCTAGAAATGACTTTATTACTCATACTTGATTGAAGGTTTAGCTAATTATAGAATTCTACGTCAGATAAAAATGTTTCTTTCAGAATCATAAAGGCAGTGATCCCTTATCTTGTTCTCAGTATTGTAGCTGAGGAGTCCAAACCACTCTGGTACGCCTTTGTCAGTGACCTCCTTATTTCCTTCTTTTTGTTCCCTATGTTCTCAGATATCACAACAAGGCGCCTTGGATCTCTTTTCATTTAGTGTTGATTTCAGTCTGGTTACTCATAACTGTCAGGTCTGGATGTTTTCTTGAGTTACTTTTTTGTAGACTTCATTTTGCTTCTCTAGCCTTTCTTTTATTCAGAGGTGAAGCTGCTGGAGCATATATCTCAGGGTTAGAGCCTTTGACTACAGAGGTCAAGCTACTAGAATGACCTGTAATTTCTTATCCTTTCTATTATTCATCTTCTGTTTTTGTGCTATTAATTGGGAGGTTTCTTCAGTTTTCTCTCCCAACATGTCTATTACCAAGATTTTTCATTTCTTCCAAATGATTTAATTTCCAAGAGCTCTTTTTTTTTTTTTTTTAGCTCTGATATGTTTAACTAAAGCCCATAATTTATTCATATGTCCATAATTTGTCTCTAATTCCCTTTTCCTATTCAGGGACATCACAGGTCTCCTTTTGGCTATGAGTTTCTCAGACTTCCCTTGTTTGTGATTACTTTGACAGTTTTGAGGACTATTGGTGGGTATTTTGTAGAATGTCTTACATTTGGATTTGTCTGATGCTATCCTCATGGTTAGACTGGTGCTCTGTGTTTTAGAGAGGAAGACCCCAGAAGTAAAATGCCATTTTCATCATTTCATATCAAGGGTACATACTATCAACACGTCTGATCACTGTTATGTTAAACATGATCGCCTGACTGAGGTTTTCTTTGTCAGACTCTCTATTCCCCAGGGCTTTCTGGGGACTCCACTTTCCATACTGAACTCTTTAGAAGGAAGCCACAATGCCTACCCCACACTTAAAGAGTGAGTGAGTTATGCTTCACCTCCATAGGAGGGACGGACGTATCCATATAAATTATTTGGAATTCAGTACAGATTTGTCTGTTCTTCCCCACTTTTTTGTTGTTAAATCATCTATTTCTATTACTATGAAACTCATGGATATTTATTTTTATACTTTGAGTCACAACCTAGAACTAGGTTACTTTTATTTTGTTGTTCAAATTTTCCAGCGATGGCTACTGGGAGCTCCTTCAGTTGGCTCCTGTGGCACACCCCCTTGTTTGTGGATGTGCTTCGGAAGCACTTCCTTTCTTGCCTGCAGCCTGCTCTAGGCTCATCTTGGATATTCCCAGCCTCTGCCCTAGAATCAGCCATTGCTCTAAGGACCCCTGGTTTCCTTTATTTGAGAATGGCATTAGAAACAAGACCTAGGCTCTGGATGTGCTCCTCCTAGGATGCCATCACTTCTAAGCCAGCTCAGCTGAGAACACAAGACATAGTTTGTGTGCTGAATTGTTTTTAGTGGTGGTTCTTGTTTCAAGGCACGGAGAAGGCAGTGGCACCCCACTCCAGTACTCTTGCCTGGAAAATCCCATGGATGGAGGAGCTGGTAGGCTGCAGTCCATGGGGTCACTAAGAGTCGGACATAGCTGAGCGACTTCACTTTCACTTTTCACTTTCATGCGTTGGAGAAGGAAGTGGCAACCCGCTCCAGTGTTCTTGCCTGGAGAATCCCAGGGACTGCAGAGCCTGGTGGGCTGCTGTCTGTGGGGTCGTACAGAGTCGGACATGACTGAAGCGACTTAGCAGCTTGTTCCAAGGATGCAATATTTTTTCATATCCTCTGAAGCCTGCAAAGATTTTTTTTTTTTTTTTCAGTTGGAATTTCCTTCTCTACGTAGCCTGTTTTTCTGTTTGATTTGTCTAAGTTTTCTTTGCCATGTGACCTTGGACTATTCGGTCAGATTCAGGGTAGGTTGAACAGTCCTGGGCACACAGTGTTATACTTATTCTGATGCCAAGATTCACCGCTGGACAATGTGGTAGGGGACTTGTGGGCAGGGGAGGGTCAGGCCTTTCCTTTAGGCTTCAGGGTTGGTCAGACTTGCAGAAAAGTTTTCCAGTCCCTTGCCTTTGAGCAAGGGTCCAGCAACTGGTACTCTGGGAAACACCTGGAAGAGGAGAACTGAGGATCACTGCATTCAGTCATGGGGCCATGGGTTCCCCATTCTCATACAGCTCCCAGACTTTCAGCCATGCCCCCAGTGCAGACACCCTGCTTCTTATCACTGGAGAGTAAAATCCAGACTTCTGCCTTTCCCAACTGTTTTCTACCCTTTCTCTTTCTATGTCCTCATACGAGACTGACTGACCAGCACAGGGGTGGGAGCCCTGAAGGGCGAGCTATCACAGTCCTCCTACGGGGGGGCTTTCAAACTTGATTTGAGACAGAGGGCCATCCCCCTTGGGTGGTGGGAGAGCAGAAGGTGACACGGGAAGAAGGAACCGGACACAGAGGAATGTGATGGGACAGAAGGCCTTCTTCTGGCTGCAAAGGCCTCACCCTAGCTCTCAAGCCTGCAGGACGGAGACCAGCTTTACCCCTGCAACCCCTCAGGTGCTATAGTGCAGGAGACTCCCCGCATTGTTCCCACTGGTTTAAATGCAGTGTGGCTTTCTATAACACAACTGAGACAGTACTGACTTGAACCCTCTGGCACATCTCTGGTCCTGGTAAGGGCTGGGGAGAAGACAGAGGAGGGCTCAGGGGAGGGGAGGGAGAGCAGGCCATGTGGGGAGAGGCTGAAAGCCCGCTCCACATGGAACCGAGGCTCAGATAAGCTAATCCCTTGCCCAAAGGACCATAACTGAAGTGGAGAGCCCGGCCGGAACCCAGGCGAAGAGGCCCATGTGGGATGGGGAAGTGGGCAGTGTCTGCAGCATCCAGGGCAGGGAAGGGCAGCCAGAAACAGATTCTGAAGGGCCTTCTCATGAGCAGGCCAAGGGCAGAAGTCCCCAGTCAAAAACCAAGCCAGGTTTCCTCTCTGACTACTCCTCTCTCACCCCTACAGCCTATCTCCGAGACCCAACAATTCCACCTCTTAAAGTTTTTTTCCTTTACATTGTTTGCTTTGTATAATTGACACACATTAAGTCATCTTTTCTGAGGTGCACAGTTCTGAGTTTTGATACATATACAGTCATACGCCTGTGTGCTAAGTTGCTTCAGTCTTGTCTGACTCTGTGTAACCCCATCGACTGTAGCCCATGAGGCTCCTCTGTCCATGGGATTCTCCAGGCAAGACTACTGAGTGGGTTGCCTTTCCCTTCTCCAGGGGATCTTCTCGACCAGGGATTGAACCCATGTCATAGTCATGAGGGCTGCCATAATTAAGATACAAATAGAGTACACCCAACAGAAATACCCTAAAAGAAAGCTGACTGTGGGAGAATTGATGCTTTTGAACTTGGTGTTAAAGACGACTCTTGAGAGTCCCGTGGATTGCAAGATCAAACCAGTCCATCCTAAAGGAAATCAGTCCTGAATATTCATTGGAAGGACTGATGCTGAGGCTGAAGCTCCAATACTTTGGCCACCTGATGCAAAGAACTGACTCACTGGAAAAGACCCTGATGCTGGGAAAGACTGAGGGCAGGAGGAGGAGATGACAGAGGATGAGATGGTTGGATGGCATCACTGACTCGATGGACATGAGTTTTAGCAGGCTCTGGGAGTTGGTGATGGACAGCACCTGGCGTGCTGCAGTCCATGGGGTCGCAAAGAGTTGGACACGACTGAGCGACTGAACTGAGGTGAACTGATCATCCCAAAAAATTCACTTGTGGCTCCTGGTAATTATCTCCCCCCACCCTCTACCTTGACCTCTGGCAACCACTAATAAGACTTTGCTTTTCCCAGAAGGTCATATATATGGAATCATATGTGGTCTTATGTTTGGTTTCTTTCACTTACTGTTTTTAGTACTTTTCCTTGCTGTGCACTTGCCATCAGGCCAGCTGTCAGGCAATATCCTACTGCACAGATATACCACAGTTCCTTTCCATTCACTGAATGATGGACACATGGGTTGTTCCTAGTTTTTGACTGTTTTGAATAAAGCTGCTAGGAACATTTTTTATGTGAACATGCTTTTATTTCTCTTGGGTATATATCCAGTGATGAGATTGCTGGGCGATGTGACAGGTATATGTTTAATGTTATCAGAAACTATCAAATTGTTTTCCAAAGTGGATAAACCAGTTTCCTTTTCCACCAGCAGTGTATGAGAGTTCCACATCATTGCCAACACTCGCTATTGTCTTTTCTAATACAGCCATCCTATTGGGGTGTATAGCGGGGTGTGTACTGATAGTGGGTTGTAAATTAATTTGCATTTTCTTAAAGTTTTGAAACAGTTTTAAAATCAGTTCCTTCCTCTTGACACCTGCTGCCTTGGCCCCAGGCCAGCTGTCATCTTCTCTTACAAGGGCTGTAGCAATAGCTCTTTAATTGGTCTCGTGATCTTAAGTCCCTCATCCCTGAAACTTCATGTGCCTTAATGATCTTTCAAAACAAACATTCCATCACATTGCTCACTTCCTTAATACTCCACAACAGCTGCCCATTACCTCCATAGCCAGGTCTCCACCCTGTGATGCCCCAAGGCCCAGTAGGTAAGGGGTGAGTGAAGTTGCAGGCAGGTGTGGGTAATAGGGAGTTAAGACTGTGGTGAACTAGGGGGTCTCACCTAACGGGACAGCTGCCACTCAGTCCCACCTGAAACTATGGGAATATGAGCCTCACATTGCCAGAGCTTTAACTCTGGCAGACAGTGAAACCAACAATTCGAGAGTTTTCAAGGTGAAAGCTCCCAATTTTTAAATGTTGGCAACTAAAAAACATAGAAAAACTCTCAGGGGTAAACAAGGCATTCTGTGACCTGAAGCCAGCCTATGGGCCTCCAGTCACCTGTGCCAGTCCACCCACCTCAAAGCCCTCAGAACTTTCCAGTATCCCTTCTCCATCTCCAGCAAGAACGGGTGATGTGTGGTTCCCTGAACACAGCGTGCAGGTCTTCACTTCAGAACCACTGGGTCTGAATCCTCTGTATGCCTAAAGCACTGGCCTAGCACATTCCTGCTGGCTTTCCATCCTCAGCTGGGGCTTCCTCTTGTCCAGGAGGCCTTCCTCAACTGCTTTTCCCCACCTGGCAGGCTAGATCAGCTGTCAGTCATGCCCATATGTTCCCCTCTCCCCCATCCCTACAATTCTCAACACACTTGTGGCAGGATCTTCTCACTTGTTAGCCTTCACTGGAATTCTATACACTCTTCCCTGATCCCTATCCTGTCACTTCAGCGGTGTCCATAAATGTTCACTGTACGTCATAAGCCAGAAAACAGAATCCTTTCAGAAAGCTCTACATGAAATGCTCTCCTCTGATGAGGTGAATATGTGTACAATGAGTTCTGGAACTCACTTTGCATGGGGTGCTTGCTGCAAAGTCAGGACTGCAGTGTATCTGAGAATGGGTGCTCCTTCCTAATCTGAGAGGCACCTAGGAATGCTTCTTTGTAAACCGCCAGACCTCATTAGTTTCCCATAATCCTTGATGGTGGCAATTTTTTGCTCCCTATTTTCTGTTGTGCCTCCGGAGCAGGTAGCAGTATGGTTGGGTGTGGGCAGAAGGCTATCAGGTGGGCCCTCATCAGTGCAGGCAACAGTCAGCAAGTACAATTTCAAACAAGGATGGGCCATACTTAGTTTTAGAAAACTCGCTCTGGTAGCCAAGATCAGGGTGGCCTAAGGGGAACTCTGTACCTGGATCCCTTCCTCTACACTACCCCTCTTCTGAGGTCCTGGTACCCCCAGCCTGGCCCTGGGTCACAGGCTTGCCAGCCTCCGTGCCACCTGCTCCGTGCCCTTTAGCTTCCCCATTTGCAGAGTCCTGCTCCTTCCCTCCAATTTGGCCCTTACCCTGGCCACCCTATGAGGACTGTTCCTCCTTTACAGTTCACAAGTTTCCCCATCCCCAAAGTCCCCTCACCCCATCCACTGACCTCTGAGATTTTCCCCAATGGGTCCAGCCTTCGTGCCTCACTTCTAGCTTCGCTAATAGAAACACTGGTCTGACAACAACTCTCCCATCATTTCACACCTTCAGACCTGCTGGAACCAGATCCAGAGGCTAGCTGGGGGAGACACCTCTGAAGAAGGTCACTGCCAACAAATCTCAGGTCCTAGGGGCCCTCAGCATTGCACTCCCTTCCCCCCATTTATGACTCTGCCATTCTCCTCTGAGAAGACCCAGGAATGCTCCTTTGTAAAACCACAGCTCTGATAGCCAGACATCCTGAGTTTCCCATAATCCCTGATGGTGGCAATTTTTGTCCAAGAGGCTTGCACTCTGCTCCAGGCTCACCAGCCAGTCTTCTCCCCTCTGTCACTGACCTGCCGGGGTCAGGGGCTTACACATGGCCATCTCCTCCTATGCCCCTCCTCGGCTTCTGGCTGCTGCAGCTGCTGCTAAGTCGCTTCAGTCGTGTCCGACTCTGTGCGACCTCACAGACGGCAGCCCACCAGGCTCCCCCGTCCCTGGGATTCTCCAGACAAGAACACTGGAGTGGGTTGCCATTTCCTTCTCCAATGCATGAAAGTGAAAAGTGAAAGCGAAGTCGCTCAGTCGAGTCCGACTCTTCGCGACCCCATGGACTGCATGCAGCCTTCCAGGCTCCTCCGTCCATGGGATTTTCCAGGCAAGAGTGATGGAGTGGGTTGCCATTGCTTCTGGCAGCAACCCTCAAACTCCTTCACAGTGAGCAAAGGAATCCAAGGTCCATTCCCCTCGTCTCCACGTCCTCGCCGCCTCCGCCTCCCAGTCCTGGACGCCAAGGCCCCGGCTTCCCCTCGCCCTGGCCCTCCCCTCATGGACCTTCTCCGCCTTCCTCCAGGCCGACTCGCCGCTGTCAGTCTGCACCTGCAAGCCCAGAGGCCCAGCTTTCGGTCCCGTCAGTACCCCTTTCCATCGCCTCCCAGCGCGGTGCTCGGCTGCCGCACCGCGGGCACCGGTAAAGCTCAGTCAGCGCGCCGAGCCGGGCCTGCGTCAAAAGGAAGCGGAGCGATCAGCAGCGCGGCCGCCAAGCGCCGCTCCCCGAAGACCTGGTCAACCAGCGCCGGGCTCGGCCCGCCCCGCTCCGGAGCCGCCCGGCAGTAGCCCCAGCCCCGCGCGCGCGCGATTGGCCGCGCCCGCCCAGCTCTCCGCGCGCTGATTGGCCGGCGCGCGGGTCGGTCAGACCGGGCGCCGCGGCGGCGGCTGCAGCGGAGGAGAAGCAATCCAGACCGGAAGGGTCCTAAGCGCCCCGGCGCCCCTCACACCCTTTGCGGCGGCGGCGACGGCGGCGGCGGGGCGGAGCGGAGCAGAGCGGGGCGGGGCGGCCAGCCGAGCCCGGGGCAGCGGAGCCGCGAGCAGCTAGCGCGCTGCGCCGCCAGTCCGCCCGCCTGCCCTCTCCCTCTGGCGCGGCGGCGGGGAGGCGAGGTGAGCCCGGCCGGCGGGTTAGGCCCAGCGGGGACTCTGGGACCGAGCCTCGCCGGGGAGGGGCGGCGGGAAGGCCGCGAGGCCAGGCTCCGCGGGGACAGGGGGGTGCGCAGCGGGAAGACCGGGTTCCTTGGGGTCTGCGGGGTGCTGGCGACCCCGGCCGCAGCCCCTCTTCCTCCAGGCTGCCGCAGTCACCCCCTTACGCCCAGCTGTCCGCGCTCCAGAGCTGCGGGCTCGCTCCCTGCTCTGGCCCCGGCAGACCTGCCGTAGGGTCTGTGGGCGCCCCCTCCCCCGCCCCGATTGTTTGGCACCCAGCTGCATACCTCCTCCCGGATGCTCAGAGCCTGGGATCTGATTCCTGCGACCTTGGCGAAGGCACTGATCCTTGCTGTTCCTCTGATTTCCCCTCGGCAAAGTGGGGGAAATGTCTACCCTTTTGGACAGGATTGTTGTCAAGCTCTATGAATGTGTGTGAAAGCCCCTGGGCAGGAGCCCGCCCGGTGCACACTTGTGGAAAATTGAGCGGGATACTGCTGCTTGCTGGTTTGAGTGTAGCAGAGTCCGCCCAGAGTCCCCCATCCGCGTGCTCCCCAAGTGCCTTGTCATTGCATACTCAGTGCCCAGCAGTGCCTGATCGGGCCCTGACCAGCTCACCCCCAACAAGTCCCCCAACCCGGAGCAGTGGTCTCCTAACCTACCCATCTTACTGGCCTTGAACATTCAGCCCTGTTTACCTCAGGACCTTTGCACTTGTATCCAGTGATTGGAGTTGCCTCCCGGATCTTTGCACAGCTGACTCCTGGTCCTCCTCACATGTTTCAATTTACAGAATGCTTTCCTTGACCACTCTTTCTCCTCCTTTAGTCATTCTGTCTCATTACATTAATTTTCTTCCCAGTATCTGGTTTGAAACTATTCTGTTGATTTGCCTGTTTATTTTCTGTCTCTCCCATTAGGATTATAGCTTTCTGAAAACAGGTAGTTGTCTGATTTGTCCACTGCTTTATCCCCAGTGCTTAGAAAGCACACAGTAAGTATTCAGTAATATCAGTTAAGTGAGTAAATGAGTGAGTGAATGACCCTGCCAGCCTGTTGCCTCTGCTTCTCTGTTTAGTGACTTCTGACTAACTTGTGAAACTTACATGCAGATGATAGGTTGCTTTAGTTTTGTGAAACATTTTAATGTCCTTGACCCCTTTATTTGGTAACTATCAGAACAAGCTGTAATATAAAATCTGACATTTTTATAATGTTTTAGCTCTAACTTCCTTCCTCGCATTCAGGACACACTGACAGAATTCTACATTATCCAGGTCAGCTTTCTGCTCGGGCCTGGGGACACAAAGACTGTAGCAACAGGGTCCCTTCCTCCAGAGAGCCCAAGAGCCCAGTAGAGAAAGGAGACATGCAGACAGTGCTCGGACAGCTTGCTGTAGAGCAGGGGCTGTGCTGTGGAAACTTGGAGCAGGCGGTGGTGCTTGGCTGGTGCTGGAGTTGACTTGAATGGTGATGAGAAACTTGTCAGGTCTAGGGGAAGACAAGAAGTGGGGAAGGGCAGGGTGAAGGAGGAACTTCAGCCCAATCAGTTGAGTTCAGTCGCTCAATCATGTTGCTCTTTGGGACCCCATGGACTGCAGCACACCAGGCTTCCTTGTCCATCACCAACTCCCAGGGCTTGCTTGAACTCACGTTCATCAAGTCGGTGATGCCATCCAACCATCTCATCCTCTGTCATCCCCTTCTCCAATATTCAGCCCAATGTTGGGGTCAAAAATCAGCCTGTGGGGCCAGGTGTGAGAGACTGGAGTAGTGGAGACCCTGGAGAACCAGACACCACTTACCCAGCAATTTTTAGAAAGAAGCCAGAACTTGAGATTTGTATCTGTACTCTCTTCATTTTTAATTGTTGGCAGTAGCTTATTTTAAAATGTTTTCAGTGCTGTGAGCCAAGCAAAATGCAGACCTCATTCAGTTTTATTTCAGGATTGTCGGACTCCGGACTTCAAGGCAGGTTGTTTAGGAGGGAAGAGTTGCAGTGAACTAGAAGAGTTGGTTAGGAGGGAAGAGTTGCAGTGAACTAGAAGGGTAGCCCACGACTAGGGCAGCTAGGCCCTATTTGTCCAGGAACTCTCTTGTCACTGGAGCCCTGCGATAGCAGCTAGGGAGCCTGCTAGCCTCCACTTTCTACACAGGAGGAAACAGAGGCTCCCAGAGTTTCGGCAGTCTGTTTTGTAGCAGGCAGCTGGAAAGTGAAATTTGAACCCAGGTCTCCTGCAGATCAGCATTCTTTCCTGAGTCCCTTAGCTCTGAGTATTCTCTTTGGCGCTTAGTTTGTTCTGGAAGAATAAAATCCAATCTAGATATCGTTTCCCTTCATTTAACCCTTTCTTTCCCCTTCAAAAAGATCCTACAGGGTTAAAAACAATCCTATTTTGGCATAGTTTGTCTCTGAAGAGCGTTATTTTCCTGAGTTTCTTGAGGAGAATCCACCCCTGAGAACTTTTCAGGATGCCACTTTAAATAATTTGTTGACAGATTAAAATGTGTTTATTTGGCCTTCCTAAATAAATGTTAGAAGGTACACCTCAATTTGTCTATTTAAAATAAAATGTCTTAATTGGATAGAGAAAAGTGCCATATGAAGCAATTAATAGTGAGCAAACCAATTTATTTCATGATATATGAGGTAAAACAAAACCACATTTTTTCCTTAACATTGTTGATTTGGCAGTAGGAGGGCATGGCAGCCTGCTCCAGTATTCTTGCCTGAAGAATCTCACGGACAGAGGAGCCTGGCAGGCTTCAGTCCATAGGGTCGCAAAGAGTTGGACACGACTGAAATGACTAACACACGTGCTTGCACAGCTGTCTCTGATCTAGTTCTGCTTGGTTAAGAAGGTGACATTTTTACATGATTTTCCTTAAGAATTACTAAATTTGTATTTGCCCTTTTGTGATTGTATGAACTGGTTTCCACAGCAGCCTTCGTTGTAACTGTTTATTACGAGATTTCAAACATGTGGGAAAGTAAACAGAGTGGTATCTAGCTTCAACAGTCACTAACCGCTGGCCAGCCTGGTTCACCCCTGACCTCGTGCCTACAGCTCTCACACACCCTCCGACACACTTTGCGCTTTTATTTTCAAGCAAATCCTAACTCTCATGTCATTTCACCCATAACTTTTTCAGTTTACGTCTGAAAATTTTTAAAAAATAAGAATTCTTTCAAACTTGGAAAAGCAGTAACTAGTCATTCTGTAGTATCAAATAGCCAGCCAGCACTGAAATTTCCAGGTGTCTCATAAATTTTATAGTTCCTTTAATAGTTTCTTCCTTGGAATACAGATCCAGATAAGGACCATACATTGTGATCGGTTGATAATGTCTTTTAAAAGTCTTTTAATCTGTAGATCCCTCTTTATTTCTGTGTTTCTTTTCCTTGTAGTTTATTTGTTGAAGCGATAGTATTTCTGTTATTGGGATTTTACTGATTGTACCTCTGCAGTGTAGTTTCTTGTGTTTCTCTGTATTTCTTGGACGTTTGTAGTTGGATTTAGACAAGGTTTGGTTGGCTCCACGGAGCCTTCTTAGGTGGGGTGTACGCTTCCTCTAGAGGCAAGTAGTCTTGATTGGCTCACACTGTGATGTTAGCTGCTGTTGACTCTCAGTACCTGGACCCTTTGATTCATTAAAAGGCCATATTATTGGGGGGGGGACAAGTTTGTGTATCTTTTGCACAGCAAGAATTCATTTTTTATAAAGTACTGTGGGTCTTTCAGATTTTATATTGGCCTTTGGATTGCCAGTTAAAAATTTTTAACTGGTGCCTCAAATCCTCTTTGGAAAATGTTGGGGTGTAAATTAATAGATATAAAAATAATCAGCAATAGTAGTCTCAATTTTAGCACAGGAATTCTTAGAGCTAAGGAAATTTACTAGACACTTGAAAGTGGAATTCAGCAAATTTGATTTTCTTTAAAGAAAACTAATTTCTTTAAAGAAAATTAATTTCATTCGGTTTTTGGGTTCATTTTTTTGCTTTTGGACTTTATAAAATATTCTACTCCCTCTTTCTCCTAGCTAATTTTACCTAAGAACCTTTCTTAAGCAAAGACTACATACTCTAAAACATTTCAGGAGTAATAAAAATAGATTCTAAGGATATATGAATTACAAATGAAGTGGGTTTTTTTCCCCTCCCTTGTGGCTCAGACTGTAAAGAATCTGCCTACAGTGAAGGAGATCCTGGTTCAGTCCCTGGGTCAAGAAGAACCCCTGGAGAAGGGAATGGCAACCCACTCCAGTATTCCTGCCTGGAAAATCACAAGGACACAGGAACCTGGAAACAACTGAGCAACTAACACTTTCACTTTTTCAAAAGCGAGGTGTTAATGTTAACTCTCTTTATGTTAAATAAATTCTGGCCTGTTTTAAGGTTGTTATTTAAAGTATTTCCATACCTGAATTATTTGGCTTTAGGAGAATGAACAGTGTGAAAACCACCTGTTAGTCTGTCTTTCCATAGGCCAGCATACGAAAAACCTGGGGATTTGGTTTAAAAACATAATTTTATTTAGAACAATCTGTTTAAAAAGCATAGCTCCACTCCCTACAATGATTCTGAGAGAAAGAATAATAATGATCGCCTTTAAAACAACTCCTTTTCCTTAAAATATATATACTTATACATACACATATATTTCTACAGAATTGTAAATAATGTAATTTGTTACACTATTTGAATATTGTGTATCTAAATTGATGCTGCTACTAGTTTGATTTCAGAATATCTAGGCTTAAGGATGCAAAGCAGGTAGTGAATCCCCTAGCTCTGATTCTGGAATCTAATCTGTTTTTCTAACTCTTAACTCTCAGAAACATAGCTACTATTATATGTTGTAAAGTGGATGACTTCTAAAAATTTCGTGACACACCATCTACCTGTCATGCCCTAGAATGATAAGTAAATTCTGTGCGTTGCCTCCTGTCGTGTCTTTCATGGAGGTGCTCACCAGCATTAACCGTGTCATCAGCCTTTGCACTCACCAGGGTTGAGTTCACATTTTCAGAATGCAGATGTTTGTTTGGAACAAGCAGAATGGGTGTGGTAAGATCTGTTCTAAGGTCGGCTAAGGCGAATTCTCTGGCCTGTGCTGAGCACTGTGCTAGCTGTCCTCTGAGGTTGATTCTGCAGTTATCCCCCTTCTACAGATGAGTATAAGTGCTTGCCCAAGTTTACTCACCCAGATAAGTGGCAGACCCACTGCCTTCTGACTCCAGAGCTGCCTTGCACTTACGGTCCCATTTAGTTTTCCTTTAACAAGTATTTACTGGGCACCCACTGTATAGTTAGTAGAGGACTAAGAAGTAGAGGAGCTCACAGAGTAGAAGTGGAGATCGACTTGCAAGGCAAACGAATACAGATGGTGATGCTCAGAAAAGGGGGAGTGCCTGGCACGGTTGGAAAGGAAGGTCTACTGAGGAAGACTTGCAGAAAAGCTTGCCCTGGACTTGGAAGGATGAAGGTTGGCCAGGAACACAGAAGGTGCAGGGAAGTCATTTCAGGCAGATAGGACAACTCAGGCAGAGGAACCTGAAGGTGTGCAGGAGCTGGAGCCTGCTGCTCCCGGGGGGCTTGATAATGCTTGAGAGTCAGCCAAAGGCCCTACAGGACTCCTCTGCTGTTCTCGGGATTCGAAGTTTACTCTTAACACAATCGGTCTCTACTGAAGAACTCAAACTTAAGAGTAGTATAATCACAAATCCTTTTCAACAAGTCTCTTTAATTCTTGTTTTGAAATAATTACAAATCCTAAGAAGTTGCACAAATAGAACAGAGAGGCCCTGCGCCCCCTTCACCTGGTTGCCCCCAATGGTTGTGTATTTATCTAGCTATAGTGCAATACCAGAACCAGGCAGTTAGTATTGGTACAGTGTTTGTATAGTTCTATGTCATTTTATCACATATGGAGGTTCATATCACCACCATCATCGTCATCAAGATACAGAACTATTTCATCCTCCCAAAGATCCTCCCTTGTACTACCCCTTTATAACCACACTGCTCCCCTTCCCCCCCCCCCCCCACCATCCATAAGCCCTGGCGACCACTAATCTGTTCTATATTTCTGTAATTGTTCATTTTAGGGATGTTGTATACATGGGTTATGGACCTTTTGAAATTGGCTTTTATCACTAAAATTTCATAATGCCCTATGACTTACCCAAATTGTTGTTGAATATCAGTAATTCAATCATTTTTAGTGCCAGGTGGTAGTCAGTTATATGGATGGATGTACAGCAATTTGTTTAACCATTCACCCACTGAAAGACATCTGGATTTCTTCCAGTTTTAAACTATTACAGATATAGCTTCTTGAGCATTCATGTAAAGGTTTTCATGTGCACAGATATTTCTAATATGGTGTGTGTACCATAGATTTGAGGTATCAGGAATGGAGGCTGGGAGAGCACTTTGGCTGTTGGTGTGTCTCAGGCACAATGAGGCCTTTACTCACAACATTGAGTATCAGGGCTGGAGGTGGGGAGACTGATGACTGCAAGGGGCCAGTGGGAGGAATTCTTGCTAGATCCTTAGGATCCAACTGTGAGTGACATGATGACCAACTACTAGTTGTTATTCTGTGTCATAGTATATGCCACAAGTTAAGAACTGATGTTCAAAAGAGTGGCCCTGAGATGCTGTGAGGTTTTTGGTTATTCAGGGAAGATAAAGTTGTGCTAAGATCCCTGGAGAAGGGAATGGATGCCCACTCCAGTATTCTTGCCTAGAGAATTCCATGGACAGAGGAGCCTGGTGGGCTACAATCTTTGGGGTCTCAAAGAGTCAGACACGACTGAGTGACTAACACACACACACACACACACACAGATACTATTTTTAATGAGAATAAAGTAGGGAAAAAATACAATTTGAGTAAAACGTTTGGCAGCAAGCATTGAAACAGAGAAGGTGACTGTGACAATCTGGTTTTCATCACAGCAGTCAGTTCACTTAACTGTTGAACGCCCTGGGTATTCTGAAGCATTAGTGTGATTAAAGGTTTGATTCTGTGGATGACTGCATTATCTTCATCATCAAAAGCAAAGTGTCTAGGTGGGTTGAAGCCAACAAGATAAGATGTGAAGAAGGTCTGTGTTATTTTGTCATGGTCCTAACTATCCCTTCGACGATCACTTTACTTTCTAAATAAAATTAGAGATATTCCAGTAGTATATTGGGAAGAACATGGATATTGTAGTCAAATACACCTCAATTCAAATCCAGGCTATGCTACTTCAACTGAGAATCCGGGCAAGTTACTTCCTGTCTCCAAGCTGTTTCCTCATTTGCAGGGTGAGGATAGTACCTGGATCTCACAAGCTGTTAGGAGAGTGTATATAACTATGTACTGAGCCTGGCCCACTTGCCTTCCTGTCTCCAGTCTCATCTGCCTCAAATCCATTCTCTGTAAAGGGGTCAGAGTGACCATTCTTCAGCTTTTTATTTAAAAGTGTTTAGTTTTTAAAATGTGAAATATGTGCATAGGTAAAAAAAAAAAAAAAAAGTGGTGATGTCAGGAATGAAAGTCTCGTTTTCCACTGCTTCTCTGCACTTGCTAGCGTATTGTCTGTGTATTTTTCTGTACATTGGCATTTACTGTCTGTACTCTTCTTTGCCTTGTTTTATTTCCTGATCTATCTTAAACGTCTCTCCATATCAATGCCTAAAGTCCCTGCATTGTTTTTAATGGCTTTATTATGCTTTTATGCCATAATTCATTCAGTCCTTCCGAGGGTACTTTTTAGATTCTTTCTAGTTTTTTGCCTGTTATAAGCAGCGCTGCAAACACCCTTGCACAGCTGTCTTTGCGTCCTTGTACGTGGATATTTGGCAGGTGTATTTGTATAGAATTGTAGTTGCCAGGTCAGGAGTCATGCACATTTTCCCTTAGATATTACCTATTTTACTTCCAAATAGTGTTTTACGAATTTATGTAATTCATACTACTTTATACTCACCAGTATGTGTGAAAGTACCTGCTTTGTCACAACTAGGTTGTTACTTGCACGCAGGTCTTGCCTCCTCCAGGAAGCCTTCCTCTACATCTGCCTCTCACTCACACATTCCTCTTGTTCTCTGCCTCTGCCCACCGCTCTGCTGGACTTCTGCCATGCAGACAGTGCATGCCCCCAGGACACTTCCTGTGTGCTGTGATAATTATGTGTTGGTGGTTTGGAGGGAAAGGATTGTCTGATTAGTACCCCATGGTTTCCTTGGTGGCCCAGAGAGTAAAGAATCCGCCTGCAATGCTGGAGACCTGGGTTTGATCCCCTGCAGAAAGGAATGGCAACCCACTCCAGTATTCTTGAATGGAGAATTCCATGGACAGAGGAGCCCGGCGGGCTACAGTCCACGGGCTGGCAAAGAGTCGGACATGACTGAGCGACTGACACACAGACACTCAAACACACACACATCCCTCATGTTTGGTACACAGGAGGCTGTCAGGAAATGTTTGTTGGGAGAAGTCAGTAAATAGTAAGTAAATAGTAGCTGACATCTCCCCAAGTCTCACATTATATGCTCTCCAAGTCTCACATTATATGCTCTCCACTGTTGTTTCCCATTTTAAAATGTTATAACTGCGTAAAGCTATGGTGGAAAGCTGTGCTGTGCTGTGCTAACTCACTTCAGTTGTGTCCAGCTCTTTGTGACCCCATGGACTGTAGCCCGCCAGGCTCCTCTGTCCATTGGATTCTCCAGGCAAGAATACTGGAGTGGGTAGCCGTGCCCTCCTCCAGGGGAGCTTCCAACCCAGGGATCAAATCCGTCCGTGCCTCTTCCGTCCCCTGCATTGGCAGGCAGGGTCTTTACCACTAGTGCCATCTGGGAAGCCCCAGAAAGCTATAGTTAGAGCTAATTTTTTTATTTAGAAAAGTTAATCAGAGATTTAATACTGTATTTGCAGTACCTGGGTTGTTTATATTTAGAATACTAGAGGTAGGGAAAAAAATTTTAAAGCATTTCTTACTCCAGGCTCTAAACAGATAGGAATGTTCCTCCTGCCCAATGTTTATTCCTAGAGTGGGTAGATTTTATTCCAGTATCCTGGAGGGGATACTACAGGAGTCTCCAATCTTGAAGAAATAGAGGTTTTCAGTTACAGCAATTCATTTGACAAGCATTCATCGAAGCAGCATGGTAAGTGGGGAGGGTGTAGACCTGAGGCAGTTGCCTTTAGCAAAGGCCATGCCGCTTCCTAACCTTGAGGCATCCACTCACCACACTCGGGTCTGTAAGCGCAGAGTGTATCCTCCTAGGAGCTTCCTCAGTGGGTCATTGGTTGGTGTTTAGTAATGTCGTATGAGAGGGAAGACAGGCCCTCCCTCCTTCTGAGGAGCTCCTCGCCTGGTAGAGGGTGGCGGAGGCAGACCTGCAGAAGCTGAGTGACAGGGCGGTGTGACGGGCAGTGGATCCCACTGCTGGGAGCCGAGGTAAGGAAGCAGCACCTGCTAGCGATGGGAGTTAAGTCAGGGACTCCACCTTCCGTGTGTGGGTAATGTGGTTGCCTGGAGAATTCTTACACTTCTCAATTCGTGAATTGTCTTCTGAAACCTGGTTGATGTCCATTTTGTTTAAGACTGTTTCTTTTGTTTGTTGTTGTTTTTTAGTAGCTGAGTAGTGTCTGACTCTTTGTGACCCCTTGGGCTGTAGTCCGCCAGGCTCCTCTGTCCATGGGATTTTCTAGGCAAGAATACTGGTTCAGTTCAGTCGCTCAGTCGTGTCTGACTCTTTGCAACCCCATGAATCGCAGCACACCAGGCCTCCCTGTCCATCACCAGCTCCCGGAGCTCACTCAGACTCACGTCCATCGAGTCCGTGATGCCATCCAGCCATCTCATCCTCGGTCGTCCCCTTCTCCTGCCCCCAGTCCCTCCCAGCATCAGAGTCTTTTCCAATGAGTGAACTCTTCGCATGAGGAGGCCAAAGTACTGGAGTTTCAGCTTTAGCATCATTCCTTCCAAAGAAATCCCAGGGCTGATCTCCTTCAGAATGGACTGCTTGGATCTCCTTACAGTCCAAGGGACTCTCAAGAGTCTTCTCCAACAACACCACAGTTCAAAAGCATCAATTCTTTGGCGCTCAGCTTTCTTCACAGTCCAACTCTCACATCCATACATGACCACAGGAAAAACCATAGCCTTGACTAGACGGACATTAGTTGGCAAAGTAATGTCTCTGCTTTTGAATATGCTATCTAGGTTGGTCATAACTTTTCTTCCAAGGAGTAAATGTCTTTTAATTTCATGGCTGCAGTCACCATCTGCAGTGATTTTGGAGCCCCCAAAAATAAAGTCTGACACTGTTTCCACTGTTTCCCCATCTATTTCCCATGAAATGATGGGACCAGATGCCATGATCTTCGTTTTCTGAATGTTGAGCTTTAAGCCAACTTTTTCACTGTCCTCTTTCACTTTCATCAAGAGGCTTTTTAGTTCCTCTTCACTTTCTGCCATAAGGGTGGCATCATCTGCATATCTGAGGTTATTGATATTTCTCCTGGCAATCTTGATTCCAGCTTGTGTTTCTTCCAGTCCAGCGTTTCTCATGATGTACGCTGCATATAAGTTAAATAAGCAGGGTGACAATATACAGCCTTGACGTACTCCTTTTCCTATTTGGAACCAGTCTGTTGTTCCATGTCCAGTTCTAACTTGCTTCCTGACCTGCATACAGATTTCTCAAGAGAGAGATTTCTCTTTCAGAATTTTCCACAGTTTATTGTGATCCACACACTCAAAGGCTTTGGCATAGTCAGTAAAGCACAAATAGATGTTTTTCTGGAACTCTCTTGCTTTTTCCATGACCCAGCAGATGTTGGCAATTTGATCTCTGGTTCCTCTGCCTTTTCTAAAACCAGCTTGAACATCAGGAAGTTCACAGTTCATGTATTGCTGAAGCCTGGCTTGGAGAATTTTGAGCATTACTTTACTAGCGTGTGAGGTGAGTGCAATTGTGCGGGAGTTTGAGCATTCTTTGGCATTGCCTTTCTTTGGAATTGGAATGAAAACTGAGTGGGTTGCTATTTCCTTCTCCAGGGGATCTTCCCAACCCAGAGATTGAATCTGCGTCTCCTGCGTTGGCCGGTGGATTCTTTACTGCTGAGCCACCAGGATCACGAGGTCCATTTTGTTGAAATACATCTCAGGAGTTGATTTCATTAATAGTTAATTTACATGCTTTCTTCTTTCGGCTTGGGGTTCTTTCTCTTGCTCTCATGAAGCCCAGGCTTGGCAGAGGAGGTGCTTCTAACAGAATCTTTGTTAAGTGACTTTTTTTCCTGCCTGATAAGGGCAACTTATTTTAATTTAAAAATTATTTAAAATCTTGAGATGAAATTGTATTAATTATTGACCTAATGACATAATATTGGGGAATTCCCTGGTGGCTCAGATGGTAAAGAATCTACCTGCAATGCAAGAGACCAGGGTTTTATCCCTGGAATGGGAAGATTCCCTGTAGAAGGGGATGCCTATCCACTCCAGTATTCTTGTCTGGAGAATTCCATGGATAGAGGAGCCTGTGGGCCCATGGGGTCGCAGAATTGAACACAACTAAGTGAGTAACACAATGAAGTGATATACTCCCCAAATTCACAAAAGCTAATCTAATACCGTAGTGGTCAGAGTATGGGTTACAACAGCTGTAGCAGAGAGAATTCCAGAATTATTCAACATGATCTAGATTAATTTATGCCAATCTCAGTGGGGACAGGTGGACCAGAATGGCCCAGCTCTGTCCCACACGGTCGTTCAGGACTCGGCTGGTGCGTGAGTCTAGTGTCTTCAGCATGTAACTTCCATCTCTGGGAGTACAACTGCTGATCAGCCAGCCAACAGCAAGGGAGAAAAGATAGATTGGAAGGCAAGCAGCGTTCTGTTTAAAACATGATCTAGAAGTAACATCCATCATTTCTGCTCACATCTATCAGGTAAAAGTTGGTCGTCTGGCCACACCTGGCTTCCAGGAAAGTGGCAGATGCCATCTCTGGCTGGACCGCTGTTTGTCCGGCTGGCACAGGATGGCTCCTGTTATTGAAATGCAGGGAGGTGTGGGTCCTGGAGCAGGCCAGCAGCCTGGTCCTCTCACACTGTCCCTTGTCCTCTTCAGACTGGTCCAAAGTCAAACTCTCCAACTCTGCAGTTATCTCCTGCCTCCCTTCTGCTGTTTCACCTTTCTTTCTCGCCATTTCCTACTTTCTTTCTCTAAGCCACACATTTTCTTCGTTTCCCCAACTCCCATGATTCTGCCATTTTTGTCAGGTCTGCCTGTTTTGAGCCCTGCTCACTCCAGTCACTCCCTTTCTCAGCTTCCCAAATGACCTCTCTGAGAAGCAAGTCAGAGCCTGTGCCTCTCATGCTTTGATGCCTCCGCAGCCCTTAGGCCCACATCCAGACCCAGGAGGCTCCCAGTGGCTTCCAAGGCTTGTGGTGATCTGGCCTTGTTTTCTGTCTCCAGTTTTTCCCCCACAACCCAGCAAAACCAAATCTCAAATGGCTTGTCATGCTTAGAAGGCACCTCCAGCTCTCATCACCTGCTCCTTCTCCTCCTTGCACCCTAAACCTCCGTCCTTCTGGCTTTAGGGCTCTCCTTGCTTTCAGTCTCTTCTGAGTGTACCCACGGTGTGCACTCACTGTAAACTCGAAACCCAAAAGGCAGGCAGCTGGCTGTTCTGGCAAGGGACATGGTCCACAGTGGTACTCAAATGCTTTGTGAGTGACCGTTGTGGCTGGTACATTACTATATGGCAAAGAAACAGCAGATTGTATTGGCTCCTGGCTTTTTGCTGAGTCTGTCTCTGATCCTTGGCATTTGTACTCCACCAGTCAAGCTGAACAATTCACCATGTCTGAGCACAGACAGTTTGAGCTCTGTGCTTCTACTCTATCTCTGCAAAATTGTTCAGGGCAAATGCCACCTCCTCCATGAAGCTCTTCTTGTCTTCTGCACCCCTGCTTGTGGGTTGAACCTCTTTTGCCTTTCAGATTTGTTTACATTTTGCTTATGGCCCTTACCTCTTTGTAACTTAGATTACAATAAAGATAACAGACTCATTCTTCACATTTCTTCCCGAAAGAGTGAATTAGATGATACTTCAAGACCAATTCCTGGTTGATCTTGCCATATCTTCTGTATTATTTATCAATTTGTTGTTCAAAGGCACCCCATAAATGTTGAAATGAATTGTCTCAACCTCTTAAAAACTATAACTAAATTAAGAAAAGGATTCTCCTTCAGATGTCAGTAAAATGGAGTAGCATCATGAGGGAATCATGAGCTACAGTGTTATAGGGTCAGATCAGCAGAAGTATATTGAATGTTAACTCTGTCCCAGGGTCTAGGCCCTCCCTGTCCTCCTGTCCTGGAAATACAAGGTGCCACAGTGATCAAGGTGGACCTGTCTCTACCCTCTTAGAGCTTAGGACCAGCTTCTCACAGCTGCATGACGTAGCCAGCCCACTAAGCTTTGGGTCACTCCAGTGTAACACGGGGCTAGCGATCCCTGTGGGTCATCGTGAGCAGTGTTTATCTAGTGCAGTGCTGGTCTCCCAGAGGCAATCCTCAACCAGTGTGCGATGGCTCTTGGTCAAAGTGGCCGCTGGAACTAATAGCTGTGCCTCAGCCACTGCCCTGAGAATGGTTAAAAAAAAAAAAAAAGCATATATAAATTTTATTTAATTATTTGTTCAGACTTGTTATTGATAAATTTATTTTCATCTTTAATGGAAGTCCTAGGCATCATTGCATTGAAATATGTATCACCAGTACCAAAAATTCCATGAGCAGACATTAAATGTTAGGTGGTAGAACAAACAGGCAAGAAGCTGGGGCAGCTGTAGAATAAACTTTAAATTCTGTGTTTTTAAACAGTGTGGAATACTTACCTAAATGATTTTATTGTTGGCTTTTTAATTTTTAAATAATGACCAGTATAAATACCTTGCTAACTTTTGAATAAACATTATCAGACAAGAGCCAGGAAACTAAGTAAAAGTAGCTTCCTGTCAATTGATTTCTGTTTGTTTTGTTTTCTGTATAAAATCACATAGGCTCCTGCAGCGTAGAAATCTTAGCTTACTGTCTAAACCACAAAAAGGCTGCTCTGGAGCTGCCAGTTTATACTCATACCTCGTGATTAACATCATAGTGTCCATGTTATTGACTGTAGGTTATGACAGAATTCTCCATCTGTGTTGAAGCCCACTAGTGACGTGGGCTGCCGGGAATATAAACTAGCTCCAGAACCAGCTCGAAAGTTAGGAACGCACTCACCAGTATGCATGGCGCTCACAGATGCCACCAGCCCTGCAACACCCTGTTGTCCTTTAACTTAGCACTTTTATAATCACTTTGACATCAGATTTGCTTTCTGGTTCATCCCTTTAGCCTGAATTTGTGGACAGAGCAGAAGCCTGGATCATTTGTTTTTCTGCGTGGACATAGACATGTTCATTTTGCAACATCTCCGGAACACCTCCATGTCTGGTTGAGACAGTTCAGCGTAATCTGGCCCCACAGGAAACTGATGGGAATTACACAGTGACATGGTCTTGTCGTGGCTAGTAAAAATGTGCAAATTCTTTCCTCCAAAGGTGGTGGTTTCCTAACCCAGTCCCTTAAGATGTGGTCATGCAGGATCTCAGAGTTTCTTCCCTTCATAATAGTCTTGCACATTAAGGTAGATGTCTTTGCATTTTTTGTTTGTGGTTTAAGTTCAGAACTTGGTCTGAGCTTATCAGCTTAGAACCATAGTGTCTTATATACCAAAAATTTAAAACGCTACTAAGTGAGCTATGCATGTATAATTTCAGTAAGCATGCATGTTCATTCTGTTTTTTTTTTTTTCAAGGAATCTGACGACTGTGCCAGTTCTCTGGAATATTATATGACGCTACATCATGACTGACAGTAAATGTGATAGTCAGTTTTACAGTGTACAAGTGGCAGACTCAACTTTCACTGTCCTAAAACGATACCAGCAGTTGAAACCAATCGGCTCTGGAGCCCAAGGAATTGTTTGGTAAGTATAGTCTGTTTCAGTAGTGTAGATTGTTTTTGTCATAATAAAACCTTAATAGTTCTAAATTGTCAGAATTTAGAAAACACTGATGATAAAAAATACTCTTTGCTATAGGTTTATAAGCTAAATTGAATCAACCTCTTGCTTTAGTTACATGTAGTCGGATTATAGGATACAAACTCAAATTCTTTAAAATGCTGCATAAATTTAAATAGGTAGAAATTTTTCTCTTTTGTTTCTTTTTTCTTTTTTTTTTCCCTTTTCCATTCCCCCTGTCATAATGATATTAGAATAATAGGTATGACAATGAGTTGTAACCGAAATTTGGAGTTTTATTCATTTCTTCATCCTGGCCACCCTTCCCCCCTCCCCCTTTTATTCCCAATCACTCCTATTCGTTTCTAGGCGCCATGATTGCAGTGCCTTGCCCTTCATTGGCAGGATGAGGCCAGTCAGTGTCATTATCACCCCATGGATTAACCAGGAAGGGATGCCGTATGAGGGGTTGGGCTGGCCGTCTCTTCCTTGGTGTCTCACTTCAGCTATGTGTCCAGCCCAGCCGTCAGAACCGTTGGTCTGACCCTGAACCTTAGTCTCTTGCTTGGTAAGACAGTCAGCTGCCGCGACATCACTGGCCAGCTAAAGGTAAAGTTTTTCACGTTTTCTAGACTACAGTTATCAGCACCTCCCGAACTTTTTATCCCTTAGTTTTCTGGGCAAAATCTTTTCTTCTTCTTTTGGTCAATAAAAACAAGATTGCCTTTACATCTAAGAGGAACTGTGGTAAAGCTAAATACCTAATGATTACAGCTGGTAGGTAAAGGGAATTCAAGATAAAAGAGAACTCTTGAATGTTCTGGTTGGGGAGTTTATATTTTTATTAGAGGTATTGAGTTTAGAGAATCTGCATCTGTGGTTTGTAACTGACCCTCTGTTATAGAGACATATAATCAGGGAAGGTGGTAGTTTTCTTCAGCCTAGGTAGATAGAGGTCCTGGGAGCTGAGGAGATGGTAGTCCAGAGATTCCTAGAAAAACTAATGAGGGAGAAGGGGCTGTTGGGAAGGAATGCCTGGCTTGCATCTAAAATAGTGGTGATCTTAACTTTCAATTGATAACATGCTATATTGGTACTTAAAAACCCAATGTACCAAGAGAATTTTTAAAGTGAATGGATGGCTCATATTAAGATACTTTGATGTCAATAAGAAATTCTAGATATAAAATATTCTTTTGATGTATAATATATCTCTTATTTGGAACTGAATGGTAATTTGACATAGGAAATTAAGCAAGACAGATAAAAAGGACATTTAATGTAATAACCACATTTAGAGGTTGATTAGAAGTTCATAATTATAAAATGGAGATCTTTATAAGGGTTAGGCAGTTAAAATTAATGACTTCATTACAGCATGGTAAATGACCGTGAACTTACATGCTACTTTGTAAAATACTGTTTCTCGGGGATTAGTTTTGATTTCCAGTTTGCGTATACTACTCATCTTTGTTTTTTTAAAGAAATGTTTAGTAATGAAATTACTCATTATGGGTATATATTTTTCATTAAAAAATTCTAGTTTTGAAATGAAAGCTCCTAAATATACCATGATAAGCTAAACCTCCTCTCATAAAAGCCTTGGTAGAATTATAATATGGAAAGTTCTGAATTTTGAAAACATTTTAAAAACTAAGAGTCCAGAAAATCATCGGTAGCCAGTTGATTTTCAAAAAGGGTGCCAAGATTATTCAAAGGGGAAAGAGCACTCTCTTCAACAAATGGTGCTGGGATAACTGGATACCCACATGCAAAAGAGTGAAGTTGGACCCCTATTTCACATCATGTGGAAAGTTAGCTCAAAATGCATCAGTGACCTATATATAAGAGTTAAACCCGTAAAACTCTTAGAAGAAAACAAGAGGGGAAAGCTTCATGACCTTGAATTCTTAGAAATGACACCAAAAGCATGAGCAACAAAAGAAAAAAATTGGACTTGATAAAAAAAATTTTTTTGTGCATCAAAGAACACCAACAAGAGAGTGAAAAAACAACCCACAAATGGGAAAATATTTGACCATAGTCTAACACTTATAAAGATCTTCTACAACTCAGTAACAGACAAGACAGTTTTAAACAAAGAATGGACAAAGGACTTGAATAGACATTTCCCTAAAGATTTTTGGCCAATAAACATGAAAAGATGTTCATTGTTAGTCATTTGGGAAATGCAAATCAAAACCACAGTGAGGTACAACTTCACACCCACTAGATGGCCATAATCAACAAAATGGAAAATAAACAAATTTTGACAAGGATGTAAAGCAATTAGAACCCTCATACATTGCTGGTGAAAATGTAAAATGGTGCAGCAATTTGTGAAAACCAGTTTGGCGGCTCCTCAACAAGTTCAGTTCAGTCGCTCAGTCGTGTCTGACTCTTTGCGACCCCATGGACAACAGCATGCCAGGCCTCCCTGTCCATCACCAACTCGCGGAGTTTACCCAAACTCGTGTCCATTGAGTCGGTGATGCGATCCAACCATCTCATCCTCTGTCAGCCCCTTCTCCTCCTGCCTCCACTCTTTCCCAGCATCAGGGTCTTTTCAGATGAGTCAGTTCTTTGCACCAGGTGGCCAAAGTATTGGAGTTTCAGCTTCAACATCAGTCCTTCCAATGAACACTCAGGTGTTAAACATAGAATTATTATATGACCTAGTAAATATTCCTAGATATATTCCCAAAAGAATTAAAAACAGATGTTCAAAAAAGACTATATATAAATGTTCATAACAGTACTGTTCACAGTTAGCTGAAAGGTGAAAACAGGCCAACTGTCGCTCAGTAAATGAATGGATACACTAACTGTTCTATATGTACATGGAATATTATTCATAAAAAGAAATGAAGCACTGGTATATGCTGTGACACAGAGGATCTGCGAAAACACGTTACGTGAAAGAAGCCAGACATGAAAGGTAGTGTTATTATATGAGTAGGAACATCCATAGAGAATGCAGTCGGGCAGATTGGAGGTTAACTAGGACAGGAGGGAGAGGAAAGGGGAGCGACTTCATAATGGGTATGGAGTAACCTTTTGGGGTGATGAAAAGTTTGGAGTTTATTTAAAGGTGGTGATTGCACAACATGAATGTGCTAAATGTTACTGAACTGTTTACTTTAAAATGGCTTATTTTATGTTTATGTGATTTAAAAAAAAAAAGTAAGCTGAAGAATGCCTTAAATTAAGGATATTTGTCATTTAATGGATACTCTAAATATTATATTTAATATATTAAATATTATAATATTTTCATTTATATTATACAGTAAAATATGTCATTTTTTGTAACTTACTTAAATTCTTTTAAAATTATTTAAAAGAAAATACTAAGAGTTAAGTGAAAGTGCATTTAACTCTTAGTATTTTCTTTTAAATAATTTTAAAAGAATTTAAATAATAATAAAATTTTAAATAATTTTTTGACAATTTTATTGACATTTTTAGGAGCAACTGTCACTTCACATACATGTAGATGCTAAAATTTTAACACCATCCTGAATCTCATGTCTTGCAAATTCCATTTCCATAGCCTGAGTTTTTATTTTTATTTTAAGGAAAGATCAAAAAATGAGTTTTGCCCATTTCTCCTAAAGAAAGAAGTCATTATTTTGAACTGATTAAGGTAGCTCTAAAGGGCCCCCTGCATAGCTAACAGATTATTTTATAATCTTTGATGTAATTATTCACTTAAGTTTGTAATCCAAGCCAGTTGTTCATTACCAAATCAAAACGTTTTAGTTGGGTTAACGTTGCTGATTCATGTAAAAGGGGTTAGTTAATTTGATTCAGATTATTGGTACTTTCTTTTAGAAATGTTTGTGCAATTATGAAAATTATTCTTAGACTTGTGGGATGCTTTCTTTTGGCTTTTAGATGAGGTGCTGTCACGAGAGCTGGGCCTAGACGATTGGAGACCTGGCTTCCATTATTACTTTACGGCTCCTTTCTGCCAGAGCCTGTGCTGGCTTTCTCTCAGCCGGGAAGGTGGGTGACTGCTCCTCACCTTCCTTCTGGGCTTGGGGCTTCACAGTTCCCCTGAACTGCAGCACTGATGGTGCTAGCAGTCCCAGTTCCAGACCAACAAGAGAGGTACTTACTTCCCCCACCTGGCTTCGGAGGATTCTTTTTCTGGCCGTTTTGCACAGCATCTTGAATATTGGCATTATGCTTTAAAAACTCCTCAAAAGAAAAGTGTTCTTTTTTACAAGGCATAAGGAGAGGGTATTTTACCTTGTTCTACTGTTTAGATGAAGCAGGAAACTATGAATGGTTCCAGTCAGACTCGTTTCTTCCTTGTCACTGTTGGAAGGGCCTGAGGATCCCCAGCATCAAGCCCTGATTTTTAGATAGCCTCTTCTCTCCAGGGGTCCCTTCTCTGCAAACTGACAGGCTCTTTCCCCTGCCCGTCACTTCTGTCCCCACTGCAACTCCTGGTTGGAGAATTCTCTGCAACCCTGCTGATCTATCCAGACCGGTGTTTTAAGACTTAGCTCTGAAACTCCAGATAGTCTCGGTTCATGCCTGGAATAGAGCCTTCTTTCTGGTTAAACCAAATGCTGGACTAATGCACATGTGCACACAGGCATGCTCCAGGACTGTAAGATAATAAATTTGTGTTTTAAACTAGTCAATCTGTGGTAATTTGTTATAGCAACAACGTGAAAAGAATATATGTGTGTTTTACATTTTTGAGAAATAAAATATCATAGTAGCAATAATGCATGGTTTATAAAAACTTGTTTATCTAAACTAGAGCTTTATAAAGACATAGGGACAGGTAAATTAAAGTGCAGGTACCAATATAAGATTAAATGGAGGAGCTGGGATCCAAGTAATATATTTTGAATTATAAAAACAACTGTCTGATTTATTTGCTTCTATGTTTTTGTTGTTCATTAAAACTGTTGTAAAATAATTAAGAAGTAAGTTTTAAAATGTTTATCACTTGCAGTATTTATAAAATTAAGTTATTAGTAGAATTAAATAGTTACAAGCTCTATAGGAAAAATGTGTGCGCGTTTCTTTCATGTAAATTCAGTTTTCTTCCTCTCCGTCTAAAATCTCAAGCTGTTAATCAAAGCACTAAGGAGTATTTGTTTTACAAAACAATTCTATGAAGTGTTTAACTTCATTTTTTTTTTTTGCTTTTTTTAAAAAAATGTTAATTGAAGTATGGTTGGTTTACCGTGTTGTTAATGTTTGCTAAATGGTTCAGTTGTACGTATAAATGCATTCCTTTTTAAAAATATTCTTCTCCATCATGGTTTATCATGGAATATTGAATGTAATTCCCTGTGCTGTGGAGTTGGACTTTGTTGCTTATCCATTCTGTGTATAATGGTTTGCATCTGCTAACCCCATACTCCGACTCCATCCCTCCCCAGCCCCTCTCCCCCCTGGCAGCCACAAGTCTGTTCTGTGAGTCTGTTTCTGTTTCATAAATGTTCGTTTGTGTCATATTTTAGTTTCCACATATACATGATATCACGTGGTATTTGTCTTTCTCCTTTTGACTTACTTCACGTAGTATGTTAATCTCTAGTTCCATCCTTGTTGCTGCAGATGGCATCAGTTCATTCTTTTTATGGTGGAGCGGTGTTCCATTGTATATATGGAGCACATCTTTATCCATTCATCTGTTGGTGGACATTCAGGTTGTGGATAATTTGCTGCTGGAAACATGGGAGCTGCATGTGTCTTTTTGAATTATAGTTTTGTCTGGATATACGCCCAGGAGTGGGATTGCTGGATCATATGGTAGCTCTACTTTTAGTTTTTTAAGGAACCTCCATACTATTTTCCATAGTGACTGCACCAATTTGTATTCCCACCAACAGTATGGAAGGGTTCTCTTTTCTCCACACCTCCAGCATTTATTATTTATAGACATTGTAATGATGACCATCCTGACTGGTGTGAGGTGGTACCTCATTGTAATTTTGGTTCACATTTCTCTATTAATTAATGATGTTGAGCATCTTTTATGAAGTGTTTAACTTTCTTTTTTTAAAATGTATAATATGAGATCTGAGAGTGCTTAGAAGTGACAGTTACAACCTTAACTTGAAATGGTTGGTGTAGCTTATTCTTTTTTTGCTTCCTCTGGTTCTGTATAAGAATGAATGTTGGCCTGTTCTTACACTGTTTTATTTTCTGTTAGTATACATAAATGAACATAATGCCCACAACAAAATTTTTGTGATAAAGTAGATATATGATATAAGGCATAGGAACGCTGTGATTCAGGAGAATCGAGTTCTAAGTCCAGCTCAAATCCTCATAGCAGTAGTTCTTAGTTACCTTGGGCAAATCATTGTGTCTTTATGGACCTTAATAGTTACATCCCTAAAATAAATGTTTTGAAACTTCTTATTTAAATTGGTGGACCAAACACCTGAACAAAGAGACCAGGAAGGCAGTAATCAGTGGATATGAAAGCACATTTAACAAGTTTCTGCAGAGGAAATGAGAATAACTAGATGAGACATTTGCCGCAAAGAAGAGAACCTATCTATAGTAGAACTCAACAGCGGTTTTGGGTCTAGAGATGCCAGATACAAAAAACAAAGATGAAATGGGTGGCTGGAAATAGGGATGTTAATTAAATATGTGTCTGGAAACAGTTTTGCTAGTTGTCTCCCAGCCTTCTCGCCCCACCCCCATGCTCAGCATTTGCTCCTAGATAGTGGGTAAGTAAATGAAAAAGTACTGGGCCAGGATCTGTGAAAGGAGAAGCCTGGTCAGAGGAGCCCAGGATTTGGGGTGGTCTTTCCCTTGAGGGCATTTGAAAATCCTGGAATGGGCAGCCGAGAGATTTGAGAGTCCTTTGGAGTGTCTTGTGGGGCTATAGGAGTTAGGGATCGGAGTCCAGGGCCCTCTAAAGGGGCTTAGTGAACTTCCTTTGCTTTGAATTGGGTCCAATAAAGGGCTGCATGCTAGAAGTAAGAACAATCCAGAAAGTAACAGGCTCTTGCAGGCACTGCCGCTTCGCTTCACATCATCTCATTTGCTGAACTCAAGGTGAGGTGAGCCCAAATTGCTAGTGTTTGAAGGTCCTTGAAGGTCCAGTAGAAATAAATGTAAATTCTACCTGGAGGAAGACAGCATCATACTGGTTATCAAATTGTTTCTAGATAGCAGACAGTTTTGCAAGTTCAAGGTCCAGCACATAGTCAGAAATAACTAGTCACAGAAGGAGATTCGATGACATTCACAAAATCCAACGCAAACAACAGAGAAAAAAAGTAGATCCATAGGAGCTATTGGCCTAATTGGATCCAAACTTCCAAAGAGCTATGATGTTATGGTGATAAAAGACAGTATGAAAAATTTGGGGTGGAAAATGAAAACTTTAAAAAACTAAATAGAAATTATAGAACTCTTAAGATATAGTAATTGAATTATGAAGTTAATAGGTGGGTTTAAAAGCATATTATTAATAAGTATAACTGAGGAGAGAATTGTGATCTGAAAGATAGTTAAGGAGAAAAAGGATCCAGAATGAAGGCTGGGTAGACCACATGGTAGAAACATACAGAAGAGAAGATGTATTTGTTTTCTATTGCCACATGACAGATTACCTTAGGGATGTAAAACAAAGCAACAACCATTTGTAATTTCATAGTTCTGTGTGGGTCAGAAATCTGGGTGGGCTTCCCTGGGTTCTCTGCGTGGCATTTCACAAGGCTGAAATCAAGCTGTCACTGGACCAGGCTCTTATCTGGAGGCTCTGGGGAAGAATCTGCTTTCAAGTGCATTCAGGGTTCTTAGCAGAACCTAGTTCCTTGCAGCTGTAGGTCGGAGGTCTCTATTCCCTTATTGTCTGTCAGCCAGGGACCACTCTGCTCCCATTCCTTCTCAAGACGGACCCCCCACATCCATCTTGACGGCAACAATGGCATGTCTCGTCCTTCTCTGGCTTCAGATCTCTCTGACTTTCCCCTCTTGCCAGCCACCCAGAACAAACTGCTTCTAAAGGGCTCTTGTAACTGGATTAGTGCCCCCACCCCTTCCCTTGTGACCTCTCTCTTGTTGAAATAATATTTAGTCCCCTTATGGGACACAGCATGAATATACTGCAAGAAAACCAAATGCCTAGAAATCAGTAGAACAAACCACTTCGGAAAACAATTTGGCATTATCTACTAAAATAAAACATGCAGTCCCACTCTTAGCTATCTGCTTGCATGCATAAGGTACCCAGAACCATGTACAAGAATGTTTATGACCATTCTTTGTTTTTTTGTAATGCTTTGCAAACTGAAAACAGCCAATATATCTATAAACATTATGTCATATAATCACAATGAAGGAATGTTAGAGCAATGACACAGAATGAGCTGTAGCTTCGTACAACGATGGATGTATCTCACAAACACCGTGTTGAGTGGAGGAAGTCAAACACAGTTTCAAAAACCAGGCAAAAATAAATGATGCAGCGTCTTAAAGATGCATGTTTAGCAGGTAAAAGCAAGGAAGTGATTCTCATAAAAGTCAGAAGTAGTTACTGTCTTTGGAGGGCAGTGGGAATAGTGATTAGTAGGAGACGTGACTAGGAGACTTTGGGGGTGTTGACAAAGCATGATTCTCTGTGATAAATCATTGAGATAAGGAACAAAAAAGGAGGCAAAAGAATGAATATCAGACAGGCACAAGCCTTCTGTGCATAACCAACAGCACTCAACTTTGGCAATCCCGAGAGAAAATTGATTTCAAACTTAGAAGATAAACTATCAATCAAGGATAAAGGAAGAGTAAGATAATTTATCTTCCATGCACTTTTTTCCTGAAGAAATTCCCATAGGATGTATTCCAACCAGAAAGAGAATACAAGAATGTATAACAAGTAACAATGGAGGCCAGTGAAAAGAAATCCCAGGCTGATAGCTGCACATCAGGCATTGAAACTTCCAAGAAAAATATCGTCCCCTCTAAATGGAATAGATTCCAAACAATAGATAATTTGAGAAGGTAGGAAGTACTAGTGACAGGCTCTGGCGAGATATATTTGTCTTCTCTTAATAAGAAAAGAAAGTTTATTAGAAACCTGTAGTAGAAAAGCTAGAAAAAGTCATGATCTAAGAAGGAAATAAATTTAAAGTAACATGAGGTTTGAGAACTGGTAGAATGTAGGAAGAGAATCCATTTAACCTTAATATTGGAAACAGTCTTGTTCTTTTATGACTGACAGCAAATCATGTGATCTTTAGAAATGAAATGTAATCCTTATTCTGCAATTAGTAATGTTTGTATGTGCGTACATACATATACTTCATATCTTGATTTTCAACTTTTAGACACTTCCTACAGAAGAAACACAGAAGACCTAATTATAGAGGCTGAAAGGTGTGTTATCAAACTTGACCATTTAAGACAAATTTGGAGGGAAAGAGAGTAGAGAGCTGGAAGTAAAAGAAGATGAAGTGTAATATTCTCATTTTACATACTGGGCAGCAAAAAATTCCTTTAAAAGTTGATGAAACAAGTTTAGGCATGTTATTTAAAGTTACAGTGATGACCAAGGTAAAAATTAAAAATAACATGAGAACAAAAAGCTATGAGGCATCCTTGGGGGTTTCAGATAAGTGACTAAATCCTCAGTTTTCATAACAGGGAGTAAATAGATAATTTCTAAAGTTGATAAATGAGGAAAGAGTGATAAAAGTATGTTTTTGGAGTTGAGACATGACTACAAGAAGTAAAGCCAGGAATAATTGAAGATAGCTCCTCCTGGAGTTGAGACTAGGAGTGGGGAACATGTGTCTGCTCAGGTAATTCAGAATTGGTTCATTTGTCTCATTGGACAAAAACTTCTTTGTCCAAAAAAAGATGTGTCTGTTTTTAAATTCTTAAGATTGAGATATATATGTGCTTCCCAGGTGGCTCACTGGTAAAGAATCTGCCTGCAATACAGGAGACTTGGGTTCACTCCCTGGGTCAAGAAGATCCCCTAGAGAAGGAAATGGCAACCCACTCCAGTTTTCTTGCGTGGGAAATCCCATGGACAGAGGAGCCTGGTGGGCTACAGTCCATGGGGTCACAGAGTTGGACACGACTCAGCAACTAAAACAGCAATTTTATGTATACACACACGTATAAGTGTACAAATCACACATATATATTAATGATTTGTTTCACATATTTAATTTTAACATTTTGCAATTTATATGAATGTTATATTTGCATATGGGCATGTGATTTTACCTCTGTGTATACCTGTACACATAATGTGAACTGAGTTAAAGAAAAAACAATTTCAAAGTAACTTGACAGCTTTCAATTTTAAAAAGATAAAATTGAATTAAGTTTGAGTTTCTTGGCAAACAGATTATTAACAGAGGTGAATAAGTGTAGTGTCATAAACTGAATAGAATAAATAGAAACCGTGTTTTAAACGGTGCTTAGGTTCTCAGATGGTCTTGAGCAGCTTTGAACCGCCAGTGAGGAGCCAGAAGGTAACAATAACAGCAACTGATGCTAGTGCTAGCTTGAAACTAGTACACAAAGTATTCAATTTTTCCTGTCTCCTTTTTCTAGGAAAATGAATCGTAAATTTCAACTGGGAGCTTGAGATGCTAGAAACAGATCCTCTAGATTTTATTTCTTACCATAGTATTAATAATATGAAGAGGTATTTCTAGTAGAATTTTATATATATAGCAATTGCTTATGTTAGGGATTTTGTATCTTGGGGATTTACCATGAGTTGAGATTTTGGCTTCTGTTTTCTTTTTAGATTCTTTCATCTAGGAAGAAACACAATCAATCAAAACTTAGATTTATAATATTACATTCTTCTCAGGAGCTCAAACCATTTTCTCCACTGTGATATTCCAAAATATACTTATGTTTTATTTTGTGATACCAGTGAGTTTTTTCAACTTATTGACATATTTAAACTGAAGATTTTGTTTCCTGACCAGACTTACATACTCTATATTAAATTACCTGGTGCCACTGAAAGGAATCAGTTCATCCTGCACTGTTAGCCAGCCCACTTTGCTCTTCATATGCAGAAGTACCGAATGAAAGCAAGCAGATGTTTCCTATTTGTTATTCAGTTAGAAAGATAACACATTGAATGTACATTCTGCATTGCTGTATTTTCCAGAATTATCCTAATAGGTTGCTTATTATATTTCTTAATTATAGTGCTGCTTTTGATACAGTTCTTGGGATAAATGTTGCAGTCAAGAAACTAAGCCGTCCTTTTCAGAATCAGACTCATGCAAAGAGAGCATATCGTGAACTTGTCCTCTTAAAATGTGTCAATCATAAAAATGTAAGTAATGTCTGTGTTTCCACTGTATAATTTAATGTTGTCAATGATATGTGATAATCTTCTGGGTCTTTGAAGATACAATGAGTTTAGACCTAGGGTAAGCTAGTGGTAAAAGTACTATTTAAATGTTTATATTTTATGTTTCATGTTCTTTTGCTGATCCCTGAATATTACGTGGAACATGATTTTGATAGCCTTGTCATGTTGTAAGATTATAAGATGGTAAGCCTAGAAGGGGCTTTGAAGACCCCCTCCCATCTGACTTCTCTTTGTCGCAAAGTTGAGGGGATAAGTATCTAAGATCCCACTCAGCTCCATTAGGCTCCTTTTGTTGTGACATTTCTGCTGGATTTTTCTGGTGTAGGGACAAAAAACAAAGATAATTTCAATCTTTTGAGTCTGTGATTTGAATTTGTTTTTAATTTCTACAATGCATGTTTTATTTGTTATTCAGTTGCTAAGTCATGTCCAACTCTTTGCAACCTCATGGACTGCAGCACTCCAGGCTCCCCTGTCCTCCACTATCTCCCAAAGTTTGCTCAGATTCATGTCCATTGAGTCAGTGGTGCTGTCTGTCCATCTTTCCTCTGCTTCTCCTTTTGCCTTCAGTCTTTCCCGGCATCAGGTTCTTTTCCAATAAGTCAGCTCTGTATCAGGTGGCCAAAGGATTGGAGTTGCAGCATCAGTCCTTCCAAGAAATATTCAGAGTTGATCTCCATCAGGATTGACTGTCTCATCCCCTTGCAATCCAAGGGGCTCCAAAGAATCTTCTCCAGCACAACAATTTGAAAGCATCACTTCTTTGGTGAACTTCTTTGATGCTTTCTTTATAGTCGAACTCTCACATCTACATAACTACTGGAAAAACCATAGCTTTGACTTTATGGACCTTTGCTAGCAAAGTGATGTCTCTGCTTTTTAATATGCAGGTTTTTGTGTCTAGGTTTGTCACAGCTTTCCTTCCAGGTAGCAAGCATCTTTTAATTTCATGGCTGTAGTCACCGTCTGTGGTGATTATGGAGCCCAAGAAAAGAAAATCTGTCCCTGATTCCATTTTTTCCCTATCTATTTGCCATGAAGTGATGGGACCAGATACCATGATCTTAGGTTTTTTTTTTGATGTTGAGTTGCAAGCCAGCTTTTTCACTTTCCTCTTTTCACCCTCATCAAGAGGTTCTTTAGTTCCTCTTTACTTTCTGCTATTAGAGTGATATCGTGTGCATATCTGAAGTTCTTGATATTTCTCCCAGCAGTCTTTATTCTAGCTTGTGATTCATCCAGCTCAGCATTTCACATGATGTTCTCTGCATATAAGCTAAATAAGCAGGTTGACAATATATATCCTTGTTATACTCCTTTCTCAATTTGGAACCAGTCTGTTGTTCCATGTCCAGTTCTGTTGCTTCTTGACATGCATACAGGTTTCTCAGGAGACAGGCAAGGTGGTCTGGTATTCCCATCTCTTTAAGAATTTTCCACAGTTTATTGTGATCCACACAATCAAAGGCTTTCACATAGTCAATGAAGAAGGAGATGTTTTTCTGGAACTCCTTTGCTTTCTCCGTGATCCATTAGTCATGGCAGTTTAATCTCTGATTCCTCTTTGAAACCCAGCTTGTACATCTGGAAGTTCTCAGTTCACGTACTGCTGAAGCCTAGCTTGAAGGATTTTGAGCATAACCTTGCTAGCATGTGAAATGAGCATAATTGTACAGTAGTTTGAACATTCTTTGGCATTGTCCTTCTTTGGGATTGGAATGAAAACTGACCTTTTAGAGTCCTGTGATCATTGCTAAGTTTTCCAAATTTGCTGCCATAATGAGTGCAGCACTTTAGCAGCAGCATCTTTTAGGATTTGAAATAACTCAGCTGGAATTCTGTCACTTCCACTAGCTTTGGTTGTAGTAATGCTTCCTAAGGCCCATTTGACTTCATACTCCAGGATGTCTGGTGTCCAGTTCTGTGTATTCTTGCTATCTCTTCTGTTTCTGTTAGATCCTCACCATTTCTGTCCTTCATCATGCCCATCCTTGCATGAAATGTTCCCTCGATATCTCCAGTTTTCTTGAAGAGACCTCTAGTCTTTCCCATTCTATTGTTTTCCTCTATTTCTTTGCATTGTTCACTTAAGAAGGCCTTCTTATCTCTCCTTACTATTCTCTGGAACTCTGTATTCATTTGGGTATATCATAAAAACAAAAGTAAAAAAAATTTTCTTAAAAAAATATGGTAGAATGTTGCTAGATCTCATGTACATTAGTGAACATAGATATAAACCATTTTTAAATAGCTACATAGTACAAATGCACAGTAATTCATTTAACCAATTACTTATTATGAATTAAAATAAATGAATTTGTACTAAAAAATTTTTAAAAAGCATAAAAAAACACAAATATTTAGATTGTTTCTAATTTTTTACTACTATAAGCAGTGCTGCAGTGAACATCCTTATACAGGTGAATACTTTGGCCAAGATTCTGGGTCAAAAAGTATGCACATTTCTGGTTTTAATATATACTGAGAAATTGACCTCAAGAAAGACTATCAGTTTTACACTTTCATTGAGTAACTGAGTATGGCTTTTATTTCAGAATACTCCAGAACTACATATTGTTGATTTTTTTGTTTCACCTTACCAAACTGATAGATGACAAATGATACCTTATTTTTATTTGTGAGGTTGATTTTCTTTCCATATCTCTACCAGCCTTTTATTTTTATTTCTTGAGAGTTTGTTTTCCATGGCCTTTGTCCATTTTTCTCTAGGACTGTTGGTTTCTTTCAACGCAGGAGACACAAGAGACGCGAGGGGAAAAAAAAAACAACTGGATTCACACTTCAATCTTTACACCAAGATAAACTTAAAATGGAACAAAAGTTTAAATCTAAATTAAATTTTAAGGCATGAAACCATGAAACATTAAAATATGTATAAACATATCCCTTGCCAGTGCAGGAGATACAAGAGACACAAGTTCAATCCCTGGGTCGGGAAGATCCCCTCAAGTAGGAAATGGCAGCCCATTACAGTACTCTTGCCTGGGAAGTCCCATAGACAGAGGAGGCTGGTGGGCTGCAGTCCCTGCGGTCGCACAGAGTCAGACACGACTGAGTGACTGACTACACGTTGGTTTCTTTCTTATGCATTTAGAGAAGATCTTTGTAATCCTCATTTCTTTTCCATTTGACCTAATTTAGGTTGTTTTTTGGAGAAGGCAATGGCAACCCACTCCAGTACTCTTGCTTGGAAAATCCCATGGACGGAGGAGTCTAGTAGGCTGCAGTCCATGGGATTGTGAAGAGTTGGACACGACTGAGCGACTTCACTTTCATTTTTCACTTTCACGCATTGGAGAAGGAAATGGCAACCCACTCCAGTGTTCTTGCCTGGAGAATCTCAGGGACGGGGGAGCCTGGTGGGCTGCCGTCTCTGGGATCGCACAGTCTCCGGGATCGCACAGAGTCAGACATGACTGAAGTGACTTAGCAGCAGCAGCAGCAGCAGGTTGTTTCTGCCATACTGATTTTTGTTGTCGTTGAATGTAATCAAGTCTTGTAGATTTCTTGTCATTCTTAGAACAGACTTTTCTACACGAGAGTTGTATGAATGTTTATCCATATTTTAATGTTTCATGGTTTTATGCCTTAGATTTAAGTTTTTGTTCCATTTTAAGTTTATCTTGTTGTAAAGGTTAAAGTATGAATCCAGTTTTCTTTTTTCCCCATTGGCTATCCAGCCACTCCAATCTTTAGTCTTTTATACTGAATAATTCAACTTTCCCTCAGTTATTTGAAATGATTGATGATGTGTTTTTAATGCTCAAGTAGCAGAATTCATTGTTTAACACTGGAGTACCCAGACCAAAACCTGCGATGGGGTCAGTTTTTGAACCCTCTTTAGGTAAATACATAATACTGTGAGGCATTTCATCTTCATTATACCGAAATATAAGCTTCAGTTCAGTTCACTCGCTCAGTCGTGTCCAACTCTTTGCGACCCCATGAATCGCAGCACGCCAGGCCTCCCTGTCCATCACCAACTGCCAGAGTTCACTCAGACTCACGTCCATCGAGTCAGTGATGCCGTCCAGCCATCTCATCCTCTGTCGTCCCCTTCTCCTCCTGCCCTCAATCCCTCCCAGCATCAGAGTCTTTTCCAGTGAGTCAACTCTTCGCATGAGGTGGCCAAAGTACTGGAGTTTCAGCTTTAGCATCATTCCTTCCAAAGAAATCCCAGGGCTGATCTCCTTCAGAAGGGACTGGTTGGATCTCCTTGCAGTCCAAGGGACTCTCAAGAGTCTTCTCCAACACCACAGTTCAAAACCATCAATTCTTTGGCGCTCAGCCTTCTTCACGGTCCAACTCTCACATCCATATATGACCACTGGAAAAACCATAGCCTTTGACTAGACAGACCTTAGTCGGCAAAGTAATGTCTCTGCTTTTCAATATGCTATCTAGGTTGGTCATAACTTTTCTTCCAAGGAGTAAGTGTCTTTTAATTTCATGGCTGCAGTCACCATCTGCAGTGATTTTGGAGCCCCAAAAAATAAAGTCTGACACTGTTTCCACTGTTTCCCCATGTATCTCCCATGAAGTGATGGGACCGGATGCCATTAGCCCTCATAATTAAAAACTTTCTAGAAATTTGTACATTGTATTTAAGTTTTCAGAGTTAACATATTGCTTTATTTAGTGTTTTGCTACTTATAATTGATACTTTTTTATATTCAAGGCTGAAAGCATTATGTGTCAAAATTCTGTAATAATAAGTTACCAGGGACACATAAAAGTGATTTGATTAAAAGTGCATCTCATTTCCAAGGCGAGAATCCTAATCATTTAACTTTTGAAATGATGTCTAATAGAATGTTTTGGTAAAAGCAGTAACAATAATAAAATTACAAAGCTCTGCTGTGATTTTTTTTCCTAGTTTTTAATACATTTTAATGTTAAACTTAATTTTTATAGTCAAGTAGAGTTGTTTGACATGCTGAGGTTTAATTTTCTCTTTTCAGATAATTAGTTTGTTAAATGTGTTTACACCACAAAAAACTCTAGAAGAATTTCAAGATGTGTAAGTATAATTTTTATTCAGTAATACACTGTGCATGAAAGACTGAGAATTTAAGAGAACATGACTGCTTTCTTTAACTTAGGAAATGCAGACAATAATACATTTTTAAATGATATCTTCGCCACTTTTCGCTATGAGATAGAAACAGTAGGGAAGACGAATAATAATATTCAACTGCTTGTGCCTGTGGACTTCTCTGGTGGCTCTGGTGGTAAAGAACTGGCCTGCCAACGTAGGAGACGTAAGAGGTCCTGGTTCGATCCCTGAGTGGAGAAGACGCCCTGGAGAAGGGCATGGCGACCCAGTCCAGTATTCTTGCTTGGAGAATCCCTTGGACAGAGGAGCCTGGCAGGCTATAGTCTACAGGGTTGCAAAGAGTCAGACATTACTGAAGCAACTTAGCACGCACGTGCTTATCCCTAGACAGTTATCATTTTTACAGCAGATAAAGGATGACTGAAAGTGGGTTCCTTGGAGAAGACAGTGCCATTAATATTGCTGATTTGCTTTTCTGAAATATAAAATGTTTTTCTCTAGTCCCCTAAAATCCAGGATTGTAGGGTTTAAGTGTTTATGGTTGTTATATGAAATAGGTAAGTGACGAAATATTGTATGTGTTTCAAAATCTGAAATAGAATTGTTTTACTAACAATGAAATGAAATATTAATTTATTGTTGAGATAGAATGCCCAACTTTATCTTAAATTTATTGGTTTATTCACTCAACAAATATTTGATTGCTAGAAATTCCCTGGTGGTCCAGTGGTTAGGACGCCATGCTTTCAATTGCACAGCCAAAAGGAAAATTTGATTGCCAGCTGTGTGCTAAGCACTCTCTTGAACTTGACATACTTAGTGACCGAAACAGGCAAAAATTCCTTTCATTATTTAAGAATTGCAGATGATCATATTTCTTCCTAGATCCTGAAGGAAAACCAGGGAAGATAATCAACGTAACAAATAGGGAAATTATGTCATTCGTTAGAATGTGGCAAATGTGGAAGAAATTAAGCTGAGTGAGAGGGATCAGAAGTGCTGGGGGTTAGGAGTCAGGCTGCAGTTTTAAGTAGTATAGTTAGGGAAGGACTCATGGGATTGGTGACATCTGAAGAAGCCTTAAAGGAAACGAGGGGGTTAGTCCTACAGATATTTTGAGAAAGGTAGTATCAAGATAGGAGGAATGGGCTTCCCTGGTGGCTCAATGCTAAAGAATCTACCTGCCAGTGCAGGAGGCAGGGGTTCAATCCCTGATCCAGGAAGGTCCCCCATGCCACGGAGCACCTGAGCCAGCTCTCTAACACTTGGGAGCCACAGCTCCTGAGCCCACGTGCTGCAGCTACTGAGCCCACAAGTCATGGAAGCCGTGTTCCACAAAGGAGAAGCCACTGCAGTGAAAAGCCGATGCGCTGCAGCAAGAGAGCACCCGCTGCTCACCGCAGCTGGGAAAACCTGTGCATCAGCGAAGACCCAGCACAGCCAAAATTAAAGTAAATACAATTACATTTTTAAAAGATAGAAGGAACAAGCAGCGTAAAGGAACAGACATGGGACTGTGCCTGGTGTGTGCTCTTGAAGAGCAAGAGCCTATTTGGCTGGATCTAAGGAAGCAGAGGAAAGTAGAAGAGATCGGCTCAAAGAAGTGGCAGGGCCGACACTGCTGGGCCTCTCGGCCGTTGTAAGAACTTCCCTTTACAAGTTAGACTTTCTGTAGAAGACTGAGTTTATCTAACTTACATTTTAAAACAATAGCTTGGTTTCTGGTCTGAGAATCCACTGTATGGGGTAGAACACGGAAGACCAGTCAGGAGGCTATTGCGGTAGTTCGGGTGAGAGATTATTGTGGCTACATTTAGACCAAAGGGGTGATGGTGATGGTAAAGGCATGAGATTGGATTGTCGACACTGTTTTGAAGATAGAACCCCAGTGTTTGCTCTTAGAGAGGCTTTGAGAGAGGCTTTGTGTGATTTGAGAGGAGTTGCTGAGAACATTTGGAATTTTGGCTCAGGTGCTCACCAGAAGGATAAAAGTTCTCTCAACTGAGATGAGGAAAGCTATAGGAAGAACAGATTTAGGGGTGGTGTAGAATCAGGAGCTCAGTTTTAGACAGGGAGTCTATTGGGCACCCAAACTGATCTGTGAAGCAGTCAGTTAGATAAGTGAGCCTGGAGCTCAGGTGGGATGTCTGGGTTGAATGTATTAATTTGAGAGTTGACAGTCTATAGATGGTATTTAAAGCCTTGAGATCAGAAACCAGAGATGATTATCATGACTATGAGTACAGTAGAGAAGAGAAGGCCAAGAACAGGTGCTGGCACTCTAACAGCAAGAAGCCAGTGGTAAGAGAAAGTCACGGTCAGCCAGGATTGTAGGACTAGCCACTGGGTTTAGCAACACGGAAGGTGTCAGGAGCCTGGAGGACAGTTTCAGCTAAGTGGTGGGGGCGAAAGCCTAATTAAAGTGAGATTAAGGAAAAATGGGAGAAAAAATTGAAGATGGTGAATGTAGATACCTCTTTGGGGAGTTTTGCTTGCAGGAAGAGCAAAAATACAGGATCGTAGCTGGTAGGGGAGGTAAGGTCAAAAGTTTTCTTAAGATGCAAGCAGTAACGGCATGGTTTCTGTATTGGTAAGAATGACCCAATAGCGAAAAATTTTAAATATAGGAGACTTTGCATGTTTGAGATTCTATCTACTGTGATATAAAAATTGCTTCTTTTCAAGATAGCTTATAAATCAAGATACCTAATAAAAGCAAGTTATCTTTTTACTTTAGCCCGTACAGTGACTAGGTATGATGTTATTACTTTTTAATAAAAATTCTGATTTAAAACCATGAAGGAATTTGGATAATTTTCATGTGTACATGGCTGATCATTTATTTCCTCAGGTATTTGGTTATGGAATTAATGGATGCTAACTTATGTCAGGTCATTCACATGGAGCTGGACCATGAAAGAATGTCCTACCTTCTCTACCAGATGCTCTGTGGTATTAAACATCTACATTCAGCTGGTATAATTCATAGAGTAAGTAGTGATACTGTATTGGTTTTTTCTTTTAATCAAAATCATTTTGTTGTTGTAATCTTCAGATGCAAAAGAACATATTTTTTAAAAAGTTGTCAATGTTGAAAATCCAAATAAACTTTGGGATCATGTTACTTTCTCAAAGTTTGTTGAGATTAGAAGACATTTGTGGAATGCCTGGTTTGCTTGGGCCCGTCTGAGCTACGCTGGGTGCAGATATGAGCCAGCTGCCCAGACTCATATACAGAAAAATGCTTCTTTTTTTTTTTTTAAGTTTTTATTTGGAAATAATTTAAAACTTAGAGAAAAATTGCAAGAATAGGACAAAGAACTTCCAAATACTACTTACCCAGATAGCCCTGGTGTTAATAGTTTTGTCATGCTTGAAATCTTATTTTTGTTGCAAAGAATTTGAATTTGGGGTGGGGGAAAGTTAAAGGCCAAGTAGTATATGATACACTTGCTCTAGAAGTTTTATATGAGTTATCACCCAAGTATTCATTTCTTACATCGTAAAATTCTACCACTCCAGCATCCTAGCCATACCGTTAAGAACTCTTGGAAATGCTCCAGGCAGACCTCTTGACTAGGCCAAGGCTGGAATTTGAATGGTGGTATTGCCTGTCAGGGAGTACATATTTAAAAACCAGAGAGATGTTCTCTAAGCTGGTTTTATGAGCTCTTGTTATTTTTTGATCTGTACGGCAGTGTAAACAGATCATGATAAAGTTTTTGTTTGTTTCTTGTTTTTTTTTTTTTTTTAGCAACTGAAGTGTTGAGTGGGACTAGAGACAGAGATAATAGTAGTTTTATTGAAAGCATTCTTAGCATTCCTTAAATAATTACTATATTGATTTTGTAGAGTGTCTTTTGATACTATGTTTCAATAGCAAAAAGTTGTATTTTCTGTGAACTAAAGTCTGTGGGGGGAAGAAGTGAGACAAGAACAATGAAACCTTTTCATACAAAAAAGAACAGAGAGATTTTTGATGGTATAGTAGTAGTAATTCTTTTGAATCTGTTGGGTGGTTCCATCACAGCCACTGAACATAGGCCTAACACAGTAGCAGAGCCCACAGTTCAGAGAGGGCCAAACCCTTGCCCCTTGTGAACAGGAGGCCTGAGGCCCGAGTGAGGTCTGCCCTCCCACTGACTACTGGGGGCCTGCCGCAAAGATTCCTGGACAGTCTTCAGTCATTTAAATAATAGCCTTTGCTGCTGCCATGTGGTCAGTTAAAATAATATAAATTCAGTTGATGAATTTGCTTTAGAAATAGTGACACTAGTCATTTTAATTAAAAATAAAGATTTCCTAGCATACCATTCTATTTCTTTTCCTAAAACATTCACAGACCTTTATATAAATTAAGGCACTCTTAATTTCTCTTAAATACGTATTGCATTAAAGTCTTGCCTGAGAACAAGTTCTCAGATAATTAGGCTTCATTACTGTTAAGCTTTATTAATTTTGCACAAGCAAACAGTTTGTCTTGCTGTGTCTCCCCGCTTGGGCCCAGACATACATGGCGAAGCAATAGCCTCTCGTTTCAGGGGTGCCTTGTAAGAGCTGTAGCATACACTTGCCTGTGTTAGGTGACGTTTGGTCCTTGCAGTGTAGGCCCACACCTGCAGACTGGAAAGTCACATAGGGTCAAGGAAGTTTTTGGTTTGCCCAGCACGATTTCGCCAACCACCTCTCCATCCTATTTATCTCCCCACTGGCTCTCCCTCCCCTCGTCTTATACCTTCTGGTTCACACATCAGTAGGACTGCGGACTTTGTGTTTGCTTGAAAGCACCACGTGTACATTGTGGGGAAGCTGGATAACGCCCCTGTTTGCACACCCGCCCCTCCTCCAGGTCCTGAGAGGTGAGCAACCACAGTTACTCTTTAGCGTGTTAATGGTTTCCTGTGAACTTTTCCCGTCCTTTTTTTCTGTATACAATACTATAGATGGAGAAGGAAGTGGCAACCCACTCCAGTATTCTTACCTGGAGAATCCCGTGGACAGAGGGGCCTGGTGGGCTGCTGTCCATTGGGTCGCACAGAGTTGGACATGACTGAAGCGACTTAGCATGCATGCATGCATTGGAGAAGGAAATGGCAACTCACTCCAGTATTCTTCCCTGGAGAATCCTATGGACAGAAGAGCCTGGTGGGCTGCCATCTATGGGGTCACACAGAGTCGGGCATGACTGAAGCGACTTAGCAGCAGCAGCACCATATAGACAAAATGTGGTCCCCTGGAGAAGGTAATGGCAAACCACTTCAGTATTCTTGCCTTGAGAACCCCATGAACAGTATGAAAAGGCAAAATGATAGGACACTGAAAGATGAACTCCCCAGGTCAGTGTGTGTGTGTGTGTGTGTGTGTGTTAGTTGCTTAGTCGTGTCCAACTCTTTGCAACCAGGCCTCTCCATCCATGGGATTCTCCAGGCAAGAACACTGGAGTGGGTTGCCATTTCCTTCTCCAAAAGGAACTATAGAAAGAAAGTGAAGTCACTCAGTCATGTCGACTCTTTGTGACCCCATGGACAGCAGCCCACCAGGCTCCTGCATCCATGGAATTTTCCAGGCAAAAGTACTGGAGTGGGTTGCCATTTCCTTCTCCACCCCATGTCGGTAGGTGCCCAATATGCTACTGGAGATCAGTGGAGAAATAATTCCACAAAGAATGAAGAGATGGAGCCAAAGCAAAAACAACACCCAGTTGTGGATGTGACTGGTGATAGAAGCAAGGTCCAATACTATAAGAGCGATATTGCATAGGAACCTCAAATGTTAGGTCCATGAATCAAGGCAAACTGGAAGTGATCACACGGGAGATGGCAAGAGTGAACATCAACATTTTAGGAATCAGCGAACTAAAATGGACTAGAATGGGTGAACTCAGATGACGATTATATCTACTACTGTGGGCAAGAATCCCTTAGAACAAATGGAGTAGCCATCATAGCCAACAAAAGAGTCCGAAATGCAGTACTTGGATGCAATCTCAAAAACAACAGAACGATCTCTGTTCGTTTCCAAGGCAAACCATTCAGTGTCACAGTAATCCAAGTCTATAACCCTGACCAGTAATGCTGAAGAAGCTGAAGTTGAACGGTTCTATGAAGACCTACAAGACCTTTTAGAAATAACACCCAAAAAAGATGTCCTTTTCATTATAGGGGACTGGAATGCAAAAGTAGGAAGTCAAGAAACACCTCAAGTAACAGGCAAATTTGGCCTTGGAATATGGAATGAAGCAGGGCAAAGGCTAATAGAGTTTTGCCAAGAGAACCCACTGGTCATAGCAAACACCCTCTTCCAACAACACAAGAGAAGACTCTACACATGGACATCACCGGATAGTCAACACTGAACTCAAATTGATTATATTCTCTGCAGCCAAAGATGGAAAAGCTCTATACAGCCAGCAAAAACAAGACTGGGAGCTGACTGTGGTTCAGGTCATGAACTCCTTATTGCCAAATTCAGTCTGAAATTGAAGAAAGTAAGGAAAATCATTAAACCATTCAAGTATGACTTAAAACAGTGGAAGTGAGAAATAGACTTAAGGGACTCGATCTGATAGAGTGCCTGATGAACTATGGATGGAGGTTCATGACATTTAACAGGAGACAGGGAGCAAGACCATCCCCAAGAAAAAGAAATGCAAAAAACAAAATGGTTGTCTGAGGAGGCCTTACAAATAGCTGTGAAAAGAAGAGAAGCAAAAAGCAAAGGAGAAAAGGAAAGATATACCCATTTGAATGCAGAGTTCCAAAGAATAGCAACGAGAAATAAGAAAGCTTTCCTCGGTGATCAAAGAAATAGAGGAAACCAATAGAATGGGAAAGACTAGAGACCTTTTCAAGAAAATTAGAGATACTAAGGGAACATTTCATGCAAAGATGGGCTCAATAAAGGACAGAAATGATATGGACCTAACAGAAGAAGATATTAAGAAAAGGTGGCAAGAATACACATAAGAACTGTATAAAAAAGATCTTCATGACCCAGATAATCACGATGGTTTGATCACTCACCTAGAGCCAGACATCCTGGAATGTGAAGTCAAGTGGGCCTTAGGAAGCATCACCACGAACAAAGCTAGTGGAGGCGATGGAATTCCAGTTGAGCTATTTCAAATCCTAAAAGATGATGCTGTGAAAGTGCTGCCAGCAAATTTGGAAAACTCAGCAGTAGGACTGCTGATTGCCTTTTCCACAGGCCTGGAAAAGGTCAGTTTTCATTAATCTCAAAGAAAGCCAATGCCAAAGAATGCTCAAACTACCGCACAATTGCGCTCATCTCACATGCTAGTAAAGTAATGCTCAAAATTCTCCAAGCCAGGCTTCAACAGTACATGAACCATGAAATTCCAGATGTTCAAGGTGGTTTTAGAAAAGGCAAAGGAACCAGAGATCAAATTGCCAACATCCACTGGGTCATCAGAAAAGCAAGAGAGTTCCAGAAAAACATCTATTTCTGCTTTATTGACTATGCCAAAGCCTTTGACTCTGTAGATCACAATAAACTGTGGAAAATTCTGAAAGAGATGGGAATACCAGACCACCTGACCTGCCTCCTGAGAAGTCTGTATTCAGGTCAGGAAGCAGCAGTTAGACCTGGACATGGAACAACAGACTGGTTCCAAATAGGAAAAGGAGTACGTCAAGGCTGTATATTGTCACCCTGCTTATTTAACTTATATGCAGAGTACATCATGAGAAACGCTGGGCTGGATGAAGCACAAGCTGGAATCAAGGTTGCTGGGAGAAACGTCAATAACCTCAGATATGCAGATGACACCACCCTTATGGTGGTCTAGTCAAGACTGTGGTTTTTCCAGTAGTCAAGCATGTGCATGCGTGTGAGAGTTGGACTGTGAAGAAGGCTGAGCGCCAAAAAATTGATGCTTTTGAACTGTGGTGCTGGAGAAGACTCTTGAGAGTCCCTTGGACTGCAAGGAGATCAAACCAGTCAATCCTAAAGGAAATCAACCCTGAATATTGATTGGAAGGACTGATACTGAAGCTGAAA